>NC_142202.1:33864635-34166908 GCF_049639895.1 Pseudopodoces humilis | reverse complement strand
TCAGCCACAAACATTGCAAATATATTATTTTCCCTCAGAGGGATAATATTAATGAAAAAACTCCTGAGTGGTACAAGAAAAGTCTTTTGCAGAACCTCCCTCAAAAGAAATTTCTAGTTTGATAGTAAACAATTGTTAATTATTCCTTGATATAATTTTTTCAGTCAGTTTTGCAGCCACTTAACATCCTCTAAACCAGGAAACACCAAGTTACTTATAAGGTTGACATGTGAGAGAGTGTAAAAAATTCTAAGGTCAAGACACAGGACATCGCCTGCTCCTACCTCTCCCTCTGCTGTTCCTTCACTCAACAAACCTATTTCATGAATTGAAACGAGTCCTGTCTCCTGGAGTTACAAGTATACAGGGTCCTGAGTCAAAGAGGCTGTTACAAGTATTACTGCTTGGACAAGAAGTTGATCAGGCTGCACGTTCTGCACTCCCCTAACTTGGCTGTGTAGTGTCTGAGGACAAACTGCAAGTTTGTAGGGGATGGCACTGATTTCAGCAGGATCTCTACAGGGGACATATTCCCTTTGCTCTCTTAGCTCCACTTTGCCTTCTTTGCCTATGAAAGAGAAAAATACTTTTTAAAAATAATCCCCATCTTTCTGATGAATATGCCCGGTTTGACGAGGGATAGTGAGAAAGGTATTAATATCTGGTTCATTTGGCTCTTGTTCCAGTTGCCTTTGGTTAAGGGCAGTCAATCAATTCTTCCCTTTGTTTAGTTCAGCTCTCATTCTGATGTCCTTTCCACAATATAAACAAAAATGAAAAAAAAATAAGTGGCTGGGTAATAGCAAATGAAAAAAATAGTATTTTAAATTAAGAATATTTCAAACCTATTTGGTGTTTATACCGAAATAGAAACATTTAAGAAAAAAATATGCTGGTATAAATGTGTACTGAGTGTAATTTGCCAATGGATTGTGGCTCACTGAGGCAACCTGATAGTGCACCAAACCAAACAATTCTTGGGGTCCCTTTAGAAAATGCATAATAATTGAGGTACATTGTTTTGATCCTATATCTGCAAAACCAGTACGATGCTTTTCATGACTGAATGTTTTTTTACCAGAAGAATTCTCCTTTGTTGGTTCTGTCTGGATGGTGGTAGTCCCTGGGAGATACCAGATTTTCTAGTGGCATTTTCAGAAATAATGGAAGAAAACCAATAGAAGTAATGAAGTAATTTATAAACAAAATTGCAAAACACTTTTGAAACCTGGCTGTTGTTGCAGTGAATTTAGAAGAGCAAAAATTTTTGCCTTGGAGTCAAGCCTACACAATTCTTCTCTACTAATTAAAACCAAATACCCTTTACAAGGTCTTATTCCTTTCTTTGTTTCTCCTTTGTTTTCCATCCACTTATATTTTATTAAATATTGCACATCTAATAATATTGGTATGCAATGTGAAGAGCACTAAGCTTTATCCATAAACTCTATTTATCCTTACTTTGCTAAATGCACAGAATGTTTACAATTCATATCAATCCATGAGACATTACTGACTGGTTCTAGATGGTCACGATGACTAGCTCAGGTGTTTATAATGTTGGAATTGAGTGTTACATAGCTCAGATTACTTAAATTTATCCAAGAATAAATGCATCATGGCTTTTTTCTTTTTTCTTTTTTCTTTTTTCTTCAGTGATTGACAATGACACAGAAGCACCATTTTTAGTCTTTCCCATCACATGCTTTTGAAAATACTTTTTCTTATAATCTCCCTTTATTCAAAAGCAGTTGTAAGAAACTAAGCTTTTCTGACCTGTTGCCAAGGTTTCAACCTGAAGTCTGTTTTTAGCTCTGTGGCCACAAGTCAAGTGCAGTTGCTGATTCCTTTGACTGTTCTGCAAGTGCTGTCACCCATGGTGTCAGCCTTCCTGGCACAGCAAGTACTGCTCTGGAGCTTTACTCATAAATGCTGGTGTTAAGCAACTGCTAATCTATTCTAGGGAGTTTATCATCTTTGAGATGTTCAGTTTGTATAAAATGTTAGATGAGTCATGAGACATTATGAAACCCTGAAGGTATCATGCTGGATTAGAGCAGAGGTCCTTCACAGTCAGCACTCTCTCTTGCCAGAAGCCAGTGTCAGATCATTCAAAACAAAATGCAGTAAATGGTGGTCAGCTGTCCTCTGTGGCTGCTACCTTCTGCCTCTTTTCAATGGAATGTAATTTATCCCTTGAAATAGAAAAACTAATATTAATTCCAAATCTTTGTCTTCTCTTTATTAAGGAACCTGCCTTTGTCTGTAATTTCTGATTATCCCCCTTCTCCCAGTCCTACCTAGCTCTTTAATTCAGTGTTTTTCCTATATTACATTTAACAGAAATTTCATTCCATTCAAAATAACTTCATTTCAGTATCATGACAACTGCTGATCGCAGCTATTCAGCACTCCCAAATAAATTATTTTCTAGTACTGTGTGTTATTATTTATCTCAAATAAGTTAATTCTTATTAATCTTCAGTAAACTTCAGCAGCTCCCATGGTTCAGTATGGTAGTCTCTTAAAAGTCTCTTCTCATTTTGCCACTGAATCCTACTGTGTTTCTGATGTCTTTGCATTAAATCAGTGCTGCCCAGACTTTCTCCTTCCCATTGCCTTTCTTCTCAAGAACTACCTGAAACTCAGTTATGGTGCCCTGTGTCTCAGGGTTTCCTCAGTCCTTTTCTCATCCCTTGATCAGTTGTCTGCCTCTGTCTCTCACCCAAGAAAGATGAGTCTGCTCCTGCCAGAAGTTTTCATCCAGCCCTGGACCTGATACTGAGAAACCACAAAGAAAGACTGTCCCTACAAACAGGCTTCAGGTTGGATGAATCTTGGAAATGAACCACAAACATCCCAAGGATAGCAGATTGAGCCAATATTTTAGATAGAATCCTCAGAAATGAACGTGATATGGCAGGTTTAGTATTGGTTTATACATCTGAATCATAAGATTTTCCAACCATAGATCTATGCTTCTTATTCCTTAAATTATAATCATCAAAATTTGTCAAAAGATCTTTGGAGGAACATGGAAGTAGGGTATTTTGCATATGGAAAAATATTGCCGTCTTGGAAAGGAGAGCTCATTCCAACTTTGTTTTTGTCATCACTAGATAAATAAACCTGCGTGATTAAAATAAAAAGGTAGTTCTCTTGCTCCCCTCGCTGACTCTGTTCAATGATTTAAGACGAGCTTACAAACCAGGCCACAGTTCAGGAAGTGATTACAGTTATCTGATGGTTTCACATTGTCCCAGTGATGCAGGAATGAGGATCATTCCTGCCCCAGTCAGCTGCAGCTGGGATCACCCAGTGGCACTCACAGCCACTGCACGCCCCTTGCACTGGTGGGATCCTCGGCAGCTGTGGCTGGACATCAGCTCCAGAAAAAGAGCTCAGCTCCTGAATTTACAGCTTCCTTACATCAGGAGATGTAAGCTGCAATACAGGAGATGAGGTCTGCTGTCTGTCCTGCACCTGCAGTGGATATTGCCAGAGGCTTAATGGGCAGTCCACGATCCCCGCCTGCCAGCATTGCTGGTGTGTCACCTGGGCGTAGCCCAGATTTTGTTCCCAAGTCTGTGACAGACCATGTCTCACTGTGCAGACCCTAAGGAAAGGGACATGGTCCACCCTGCACAGTACAAATAGCTGCTATAAACATACTTTTCATCTAAATATTCCAGGCTGATGGCATTCTCAGACTGTTGCAGAGAAAGTGGGGAAGGGAAGGGTAAAGCATCTCAGGGTAGGATGTTTAAGGACAGGAATATGACAGGTGAGGAGCTCCTACCTGCATCGTGATGCTGGGGCATCTGTAGATATCATGATGAAGGAGGATTAAAATGCTTAATTTCACTTTTGAAAGTATTTTGGAGTATTTTGTTTTACTTTCCCTTTAAACTGATAGCAAATTAGCCTGCTGCTTGGAACTGAACATTAACCCATCACATTTGTTTTAACTCACTCTGGGATAACTGAAAATTTTTAATTGGCCCCAGGAAAATCCACACCAGATTGTGTCCTGGTGTGGACTTGACAGTTTTTCCCTATAAATATTCAATGAGAATTAACGTAACACAACTCAAAACCAGTAAAAGTTTAAAATTACCTCAGAGTGCATTTAACCTACAAATGACCTACAGAATGGGGCTCAGAAAGTATGTGCAGACTAATCAGCAGCAGATGTCTTTGGGACATTTAATTTGACATCCATAACTCTCCAGAATAATTAGAGGCTCTGTGTAAGGCATCACAGCCACCCCAAATAGAAGTCCATCATGTTTGTGAACAACTTGAGCCTTTGTCCAAGTGGTCAAGTATGCCAAGGGTGCCAGCAGCTCCCTAGTAACGTGATTCCAGTGACAACCCATGGTGTTAATTGTTGGTGCAAATAGAACTGGTCTGTGTAATCTCACCAGGTTTGGACACCAATCTTATCAATCTGTGCACAAGACATATCAAAAGTAAATCCATGGTTTGATAGCAGGCCAATCCTTTCACATCTGACTGGTCTGTGGTTAGTGTAACACAAATCACAGGCGTTTTCTTAGCACCTGAGATAAAGGTATTCGCACAAATAAGGAAATTAATACAACCTCATTAGGAAGGAGGTGCAGCAGAGTCTAGAGAGCTGTCCTCTAGTTAGGTCTTTGTTTGAGAAGGTACCAGTAGAGTTGGGTTGTGGCCAGAACTTGCTTTTAAGGAGAAAGGCACCACATCAGCCCTGCCCAGCTTGCAATCTTTCTGCTTCCTAGTCCTTTGTTCATCCTGGTTAGACCCAGAAGAAGGCCTGGTGGCAGAGGCATAGATGGGCAGACACAGCAGGAGGCTGGTGGCCTGCAGGCCTGGAGGGAGTCAGGTGTCCTCCATTCTTGGCACCTTTGACCCAATTGCCCCGTGTGTAAAATACCTTGAGTTTCCAGAGTGACAAATGAGCTGTTCCTGTCTGAAGTACTGTGTCTAGGCCCTGGAGTGTAAACATCTCTGACAAGCTGTTGGAGGACTGACAATCTACTCTTAGTGGATTAGGGTAACATTTGTGAAAAGATTTCCACCTTCTGTGGAAAGAAGAGCAAACCTATACTTTCTCTTGGTTTAGGTGAGAGTCTCTGGAGTTTTCAACAAGCTGGACTAATACATTTAAGATGAAATTTGATGCAATGTCAAATGATTTTCACTTCAAAACCTGTTCTTTTGGAAAATAAATTATGGGGAAGAAAATGAATAATTCATTATTCATTCATTTAAAAAGAAGCTGTTGGCAATGGTTTAGTCAGATGCCGTGCCTTTGGCTGGTAAAGATAATAAAGGAGTAATGAATTAGTCATCAATACTGCACCGAAAGTAAAAGGTCAAATTTGTCATTGGACTAAAACCAAAAGGTTGGATTTGTTCTGTTATTCTAAAATGGTGGTCTTCAGGCCCCCTTTGATTTTCACATTGCAAAATAGTTCCAGCAGAGCTTCAGACTCTTCCATGGAATATTTTAACCTATTAAATGTCCCTGCTTTATCTCTTGCTTTTTCAAATCTCATCAGGAATAGTTTGTGCACCCTCAACTAGCCATGTAGTACTCTCTGGTACAGAGAATTGAATCTGGCCTCTGGTTTTACAGACCCACAGAGATTTCCTTGGGGAATTTGTTCCACAGCAAAGATTCTTGGATGAAATCCTGACTTGGATTGTCCAAACTGCTGTGAGGCAGGATTACAGTGATGCTAGGATTTTACTACCTCAACAGCTAAAAAAGGTGGTGCCTCCTGGTCCCCCTGCCATTGTACTTTTCCTTTGCATGCAGATTATTTCTGTCCTGTGTGCACTCCACGGGACTGCAGGATAAGTCATCTTTCAAGGGTCTATAACCTCTATCCTGCAACAGCAGCACCAGGAAGCAGCACAGAAACAACCAGTTTTTCTGAGACCTGAGAAACTTCTGTTTGTATCACCTGTAAAAACTCAGAGACTCTTAAACCTGACTGGTTTTGGCAAAGGATAAAGCAGTGCCAGTCCTACTTGAATCTGCTATATAAATTCACCTCCTAAACTCATTTTGTGCAGTTTGCATAATTCCGTCTCCTATACAATTTGCTGTCTTCAAGCCAGCATTTGCAAGTTTCACACTTTTTCTCATAACTATTCAGGTCGAATTTGTCAATATGACTTCAACAGCAGATCAGAATGCTAAAGCTGGCCTCACCTACTCAGAACTCCAGCATCACATACCCAAGGGGCAAAACCAGTGATTATTGGTAACATTACTCCAAAGAACATTCCTTTCTATGCTGTAATAAATATGACAAATGTGATACCACTATCTGAATAATATTTTCCATACCCCTTGCATTTCTCTTTCTTTAAAAATATTTAGCACTTCTGCATCACAGCTGCCTTAATTGCTGGAAATCTGTCTTACCTTTGGAAAACAGTGAATATATTAACATGTTGCTGCTTGCACTCTGCTTACTCACTTACAGACATAGTATGATTTAATCTAGATTTATAATATTATGAGATTTTATGCCTCAGCTTGCTTAAGTTGACACTGGCAACATAGGATGTGAATTACTTATCAGCAATGCTCATATACTGGCATGATGAGCACCATCCAAAGCCCAAGAGGGTAAAAGAAAGAAATTAAGAGTGCAGATTTTACCACTTACAGAACTTAATTGGCCAGGTAAGAAAATACTTACTAAAAATGAATATAACTTCTTTGTTTCACTCTCCCAGGGATGATATGGACTGTCGAAAGTGTCAAGGGGGATACTCCCACCTGAAGTAAACATATATATAAATTAAAACTACACAAACACCAATTATTTGCTCACACAGATGTTAATGCTACTGTTAGCACAATGCTTGTCTAAGGAAGCCTAGGTTCTGTAGCTGCATGGAAATCTCGGTGTTTGTCATATTAAACTTAGGGCTGTAGCTCTTCTTATTTTAAATGAAAACTTGGAAGCATGGAGGGGAGGCAGGGACTGGAGGCAAAGCAGCTCCCCAAGCAGGCAAAAACAGTGCTTTACATCAAAGTGTCCGAGCAGAGCAGGACAGAGCTGTTGTGTGTTAGAGATGTGTGGGGGTCTCTTTCTGAGTGAAGTGGGAGAGGCTGGGAAAGGAGATTACATCTTTGGCTGTATACTTCAGGGGGTGAGAGAGCCAGAGGGGTCTCAACACTGCCTTCAACCCCATCTGCCACCATGGGTTAAAGCCCTCAGGGATCAGTCTTGTAGTGGGATCAGGAATGTCTTCTCCCTGACAAAGCTCCTCCAGGACATTCAGTTTTGTGGCATAGTAATGCTCATTTGGAGAATCAGTATTGCAATGGATACTGCCCCTCACAAACATCAGTGATGTCTGAACAGCATTGTTCCAAATTCCTCATTTTCCCCATCAGCCATAGAGAAAGGTACAGAGACATTCTCAAAGCATCAGTGAATCTGGATGAGCTTTCTAACTTCCCACCTTGTGTACAGTCCTGAAAGACCAGAAAAAGATGTGTATCTGTAGGATTTCATGTTCCCATTAATTGCTGATCTTATATTGTTGCAGTCCTTTTCATTTTTTTTGTCTTTACTGACCTATTTTCTGCTTTGTGCTTTGTTCAAATTTTTTTCCCTACAGCAGAGAAATTGCAAATGCAATGTTATCATGAGCAATGTCCTGACTTTTTTTTCTTATCTACCTTAGGACATTTATTTACCCTTTCTTCACTAGAGGCAGACCTTTCCCACTGCAATTGCTTTTCTTTGGCATGTTATTCTGTATCTATAATGGCTTCCTCCAGGGGTACTACCTGATTTACTGCGCTGAATATCCAAACGATTGGTGCACCGACATCAGATTTACATCAGGTAATTACAGCTGCAGGATTCCTAAGATCTAATCTCCAAGCAATTTGTAAGCATTTTGAATTATGTCCTAATCTTCAGTGAACATGTGAGTCAAATCTATTGTGATGGAAATCAGCTTAAGACCTGCCTGCTGGCCCAGATAAAACAAGTAAATGTGCAGGTGTTGTTTTTTTTTTTGTTTGTTTTTTGTTTTTTTTGTCTAGGCAGCCAGCTTTGAAGGTATATGATGTTATGTGTTACTCTCAAATCATGAGCCTTGTTTTACTGGCACCACTCCAGAGCCTCCTGCTGCTATGGGCCATGGAGATGCAGCCTCAGGCCCCAGGTGCATGGGGGTGTGCCCTTGCTCAGCCAGAAGTGTGCACCCAGCAGTGGCTGCAGGCGAGCGCAAGCTGTGGCTTTCTCTTCCCTGCCACGGAGTTCTGCACTTGATGCATATATTCTGAGTGAGAGAGAAAAGGAGGGCAAAACTCCAGCATGAATAAGGCTTTAGGGACAAAGAGCTCTTTTTTCTCGTGTAAGGCACAGGGGAAGATTAGAGATCACGCACAGTCTGGTTGTATGTTAATACGATTCCTTTATATTCCACAACTTAATAGCCTAGCTGAATTTCACCCTTTAAAATCCCTCAGAGAATAACTGAACAAGAGCAGTTAGATGGCATTACAGATTTGGTACCGTACTGTAGAGAGTTTTTGTTAAATATAAACATATAAATGAAGATTTTGAGAAGCGGGGATGTCTGAGGAAATATTTTAGATATGACAAGCGCAAGCTAACCAAGGTACTCTCTGTACCCTGTTTCAGACCATGGATGCAAGTCCAATCTTTTCAGACAGCATCACGTATTAAAAATTCTGGACACTGTTTAGTAAGACCTCACATCCTCACATATCCAACAAAGAAAACACCATATCACTTAATTTGCATGATAAATAAAATATATATTTAATGTTAAAAAGAAAAAAAAGAAAATCAGCATTAGCAGTACTTGAAATATTAAAGAAAAAACAAACAGTATATTCTTCCTCTATAGGCCCTTACCAACTTTTTATTGCTACTGGAAGTGTTGAGGTTTTATGAGCATTTAGTCTTTTATCTATACATTGTAGTGCACACACTAGTTCCTTTCTTGCTTTCCAGTCATTGTCAGAGGTGGTTTGCTCAGTGTCCAACATGGCATGGCATGTCACCTGCAGGCTTTCTCAATCAAATGCCTCTGGTTTTTCAGTTAAATGGAATCTGGTCAATGGAGCACTCTGGCCAGATAATGTCAACATCCTTCAGCAAGTACCTGCTTTCCATCCATGCCCATAGCTCTGTCCAGGCAGCCTCACTGGCAGTGGACTGAGAGGTGCTGAGATGCAGGCTCCTTTCCCAGCTCTAGTGATGTGCTGGATCCATTTGTGTCTCTGTGCTACTCTTTCCTCAGCAGTGAAATGAGGGTATTGGTACTTGTCCACAGCTCAGTGCTTACTCTGCAGTAAAGTCCACATCTGTGGCTGGCTGTCATCAGCTGTGGTGTCCATGGGGTACTTTATATTCCCACTTGAGTATTCAATAAATGGCGACTATGGTCACCTGGGAAGTTCAGCTGAAAGTTCTCTGGTGTCACCAGTCACCTGTGCTTCTCCTGTTCAGTGGCCTTTTTGGTAACAATGCATCTTTTGGATTGAAAAAGACTCCACCCACCTCACATTATGACCCCTATCTGTCTGCTGCAAAGACAAGCCTCACAAATGAGCTTGAGCAGGGATATCTAGACAGAGCTGTCTTTCTAATCCATTTCTTGTTGGTTTCTCAGGCCTCCTCTTATTTCTGCTGGGAATGGGAATCAACATTCACAGTGATCTCCTGCTGCGCCAGCTGAGGAAACCCGGGGAAGTCACTTATAAGATTCCTCAAGGTACATTCGTATTATCCCCTATTTCCTTGAAGGAGGTAGGGCAGAATAAATAATGTTTTCTGACTGAATTCACAGGAAAGTGGCAATAATGGCAGAGATGCTGCTCTTGCACAGGTTCTTGGTTCAGACACCTCCCTAAGCTGCAGGGACTGGTGTGAGCTGGCTGCAGACAGTCCAAGGGAACCAGCAAGAGTATCTGGAAAACATGAACTGCGAGGAGAGATTTTAGGAAATTGGCTGGTAATTCTGAGAAGACTGAAGTGGGACACAAGAGGATTTTAACTTTGCAAAAAACAACTGCAAAGAAAGAAATAGTCTTCTCCATGCCCAGAAAGAAGTAGTAGTGGACTTCTTACTGTGCAAAAGGTGGATTCAAACTTTAGGGGAAAATAATAAGGATGCAAGGTGCTGAATTGCCTTTCCAGGAAATGTCTAGCTCTGTAGAGCAATATGGATGGGGATCCAAGAATTTCTTGGGCTCGGTATTGACTCCTTCTGCTAGCTTGTTATGGATGGTGATTATATCTCTCCCAGAGTTTCTCACTTCCTATATTTACCTGCCTCTTGTAAATGTTGCAAAAAAACTGAGATACAGAATTTGCATTCCCCAAA
Organism: Pseudopodoces humilis; assembly: GCF_049639895.1. Lineage (NCBI taxonomy): Eukaryota > Metazoa > Chordata > Aves > Passeriformes > Paridae > Pseudopodoces > Pseudopodoces humilis. Next base: position 34,156,528 of record NC_142202.1, on the reverse strand, counting down.
TGTAGTAAAGTTGCAAAATATTTTTAGGGCATAAAAAGAATTAACTACTGCTAATTATTATAAATTAAATCTAATAATGGTCATTCTTAAGTTATTTTCCAAATGAAAATAAATGACTGTGAAAGTGCTGGAAATGTCTGAGTCAGAATGCCACTTGATTCTTGTATTTATACAAGAATTTCAAGCAAGATCCCCCTTTGGCATGGCTCCATGGCTTCAGGAAAGTGTGTTTAGGTTGCTGCTATGAGCTGAATAAGAAAAGCTACATGTTCTGCTGCTGACTTTATGTGAAAAAAACTTTCATGTGCAGGAGACGACTGTAAAAACTAAATATTTTGTCTGTTGCTGCAGGAGGACTGTTCACCTATGTTTCTGGAGCCAACTACTTTGGAGAAATTGTGGAATGGTTTGGTTTTGCCATTGCAACCTGGTCTCTACCAGCCTTCGCCTTTGCCTTTTTCACTCTTTGCTGCATTGGTCCACGTGCGTATCACCATCACAGGTATCAAACTGTTCCTTGCCATATGCTGCTACTTCCTCTTGGAATGCAGTTTGCAAAATGCCAGGGAGGACCAGAGCCAGGCTTTGGGATAAAACTGAAATTTAATGCCATGTAGAGGAGGTGTATTGGCTTATTTGTGTAAGGCAGGCAGTCAGCTGGAGTCCCTGTCAAGTGGGCCTGACCTGATCATTTCATCTGACGTGAGCTGCGTCACTGCTTCCACCGTGCTAGAGCCTCTTTTTACTGAGCCTCATAAATGTGACCCGCTCCTAAGGTTTCCCTTGCAAACTCTGCAGTCCTTTGGAGAAGATATGCTCTGAATTCCTAAAATTTCTACTTTAGGTCTGTTAGAACCTTAACAGTATTATCAATTAATTAAATAACCAGGTGTAAACAGTTTCTGGACTGCTCTTTTGCAGAGTAACACAATGAGATAACAAATAAAGGCAGCTTGGAGCAGTTTTAAGGTTCCTCAGCTGATCTGTATTGAAACTGTGCAGTTTCCCTCTATGTATGCAGGTTCACTGTCTTGCTTATTTTCTTTCAGGTACTATCTCAAGACATTTACGGACTATCCAAAATCAAGGAAAGCCTTGATTCCTTTCGTTTTTTAATTATTGAAATATGGACTCTTTGTTTTGTTTTTATAGGATTTTTTTTCCAGTTCATAGTTTTAATGCTAGATCTGACTATTATTAATTGTATAGATGATATCCCAAGATTGTAACAGACAAGAAGGTAATTTGGAATAGAAGTCCTTGTTTTAATTGGAGGTGAAATTGCAGATAGTTGTGGGCTAAAGGACTCCACAAAAAACCTGTTTGCTTCTCAGTGCAGTCCTGTCTATGAAAAATAAATACGTAACTGCATTGACATCAGAGAAAAAACACTGGCTAAATATTGTTGCAGAAAGGTAGAAGATAAGCCCATTACTTTGGAGGAAGTCTTCAGCAGCCACTCCAATTTATATCACTTCTGCAACTGCTTCCTTCTGCCTCCATGCTGTAGCACATGTGCCCTCACCCTGCTGGCAGTGCCCTATGTGTTGCCACACTTGAAACCAGAGAAGGGGTCTCATTTGCCCCAAAAAATTATCCAGCCCATTCTTTTTCATCTAAAAGCCATCTTAACTCCCAGAAACACACTGTAACAAGAGGGAACTTGTGCTGGCACAAGGCTTGGAGCAGTGTGCCATGGCACAGAGGTGAGGTTGACAGAGATGGAAGCTGGCACAATGTCTGTGTTCCTTCCTTAAGCATTATTTTCTTCATTGTCAGATGATTAATCTTCAGCCATCAGGGTTTGTTTTTTAAATGTACTTTGTTATAGTAATTGCAGCTCCATTAGCATTTCTTTTCTCTTGCAAATCCAGATTTTTTTTCAGAATAAAAATTTTTCCACTCAAAGCCACTCAGTTGTTGTTCATAAAAAGATTTGAAATGGTGATGTATGACAAAAATTACAACAAATAAAAAGCTCTGTGTTGAAGAAAATGTTCTCTGACGCTGGCAGTACATTTCGTCTGTGGAGAATATTTTCAGATACTTTTATTGGGAAATGATATAGAGATACTATTCAAGTTTTACAAAAAGACAGGATGCCTCTTCTTAATTTCAGGGTAGTTAGGAATTTTCCAAAAAGTGTCATTAACCCCAATAGGAAGAGGTGTCCCCTTGGATGCTGATTTTAGTTACCCTTTAGGGCATAAAATCCTACTAAGAATTGTGCTGAGTAGCTGAAAAGAAAAAGACCAGACTGCACAAGTGAAACATACTGCCTGCTGTTGGAGCAACCTGATTGATTGTATGCAATTTCCTCCAAAACACAATAAAATTTATGTGAAACACAGAGCTGTGTTAGCCTATAATTTACTGTTTGCAGAAACAAGTCTCAGTGACCTTGTTTGCCAACTTCTGCTCACACTGGCTTCCTCCTTCTGGACAAACCCTCCCTTCTTTGCTCAGATTGTAAATCATCTTCACTAGCACAGAGCAGAGCAGCCAGCTGAGGCTGGGTCCCACTGCACAGTCCCTCTACAGCCCACAGGAGAGCCATGTGTAGTCAAAGGTCAGGGAGGCAGAAAATAAGAGGCAAGCAAAATTGTTGTTGCATGGGATGAGAGTTTCTACATTTGCACCACAAACATGTTTTCCTCTGGTTACCTTATTTAAAGCAAAGCTGGAGGCAATGAGGATACCAGGCTGAAGAGTATGACCCCTTCCAGAGGGAGCAGATGCTGAGTGCAAGCAGCAGCCATGTTCTCCAAAGCTCCTTCCCTCAGCATATCCTCCTTGATCACTCCTTCTTGCAATTTTTCCCCTCCAGAGCCTCACAAGTGGTGAGAGAGCAACTAGACCTGAGTAGCAGTGTTCCTAGCTGCTGCCTTCTCCATCTATTTCTGAGATGGGGGAGAGCAGGGACCATGCTCTGCCTCACCCTTCTGACCAGAACAGGACTTGGGCAGACTTCTCTGTCCCTCCCAGCTACCCCTCACATCCAAACATGACTTTTTCCTGCCTTTATTTTGTCTTGTTTAATATGTGCAGTGGCATATTAACAGAGGCAGATTGTTACTGCCACTGTCAGTCCCAGGTACCAGTTCGTGGAGCTGGGCGTCAGAGTAGGAGAACTGGTGCTGGTCCAAGGTAGGGAATAACTCCATCCTTTCTGTCATGGGCCGTGGACATGTTGCATGGCAAAATGCTGGTTGCAGGCAGGAAAGGAGCACATTTTCCTTCTGCCTAGTCCCGTGTCATTTTTGGACAGCAGGAGCAAGACACATATGCTTTAAACCCCCTACAAGCAATGATTGCAGTTAATCGTCATTGACAGGTATCACAGGCTCTCCCCATGTGGAGGTCCTCTGTGGGAGAGCACCAGGGCAGAATACCTCCTGAGAAATTTCTTTCATAATTCCTTACTTTTATATAAAAATAAGTAAAAGGAAAATAAAAAATAAAAGTAAAAGAAAAAAAAATATTCCCCTTGTCTGTGGGAGAAAAAATGCAGCAGACATTTTCATAAACTTCTGCTCAAGCCTCTGGAAGTTATGTACACATATGATTTCAGGGCTGACTGTAGAATATTTTACAAAGCAGCACTTCTCTGACTTTTTTTGTAATGTCCTTCTGTTCTGCCAAACCCCAAAAGATGTGTCCTCTGCTGGTAGGCATTTTAAACAATAGCTTGTTCCTTTTCTCCCCTTTTGCAATACTGTTTTTCTGTTTGGTTTTCTTCCATCAGTCACATCATAGTCTTCATTAATCTTCAAGGAATATTTATGTTTGGGTGCTATTCATCTGGAAAGAGCCTCCCTCAGAACAGCTCTTAGTGCTGCTGCTCTGACAGAAAGATCTCTCTTACACAGAGCTGATAACACAGTCTTCAACCCTGCTGGCAGTCTGCTGGGAAAATGAATCCTTTATTCCCAGGACTCTTGTTAATTTAATTATTTTTGTACCGTTCAAGTGTTTTTTTCAAAAGCTGACTTCCTGCAAACAATGCTCTATACTGCTGTGGTAATACACAAATGGTTTAATCATGCATCTGGCAGTTTCTGCTGCAGAAAATGTTTTCTGCACCTAAGAGATCAGGCAGACCACTTCTGAACTCCAGAATTTAGATATCTAATCCCTTCTGACAACCAAACCCAGAATTAAATGCTGTTCACTGGGAGGCAAAGTGGAGAACAATGGCACTTGCCAGCCCTCATTCCCATCTCAGTGTGCCACACACGCTTCAGCCTTCGCCTGGCTTTAGTCCATGCTTCAGATAAGAGGTCACTCAAGACAATAGAAATTGGTTCCAGGCAATGTAGGGCACTCGTAGTTGTTGTTTTAAAGTACATATTTTATGTAATATATGTACACAAAAGGCAAAGCCTCCCCCCAGTTTTGGGCCCTGAGTGTCTGTCTTTAGGACAAGCACTCATCTGAGAGCTGCACTCCTGCTCCCATTACTTGCCTGGAATAGAGCCTCTTATGCTTGGACAGAAGCTCTGAATATGTCTGCAGAAATATCAAACCATGGTGTATCCTGCTATCACAACTACTGAGGAACTCTCCCTAGGTAGGCAGAATGCTCTAATGGCTTAGGCCCAAGAATATCAGTTTTGTACTCTTGGCTGTGTCACTGATTGACTGACGAATTCCATCCAGTAATTCACCACTTCTGGGGTCTTTCCCTTTCCCTTTCCCTTTCCCTTTCCCTTTCCCTTTCCCTTTCCCTTTCCCTTTCCCTTTCCCTTTCCCTTTCCCTTTCCCTTTCCCTTTCCCTTTCCCTTTCCCTTTCCCTTTCCCTTTCCCTTTCCCTTTCCCTTTCCCTTTCCCTTTCCCTTTCCCTTTCCCTTTCCCTTTCTCCATTGAACTTTATGATCATCCGCTGACAGCAGAGGGTGTGTCTGCTTGTATTTGATTTGCTTGTCCAGTTAACAAAATCCTTTTCAATGCAAATCACCACAGGGTCTCATTTAAATCCAAGCATAATTCTGGAAGTAATTCCCGAGTTCGATAGTTCTGGATGCCTCATGTCCTCTCATGGGGAGAACCTCTCTGGGTTCTCCTGGTCTAATTTCTCAGAGTAGGCTTTACTAGAGGTGTCTCCTGTCAGACTCAAACACCACTGTCCCTGTGTGGGTAATGTGATCTAGGAAACACAAACGTCCGATGCCAATTCAGAGCCAGGGCCTGCCAGCTCCTCACAAGTAGAACCATGCTCTGTAGTAAAGCCATTGAGCTGTTCAGGAACTTGCTATTATTTGCCTCAAAAAGAGGTAGCAGGTTTGATCTCTGCAGGAGCAAAGCTGGGCGGTAGACATCAAGAAGCACCTAATAGCAACACCTGGAAATGTAAAGGAAAATAGGTGGATCTGGTTCTGGTCTATGTTATCACAAGTTACTGCTACCTTTCTAACCTTTCTAGCTCTGAGTCTGAAAAGTAAAAGAAAAAGACACAGTTTTTGGAAGTTCATTATCACAGAATCACAGAATTACAGAATGGTTTGTGTTGGAAGGGAACTTAAAGATCATGTAGTTCCAATGCCCTGGCCATGGGCAGGGATACCTTCCACTAGAACAGGTTGCTCCTGGTCTAACTTAATATGTAAAGTTAGTTCCTTTGCATATTAAGAGAGGAGACTGATCTTAACTGATTCAATATTTGGAACAATCCCACCAACACGTTTTTCAGGTAAGTGTGAAGGTCTCCCCACTCCAGCAGAGTCAATGGAGACGTTGGCTCCTCTGGGCAGTAATTTACAACACCCAGGCTGGAAGGCTACAATCCCAAATAGGAGATAAGGGTTCTAGAAGCACATCCCAGTAAGTCCACATCCATTCATGTAAGGGAATATGCATTGCTTATGATCAGGTAGGAAACAGCTGTGTCTGGGTGCTCTGACCAGCAGCGTCATTCCCAGAACTTGAGCTATCCTATTTGAATTCCTCTCATATCAGCCCCAGCATCACAGGCACCTGTCAGGTCATATTCCAGTTTACTTGCCTACTTTTCCCAAGTTTGACATGTAAGATTACACATAAAATTGTCTTGGCCACATTTCCCTACTATACCAAATACACCATGTTTGTTCAGGATGAATATCCCCCTGCCTCTCAGTGTTGCTGCCATGAGGAAATACACTGTATGTGGATATGTTGCATTTTTATGCTAGATGGTGAGAGAGGAGGTGGCTGCTGAGGGGTTCACTTCAATGAGTCCACAGCAGTCTTGCCTGAGCCTGAACTGAAATCTCTGTGGGATGAGATTGTTCTGCCTGAGTGGTGGGAGGGGAAATAGCTCCATGAGCCCCTTGTGCCCCCATTCTGGGCCCTCCAGACCTTGGGAGCTGGCTGTGGGCTCCCTGTGCCCATAGGGTACTGGGTATCACACCTGTGAAGGGGAACTCAGCTTTCTGGCAACCTTGGGAGAATCCTCCTCTGCATCCCCATCTTCATCTTTCTCATCCTCAATCCTCCCTAAGAGGGGGCTGCCACACCTGGGGATGTTACACCACAGCAAAGCCCTCCTCACCCAGCACAGTCAGGTACATATGTGCAGCCCTGAGTGAATCTGTTTTCTGTCATGGAAACTCCTCAACTGACTCCCATCTCCCCAGCAAGAGAGCAGCTCACAGATGATTTGGAAATCACTCTCTGCCAAAATAGGATCCCTGCCATTTGACCAGAAAATCTGTGTTTCAGATCTCTGCAGGAACAGAAACCCTGTCCTTTCACCAATTAGAAACTTGGAAGACATTCAAGTAGAGGAAACCAAGAAAATTATGCTCACAGTGGGTGTTCTAGAGATGGGGGAAGCTGGCTCTGGCAGGCCTACAGGCAATTTTAAAATACCAGCAAATATCACTCTTGGGATAAAAAGCTGCAATTAAAGTACATTTACATCAATGGATTCCCCTGATGTAAATCCTCTCTTCCCTCTGCTGGTAATTTATAACTGGTAGTAAATAGGCAAACGTGTATTTCAGCACTGAATGTATTAATCCTGCCTCCTGCACAGTGGGGTGAAGTGTTACCCTTGCACATCCTGGCAGGCTTGTGCACTGAGAAATATTTCTGGGGATGATAACTGAGCTATGCCAGGCAGTCCTCTTACATGTGATACAACTTTGTCTTCACAGCCAGCAAGCCAGAGCCTGAGCCCAAAGGGTTACAAGTATATTTGCAGATCAAGTAGTAAACAGAAAACTGGAGATCCACAAAACTGAGCTGGACACCCTACAGCTGTGCTGATAACATTGGGCTGAACTCGGGCTTGGCAACTGGCACTTCGCAGCATGTCGAACAGTAAAAATCTCCCTGACTTCAGCAAGGACCTGGTTTCACATGTGTTTTCTCTGTTCAGATGTACTTGTGGCCTGTAGCCAGTGATTTTCAGCTCTGTTTCTACCCAGCATGTGTTAACCCTGGCAACTCAGGCAAGTTTTCTTCATAAAACAATATTGCAGTTTTCCCTCATTTCTGCTGAGGTGCTTTTTCATAGGCATTTCAGAATTTCTTCTCCCCTTAGATCTTGGGCTCTTAAATATTTCTTATAAGGAGGAGTAGGATAGACTGAGTTTGCATACCTCTGCCTTCCCTGTCTTTTCCAGTCTGGTTTAGCTACCAGCTCAAGTAGAGACTGCCATTCCTGCATCCCAGCTGAGAGCATCTGTCCTTCTGGAAGGATAGAGGCCAACCCAAACAGCTCTCCCTCAGCATCCCACGATGGCAAAACCTTGCACCATTTGACTAACTTATTGTTTGCTTTGTGGTTTCTTTTGTTCATGTGCCATGAAGAAGCTCCTTGAAAAGTTTCCTCTCCTTCAGTCCCCTCCAAGGTTTCTGAAGTCTTCTGAATTGTGTGGCATGCTGTTTGGGTCTGTATCAGCAAGTTCAGTGTCACCCTTCAGAGTCCATCTGAACTGGCAGTCCCTGAGCCATGTCTTGGCTCTGTGGGGTTTATGCCCTTCCATCTCTTAATTCTCCACTCATCCATGTCCTAGGCTTTTCCTCTTCTCTTTTTAAAATGGATCTGAGCATTTGAGGCTCTGGGCTGTATGTGATGCTCCAGTTGGGATTTTGCCATCCTGGGAGATGCAAGCCTGTACCCTGCATACTTTCACTATGCACCTACCCAGCATAAAGCCTAAACTCTCAGGTGGCAAAGAGAAGCCAGTAGAAGAAACAAAATGGAGTTTCCTGCCCTAAAAGCAAATGAAGTTGGAAGAGATTATAAGACTGCTATATTTCCACACTTCAGCAGGTCATGGAGGAGGTGAACACAGAGGCAATTCCTTGTACTCCCTGGGAGGGACAAAAGTGTCAGGTCTGGGATTGGGGCAGGGAGTCCATCACAGGACCGGCTTGCTTAGGAGGTCAGCCCAGGTCAGATGAGGAGCTCTATAGAAGGTTCAATAACAGTAAGAAATGGCAAAGTTGCTGGCTGGGAAGGTCGCTGGGAACTTTGGGGATGAAGTTTAGGATGGTATAAAGGCATCAGTGGGGCCAACGCTCTCTGCCCAGACAAGTCATTCCCAGTCTCAGCACTTCAGACTAAGGATGAAGGAGCATCTCTAACATCAGCTCTGATGAGTATCAGTAGACTGGTCTGCATTTTCAGGGTACAATCCTTGCTCTGAGCATGGTATTATTTTCTCTGAAGTGGGGCCATGCTAGTGGTTGATACTGGGCTGTGAGTCCCCTGGGGCTCTCTGTTGACCAGGGCTCTGTTTAGACTCAGTCTATCTCTGACTTATCCGGACTAGATGAATGGGTCCTGGCTAGAAAAGCTAATATTAAGTTTACTAATTGAGCTTCCTTTTTTAGAAAGATGGATCCTAAGGCCGCCTCAAATGTACCCATTTGTGCAACGTTGTCTGGATGATGTCTAGATGTTCTTGTGATCCAGACATCACCTGATTATATCCAGATAATTTGTTCCACTAATTTGAAACCAATATTCAGTGAAACTGACCTACAACTTCTGTTTGAGCCCTTGCTTTTCAGGGCAGCTGGTGTCATAGCACCCTCTCCTCAGTTTTCCTTGCTGTGAGCACATCTGATTTCAGGTCTACTGACACTGTGTTGCTTTCGCTGCTCAGAGGACACAATGAGCTCTTGCCAGCCTCAGCCATCCCTGCTCCTCTGGTTGAAGCAGTGACTGGGAAGTGAGTGAACTGGAATTTGAGTAAATTAAAGGAATGGGCTTGACTGTGCCAGATGTCCTGGGCAGTTAGAGTGTTACAGAGAGGAAAAGATCTTAACCACAGCAGTAGGTCTGTCTGGGCATCCCCCAGGAGGTTAGGGAGTGTGTGATGGTTTCTGACAAGAACACCATGCTTCCTTTACCCAACACACTTTTGTTTGGGGTTTTCTATTGAGCTTTAACTGTGAGAGGAGGAGCAGCCAAGGAGGGATGACTCACAGCCATGCTGGAGGCAAAGCAATGACTCAGAGGTGGAGCTGGCTTGCAGTCCAGCTGCAGCCTTTCATCACAGGGCAGTGGTGGGGCTGGAGAGGATCCCAGCACATTCTTCTTACTAGCAACCCTGACAAAAGATGCAGTGACTTATTCTTGGTATCTTTTAGCACATTCTCTGCCAAAAATTTCCCCATATGTTCACCTGCTTCCCTCTAACTCAATCTTCTCTGAACACAAGTGACCAGGCTTACTCCTGGGATTGCAGGCGAGGCCTCAACCTCTGTCTTTATGTGACAGCAATAAGGCCTACTGCAAATTCCTGGCCTGCATCTGACGATTGTATTTACCTTGGTTTACGTCTGAATCACACTGGGGACTCATCATGGTCCTGGGGTTGATTAATGCACCACAGATACCGCCCCAAAAGATCTCTCTGTGACTAGAAAGGACCTCCTAGGGAGGCTTCATCCAGCCTGGAGAACTGCTCAGCTTTATCAGGTGATCCTTGCAAGAAGCAGCTTGTTAGCACTGCCTAGCTGGATCTGTTGTAAGGAAGCTGTTGAGAGAGGCAGGTGCATGCTCACTCTCCTGAGGTGGATACTATGCTCTCCCCATCCCACTGTCTGAGAAAATCCTTCAGTATGAAAGCGTCTTGCCCAGCTGCTGTTGGGGAAAATGGCAGAAAGGGCTAAGGAAGGCATGCAAAAGAGCTCAAAGAGTAAAGCAGACTCCTTCCCTGGGAAAAAAATGTACACATCCAAAATGGGATATGGATTTATTCCCCCACTTCCTTGAGCTGACAAAGGTAACAGAAGCAAAGATATATTATCTCATGTGGAAATGGTGAAAACAAAGGTGTTTTGGGCCTACTTCAAGGAGCAAGGAGTGAAGAAGGCAGGTGACTGGAGGAGCAACAGCTCACCCATAACACTGCCTGAGCTGGGCTGGGCACTGCATGTCACCTGCTTCTGATGTCAGGCTCAAAACCCTCCGGTTTATTGTCTTTTATTTATCTTCACTGAAAAGATTTTTCAATCACAGCAAAGTGTGTTTTGGTGATATTTTTGTCCCTTGGTCTGAGGGCATGTTGACAATCTCACTTCCTACCAACTGCAACACTGCAATTGCTTAATGCAGAATGTTGTCACATTACTTGCTTCTCAGACAGAGCATTTCAAGCTTTTAACCTCTCATTCAAACAATCTGATTAAAATGCCATGATAATTTTATTGCTATAGCCATAAACATCAGATGCTGTGCAAGTTTCAATCCAAACAACCTAAAACCGCATTTATTTCAATAAAATTACCATCAGTAATTTGTATCTTTTAATTTAAGAATGTACTCACACATGAAGAAAATTAACAATTTTCAGATAAAATTACTTATTTCCAGCAAATGACTATTATTTTAACTTGTAGTAACAGTTGCTAATAATACAAGATAGGGAGGGAGAGGAACATGTGTCTGTACCAGCTGTTGTCCCACTCTTATCCAAAAAGCATTGAGAAGTTGCTGGCAGAAATTACAAAAAAAAAAATTTCTTTCTTCCTCTTCAAGCACAAGTATAACAGCTGTTGCCTCTAGCAAGTGTAATGTTTGCCCTATTGATACTCATTCCATACAGAGTTTTATAACAGACCAAAGGAAAACAACTCCCCAGAATGGTAACAGTTGTGCAATGAATCAAACTTGTTTCCTATGGTTGGCACTCAAATAAGAAAAAAAGCCAAAACCAAACTGGCCACATGAAGATGTGATGATGCTATGCCCAGACCTGTCCTGCATGAAGAAGGGCAGTAGCAGCAGTTTCCTGGTCTCCTGGGGGCGGTCTGCCTTAGATTTTCCCACAAGTCCTTTTCTGTTGCTATATCAACAACTACACTCCTTATCCCTCTGGGCAGCAAGTCTCTTTCTTGATAAAAACTTTGTTTTCTTGTTCCACACTGGGCCACGAGAAAGTGCCAGCCTTGGGACAATAAAGCAGCACAGCCGGGCTTCCCCTCTCTGCTCCCTGCTGCCCCTGGACACTTGCAAGCTTTGTCTGCTGCAGTAGCATGACATCTCTTTACCTGAGCTGATGAAGTAGATGGAAACACAAACACATTTTCTTATAATGATGCAGGGTCATGGCCACGAGGACAGTTTTCCCAGGGGAACCTCTGTCAAGGCAGCCTGGGTACTACAACAACCAGCAACCCATATAGTGCTAGCTCTACAGGACAGCTAAATTTTTGCTGGGCAAACCCAAACACTATTAATATGTATCACAGAAAAAAAAATCCCCTTCTCAGTGCAGGCAACCCCCGGGTTCTGAGAATTTTTTTTTTTTTGGCAGCCAAGCTGATCACTTACTGTCATCAGCATCACCCCTGATTTTCCTCCATTGGCTGTGAGGTTTTAACATCATACACAGCCTTTTCCTTCTTTCTCTCCCTTTCATTCTGAGACCTCACCTTTGTCCTTCTATCTGTCTCACCAGTGCATTGCACTGTATTCTGGTACTGTCCAAAAGAGTTTCAGACTGAGGTGAAATAACTTGGGTCATCTCACTGAAAGATAGTCTTAACAGAGATGCACTAGTACTGAGAACTTGGAATCCCCTCTTTAAAATCCAGACTGTTGATCATAAGAGAACATGCATAACTCTAAATGCATGCTCAGGGATCCAGTGTATCAATCTCCAGAGTAATGTTTCTTCAGTTACAGCAGTACTTTTTTTTCTGGCAGACCTCATGGGCAACATAGTCAAAAGAAAATTCTAGATCCTATACTCCTTCACAGGCAGACGCTTTTGAGTAATAAATCAAAAAGTGAAGAGCAGCTAAAATCTATAACCTATGCAAGGAGAAAAATAATTTGTGATACTTTGGGACAAACTTCTTTCATTCAGAAGGGCAGTGGGCTGGAGAGGAGGATACTCATTCCCATAATTTAATTTCAGCTGACATGAGAGGTGTTCAGCTAGCATGCAAACTATAGCAGCATAATTTGTCATTCAACCAGAAGTCATCATTTGGATGTGGAAATGACTAGGTAAAATCCTAGTCATCTCCTAGTCATTTGTTCTTATGCAGAAAGAGATTAGCATATTCAATCTGTTTCTTCAAGCTTGAAAAATCTGTGCATCTTTATTCTCCAAAGGCAGGGCCAAGTCACAGCAATTATTTTGGGGTAAAATTATCATTATGTGATCAAGGGCACATGTGGACTAGAAGTCAATGATGCCATTGGCCCTCCAGTAGGTCCTTGTCTGCTGTTAGCTTTACAAAATTCAGGGAAGGTGATGTTCATCATCCAACATGAGCAGCTGCTGCTGGAGCTGTTCCTTGGCTGAAGTGCTGGTCAGCCAGGGGCCAGCAATTCCTCCAAAGTATATGTAATTCTGCAGTGTAGGTTTTTGAACATATTTCTTAAGAGGCAGTAGCCACTGGTATGAATAGATACACAGAAACACCTGCGAGCCAGTTTGAAGCAGGTCTACTCAGATGCCAGGAACTGGGATGGCTGGTCAACATTTCTGGCTCAACTTTTGATCTGTTGCATGAATTTTGCCAAGGCATTTCTTACTGTAGCTGCTTCCCTTCCAGTTTGTCAAGGTGCAAGCAGTTTGTGTGACAGGATAAATGTAGTCTTGTTTTCACATGAAGCATCTCATTGATGGGACTACGATCTCAGCCAGTGCCCCTAGACCAAAGTTGTTGAATTTAGATTTTTTCAGTTAGGTACATCTGAAAAAAAAAATAAAAATAAATTACTCAGGACCCCGTTTGCCAGCAGCAGCAGATCCAAGGGCTACAGTGAGACAGCAAGGAAATCTGAACTCTCCTCTTAAAGGATGAGTCACATAGCAAAACCAGGTAAAAGTTGCTCTCAGTGAGATCCCCAACCAGAGTCCTGTCACTGACTGGTGTAATATCAACAATATTAAGTGAATTCATTTTGCCCACAAGCAGTTTTGGATCACACAGCTGGCAAGGTGTCTGACAGGACACATGCACTGGCTCCTTTCCTCTGGAGATTCAGGGCAGCTTTTAAATGTTCAACTCTTTTCCAAATCCCTTGAAATTCTAGCTGAAAATACTCTTTCAAGGGAAGAAGCTAGACACCAAGCAGTTTCCTGGCACCAGTGTGCCAGCCATGGTGCTGCAGCATGCACTGGTGGCACCCGGGAGGAGGAGCTGGCTCTGTAGGAGGTACTGCTGGCAGGGAGGAGGCATCTTGCCCTGTGTCCTTATTCAGCTGTTTAAATTATTCCTACATTCATCCACTGTTTGAGGCTCAGCATTAAGAAAATATACTGCTTCTTTGTCAGCATTTTTTCAGACAACACCTTGTTTTTCCCACAGGCTGATGTTGGACTCCATACAACCTGCAGCAGAAATGTTTGCTAGCAGGAGGGAAAAAATAGTAAATATACCTCCCTCATTGAAAGGAAATATTTTCCTGCAATCATCAAGCAACACAAGTTGGCAAACATACTTATCTTAAATGCTCATTGTAGGGCATCACCATCCATTTATTTCCTGAAAACTGCACTGTCTTGTGTAATTAACATGGTACAAGCTGCTGGTGTCGTTTCTAGTGGAGATGGGGAAACAATCCACCTGGTCCTTGCCTAGGATGATATGTTTCAACAGAGTTGGTGCTAACACAGAAGCTGAGTCTCTCTGGCAGATAAAACACCTTTGCCCAGGAAGCCCCTTGGAGCCCCAAGCAAAGAAGACAAGTCTCATACAGGTCAGGTAGTACCAAATCTGGGAGCTGTCCCAGCCATGCCAGGGACATGATCCTAACACAAACAACACAATCCAACCCAGGCATTGCAGGCAGGAGCTATTAGGCAGGAAGGAAAATCATGGGGACTACCCTCCATAGGCTCTACTGATGCCTGGCCAGGCATTGCCCCATGCCTGAGGCTGCCAGGGAGAACCTCAAGCTGGTGCCACTCAGTTAATTTCCATTATGCCACTTCCAGAAAAATATTTTTTAGCTTTCAAGTGGTGGAGTAGGGGAAGCTAAAAGGACAATTTATTCATAGTAATTCTTTGTTCCAGCAGTTAATGAGCAGATTCAGCAGGCTGAGTAGTGATGTCTCCTCTAAATTGCACAAACCAGAGGTCTCAGTGGTTCTTTCAAGGGCACTGGCTTTATGTTAGCTGTCTCTGCAGAGGATGGATCACCTTAATTTTTAAGTACTAGTGGGTCACAAACCCAACAAGGCTCTGATCACTTTCTGCAAGGCACCAAGCACACACTGACAAATGAGATGTCTTAGCACTTCTCAGGAGGTGATCAGCATCTGGCAAAATAAAAGGCTGTGGGGCTGAGCTATCCAGACAGCCTACACAACAATAAATTACACATCGAAGTTGCTGTGCTGGCAAATGTATTAGTCACCCACACTCAGCAGCGCTTCTTGCACAGCTGGGCACATTGACATTAAACCTTACCTGCACTGGGAAATGACTTTCAAATATTTTTGAGAGCCAGTCTGTTGCAGATGGTTTGAGGAAACACAAATATCCTGAGCTCTCTCGCACAAGGCCATGAGCAATTTCTATAATTTGCTTTCTCTGCTTATAAAAGAACTGCTGGGTGCTGTGTGCTTTGCAAAAAGCTGTCCTTGATGGCCGTTTTAACATATAAAAACACATTCCTTATGAAAAGAACCTAGTCTGAATTCTTTTTTTCCAGGTTGTATTTTCCAGCATTTGGGGTTTTGCTACAGAAGTTTGTATTTGATTGCCTCCAACTTTTCTAGTTAACATCTATTGGTGTAACCCTGAGGTTACACACGTGGAGGTTAATCACCAAAGAAAAAGTCTAATACCAATAATGTCATACTGATCCCAGCTCAGTTTGTGTTGAATTAGGGCATTTCAAATTTGAACATGATATAAACCACCTCACATATGCAGTGTTTGCACAGTGATAATGAACTGTAGTCAGCAAAGTGATTTTTGGTGCAAGTGGAATGGGAGTGTTTTTATTTTAGACCTCAGAAACCATCTGCAGGCTGTTTTGCAGCACCTCAACATAGCAACCCACTCCTTCAGTTCAGTGCACTGCTGCTATTGCACTGCATCAACTGAGTTCAAAATCCCTCCACACCAGAAATCACAGGGAAACTATTTCCAAGTTAGATTTTAAGACATTATTCCTTGGGATTAATTTGTTTTTTTCCAAATGTGCAAGCTCATTATTCCTTTATCTCAGTATGGAGTGTAATAGGGGTTTGTCAGAGCTGGAAGAGAGGCCAGAAAAGCAATGAATAAATGACCCTTATTATTTTGTGGGAAAAGCTTGATTTTGGATTACTTATTATTGGGATTTATCAACAAAACCGTAGGCATAAAAACCATTCTTCTCAAACAGTGCAATTAATTTAGCCAGATTGCACATGTACTATGGAGGAAATTCTACATCTCTCCTGTGTAAAGGAGTGTTGTTTGTTTATGCCATTGGGCATAAACTCCATGTTTCTCAGGATGTGCAATGCAGCCCAGGCACACCAGAACATGAAGGTCCTTCTCTGTTGGCTGGTGGGTACTCTCATTGTGTTGCCTTCATGCTGCATGAGGAGGAATATCAGTTATCAAAAAGGCTGGGCAAGCAAAACACTGCTGGTGAACTTGGGAACTTCTTGTGTGGTCAGCTAACAAAACAAGTGAGAAGAAAGAAACTTCCTGCTCTGAATTGACTGGCGTAAGGCATGTCCACATCAGCTCTGCTTACCTTTATATTGCTTATTTTAGACACATTGAAGCAACCATCTACCTTTACCTGAATAAACCTAAAAATAAACATAAAAGGAGGGATATGCAAATGTAGGCCATGGACTTCCCTATAAAGAACTGCAGTATAGAGATTCCTGTGTCTGGGGGGTTATTTTGCCTTTCATTTCATGATGAGCATGGATAATTGGAAGGTTTTAGAGCAGTCTAATGAGCACAACATATGGGAGAAGCTCGCTTTACGGGGATTTAATTGGCTATGCATTAAACAAAGTGCAACCACAACTGGTTTCCTGCTCTTGGTGAACAGAATTATTCCTGCCAGCCATAGGTGGCTATCTGAAAGTGAAGCAACCTTTCCTTGCCACTTGTCTAGGTTCCCCCTAATGTTAGAGGGAGAACCAGGCACCGCAGGGTTCTGGGTCTGACCTATCCAGGTGTCCCTCCTACAGAGGGACAAACAAGGGCTGCTGAAGCATGTACTCTTTCCTCCAGCTGAAAAGGGAGATGGGTTCTTTAAGTTATTGGCACTAGTGCTGTAGGTGGGACAGGGTACAGGGCACTGCAGTGCTGTAAGCAAGGGAAATCTTACTTAGGGATATCACAGTTGAAGAAAGTCTATGGGCACACTTAAAGTCGATACCTGTCTTTCATACAGCCAAAGTCAGATGAGATAAATCCTATCATGATGACCAGTTTGTTTCTAGAAGGAATAATCTCCCTTGAAGATACATCTGCATTCCTTCTCAGCCTTGCTATTGACAGAACCATATTAATTTTGGGTTAACATGAAGGTTATTGCATTGTGAAGAAATGCATTGACTTTAGGGGGGGAAAAAGGCTTATGTGGGCAATGTAAAATATTTGAAACCCCTCATTTCTGCACTTTTGACTGCTTTGTCAGATCTTAATAAACAACATGATGTCCATAAATTATGAAATTAAAAGCCTGAATGGCATTAGTCAAGATACTACTATTACTCAGAGGTTCCCATCTGCCTGAAGCTAGACCTTGCAGTGTTTGTCTTCTCTCTGCTGCTTGTTTAGGAACATGTGTAGGCAAACTAAGTGTTCGAGCAAGGACAGGTCTTCCCAGTGTTACGTCCCACACCAAACCCACTAGCCACAGAACTTCCCCAATTGCTACACACAGCGGAAGGATGACAGAGGACCAGAACAAGAAAACTCTTTCCTGTCCCAATCTGATTTAAGAGGAGAAAAGCCATGTTTTCAGTCTGCAAGAGGAAGACATCTCAGCTTCATATTACCACAGTGAAAAGAAACTCAACAACAACAATAAAACACAATAAAAAACAATTCCCAAACCTAGTAATATATAATGCTGTAATACATAAAGTGCAGCTGGGACATTTTCTACAGGAGAAACAGAGAAATTAAAATACTCAGTATGCTGTTCAAGAATGCAGTTTTCAAGGTCTCCTAAGGTCCCTCTTTTTCTGTTTAAACTGAAATGCAGACACTTCTCTCCCTCCTTTTTTTGTGACTGCATGACTCTTCTGCAACTGCAGTTTCACTCCAACTTAATTTTCTCTTTCTCTGGGAAATTCTGGAGTGCCTCTCTTCATATTAAATTATTGCTGCTCTAGTGGAGAGTAGAAGAGATCCCGTTATATTATGTTCGGTTCATTAAGTTTCTAATTACTTTGATTTTGATATTGAAAAGCTCTAATTAGTTCTTTTAATGTATAATATCATAAAGCCCTACAATTGATTTAATAAAATTTTAAAGGAAAAAATAGTAAATACTTATTCCCAATGAAATATATAGTAGAATTAAAAGATGAGAATACTTAAATATTACTTAAGAGATGTATAGAAAAAATTGTAGTATCTCATAGCCAGGCATTCTGAGTCCAGAAAATTAAATTAAGATCAGACTTTTAAGCCTTACAAAAATCTCAGCTGAAACAATTCATAGTGAAACCTCTCAAAAAATCCCAAACACTGGTCTTTTGTGTCTGAGTCTTTTTAATATTTGGATTTAAAGACATCACATACATTTTCAAAATAAATTCCTTCTATGTAATTACTGAAAGGCGGTATTTAATCCTTGTTTTTAAACTTCTACCCTTGTAATTTGGATAAGTATAACCACATTGCTGAGCATCCTGTCTCTATAAACAATCCTGTGCTTGAAAATAATCATTACACCACTGCAGCATCTTCTTTGTTTCACCTTTACATCCCTGATACATGACAACAGTATGAACTTTGTTTTAACACAGGGCTTTCTTCATCTCAGTATTTGCTTACTTTTGGTACAGCTTACTGAAAATGCCAGACCATGAGGACCAAGAAGTTCTTGTAGAGAATGCTACTGCATGCTTGTCACAATAATTTGAAAAAAATATTATCAAGCATGCAGCACCTTCCATTTTAACTTTTTGAGGCAGAACCACAGATCCTCAAATGCAACTCCAAGGCAAAAGTGGATGCCAACTGGATACACCAAAGTAACAGCTGCGCTACAGTGCTGGGCCATTACAAGGCAGCAGAGTGCTCATGGGACCGACCCATAATTAGATATCGACTTATTGACCTGGAAGAAAGGTTGTGCTGCCTGGGATGCCACCAGGGAGCTTGAACCCCACCTCCAGCTTCCTGTAATTCAGAAACTGCTTCTGGAGTCTTCTCCCAGCTTTCCCAGAGCAGTCTGACTCAGTAGGGAAGGCAGCAGTGCTGGAGCCCTGCCACGCACCCAGCGCTGTGTTCCAGGCTTCCCGATCCTCTGGGGAGGGGCATTGCCAGGACCAGGTATCCCCATGGGAGCATCAGGACCCAGTGTCCAGGCACCCACAGCTGTACAGCAGCCAAAATGGTGCCTGAGTCCGGGGAGCTCCATTTCAGATCTGCTGCAGCTGCAACTCCACTGGTTCCCAACCCAGCCTTAGCAATTAGACTTGGCAATCATTAACTTAGCTGGGTAAGGACATTAGCTTTCTAATATAGCTTGTCCGTCAGGTTTTCAACAATCTTAACTGCATGAAACCTGACGGCATCTGGTACACCAAGCAGCCTAATTTTTCCAGCTCAGCTGAACATTTTCCATTTGCATACACTTTGCATACATTTTCAGCTGCAGCATCTTCCCTCTTCACTGCATCTTCCTTCCTGCTTCCTTCTCTATTTGCACAACATCTCATAGCTTTCTTCCTGTGTTTTGACTTTGCAATCCCCTCATCTCAAACCCACTTCCACTTATCTCTATCCCAGTCTTTGCTGGTGCCACAGGCATGGAGCTCTCTTCTTTGGTTTTGCCATCCTGCTCCTTTTCTTGCTGTTGGTTCCACTTTCTCTTGTCTCCTTAACTGCCTCATTTTACCTTGTTAGTTGCTCACTCTTCTCTGGCTCTTTATCATTTCAATAAATGCATCTGTTAATACTCTTATTGTTTACAAACCACCAATTGCTCCATGATTCTCCTCCTCAGCTGGACAGGGGAGAGAAAATATAATGAAAGCTTGTGGGTTGAGATAAGGACAGGGAGTCATCACTCACCAGTCACTGTCATGGGCAAAACAGACTCGATTCAGCAAAAAAAGGAATTTAATTTCTTAAAAATTATACCAGAGTGAGACAATAAGAAATAAAAGCTGAATATTAAAACACCTTGCCCCCACCCCTCTCTTCTTCCTGGGTTCAGCTTCACTCTTGATTTTCTCTACCTTCTCCCCATTTTGCAGCACAGAGGGACAGGGAATGGTGGCTGCAGCCAGTTAATCATACATTGTCTCTGCTGCTCCTTGCTCCTCAAGGGAAGGACATTTCACTGTTCCCCCACTCCAGTGTTGATCCCCTCCCAGAGGAGACAATCCTCCACAAGCTTCTCCAATGTGAATCCTTCCCATGGGCTGCAGTGCTTCATGAACTGCTTTGGTGTAGGTCCCTTTCCAAGGGGCACAGTCCTTCAGGAACAGGTTACTCCAGCATGGGCTCCCTGCAGGGTCACAAGTCCTGCTGGCAAACCTGCTCCAGTGTGGGCTCTTCTCTCCATAGGATCCACAGGTCCTGCCAGGAGCCTACTCCAGTGTGGATTTCCCACAGGATCACAGCCTGCTTTTGGGCATCCACCTGCTCTGGTGTGGACCAGAGGGGACTGCAGAGGGACAGCTGCCTCATCATGGTCTTACCACGGGCTGCAGGGAAACCTCTGCTCCAGTGAAAGAAGCATCTCCTCCCCGTCCTTCTGCACTGGCCTTGGTATCTGCAGAGCTGCTCCCCTCACATATTCTCACTCCTCCCTCTGGCTGGAATTGTGCCTTTTTTTACTTTCTAAAATCTGTTATCCCACAGGAGCTACCACCATTGCTATGAACCTGGACTTAGCAGGCAGCAGGTCTGTCTTGGAGCTTCCAGGCGTTGGCTCTGCCAGAAAAAGGGGAAGTTTCTGGCTGATTCTCACAGAAGCCACTGTTAAAGTTCCTCCACTACCAAAACCTGGCCACACAAACCCAGTACAAACATGCACCTCAATTCTCTATGCTTTGTAAGCTCGGTGAAAGGCTGGACTCTTCCTTATGAAACTCCCCCTCCTTCATTGGGCCCCTGCCCTCACATTCAGTCGGCACTGTTTTTGTGGAAGCCTCGGAATGACCTCTTAGCCAGCTCCAGCTCTCCCCAACATCTCTTATTGCCTGTCAGGCACTTGCCACAAGTCAGCTCTCCCAGAGAGGTTATTCTCTCTGTCATTCAAAGCTTTACCCTCCCCTTTCCCTCCCCTTGCTCAACCACCATGTCTTTTGGAGACTCCTCTTTATCTCACTCTCCAGGCTCAGGTGGTATAGAATTGTGTTCTTGTCCTCTTTTTCTCCTATGCCTTATCTCCATGTAATCCCTACCACAAACATAAATTCATCTGCAACTCTAAAATCCAGTGCTCTATTCAGATGAATCTCTAAAAGACAGATCAACCCAACCAAAAGCAAAAGGGTACAGCATAGGTGTCTCTACCTGCACTGCCATCTTGGCTCCCATTACAGCTAATCCTATAGGAAGTATCTAAAGGCAGCCAGGACAGGCACAAAGGAAAAAGCTGTTTCCTTTTGCCACCTAAAAAGGGAGTCCAGCTGAATGGATTGATGACTGTACCATAGACACGTAAAACCGGGCAAAGTGAGTCATAGACCCCTTTTTTCCAAACACATCCTTGCCCAGCTCCCTGATGCCTGCTCAGATAAGCCTTGCTGTCAGTTGAAGCTTAAGCTTGGCTAAACCAGCCCACTTCATCCCACAGCTGCTGTTTAGGCCAATGTTCACGTATGCTTATGACAGGGGGGATGTGTAGGACTTCTCCTCATGTTCTAAATCAGATCACACCCAAACCTTGCAAGCATTGTTCTACAAATAATTCCTGTCAGGAAATCCTTCTGTCTCCATGTGTGGAGCTAAGGCTCTCATCCACACTGAATTGCCACTTTGAACTGTGCTTATTGCTGAAGCAGTTTTCCTTCTCTTAGTAAATGCAGCTCTATCCTGCACATAATCGTGCTAAATGTCTTTGCAAAGGATATGGGTCTAGCTGGTCCTCCAGTGCTGCCATGCCTATCTTTGCATTTTTCCCATAGCTCCCTATTCCTTGTCATGTCAGATGAGAGTTGCTTGTCCTTGCTTTCAAGCCCTTCCATAGTGCACCCCAGATCTGTCTGTCTCACACACAGCCTCTCATGTGTAACAGAGTCAGCTCTGCCATCACCCATCAGCTGGTGACCAGGGACAGTTTTCCTTCTTTTCAGGCAAATACTATCTCACTGACACCCCATGACTTGTGCACAGCCTCCCCCTAAGGTCAGGGGCCGGGCTGACCTGTGCAATCTTCTTGCTTGGCATGGTGGGCTCCTTCTTCATGACCTGTGCTCTTGTATGATACAAATTAATAGATCTAAAATGGCAATAGCAGCCACCAAGTCACAAAAGAGATTTGCATAGTAATATAAAGAATGGTGACTCAACATTAAGAGTCATAGTTGTAATTTAGATGATGCATGCTGGGAGAAATTAAATGGCTTTGTCACCCCTTTGATGATGGTGCCACTTCTTAGAAGCATTGCAAATTTCATAGAATCATAGAGTGGATTGGGTTGGAAGGGACTTTAAAGATCGTCTAGTTCCAACCCCCCTGCTATGGGCAGGGATGCCTTCCACTAGACTATATTAAAATGCTTTTTTTAAGTCAAAGAATGTTTTGACCGTGTTACAATATATACACTGAAAGGAGTAGCATTAGACCTGCACTTTTGACTTAATACTTACTTTTTCTTCTTTCACTGACTAACAGTGTAACATTAACTTTATACTAATTTGTTGGGTTTTTACATATATTTATATGTAAAATATATGTATTTATATTTATATATTTACATATATATTTACATATATATTTTCTTATTGAAAATTAGAGGAAAACTGCAGCTAAATAGTCTGCCCCTTTAAATCCTTTTAAATGGGTGACCTAATGACTGGGCTTCCAGTACCTGAAGGGAACCTACAAGAAAGATAGACAGGCACTTTTTACAAGAGCATGTAGTGACAGAAGAAGGGTGAATGGATTTAAACTAAAAGAGTGTAGGTTTAGATTAGATAGTAGAAGGAAGTCTTTTAGTGTGAGGGTGATGAGGCTCTGAAACAGGCTGCCCAGAGAAGCTATGGATGCTCCATTCCTGGAAGTATTCAAGGCCAGGCTGAAAAGGGCTTTGATCAGCCTGGTCCAGGGGAAGGTGTACCTGCACGTGGCAGGGGGGTTGGAACTCGATGATATTTGAACTCCATTCCAACCCAAACCGTTCTGTGATTCAACGAAATCCAGATAGATGGGGCTGGGGGAGGGGGGAAGAGGGAGAAATGGGTGAGCAGCTCCTGCGATGAGACGGACACAGGTAGGCAGGGCCAACTTTCTCCCTGCCGGGGGCTCCCCCTTGGCGGGGCAGGGGAGCACAGCCATCCCCACGAGGTGCGGGACGCGGGCCAGGAACGGGTTCTGCGGAACACTGGTCCTGCCGGTCCAGGAACTACAGCTCCCGGCGTGCCCCGCGAGAGACAGCAGCCGCCGAGACGGAAACGGAAGCGGCTGCGCGCGGCACGCCGGGATCCGTAGTTCAGAGGCCGCCGCCGCCAGCGCCCGGGACCGTGTCCCGCGCATTTGAAAATTCCCGCGGAGGTTCGCTGCGGCTCTCGCGAGAACTCCTCCCGCCCCCCCATCCCGTCCCGCCCCCCGCGCGGCGGGTGAGCGAGCGAGGTGGGTGCGCGGGCGCGCGGGGCCGGGCCGGGCGGGGCCGGGTCGCGCCGCGCCGTTGTCGCCGCTGCGGGAGGGAGATGCCACCGGCACGTACCGGGAGCGCGGGCTCGGCTGGGCTGGGGGCAGCAGCGCGGACAGGAGGAGGCGGCGGAGGTGGCGGTAGCGACGACCCCCGCCCGCCCGTCTGCCTTCATTCCTCCCTTTCTTCCTCCCGCCCCGTACCAGCGGGTACCGGGCGCTCCCGAGCCGCATAGGCCGGCAACGCCGCTGGCGCAGCGCGGGCCCGCGGGGGCCTCGGGCGGGCCCGGCCGCCCGTCCCTTATGTAAGTGACCCCCGGGCTGCGGCGCCGTGTCCGCCACACGTGCCCCGGCCCCCGGCGGCGGGGGAGGCCTGGGCGGCGCGGCCTGGGCAGCGCACATGGGAGGCTCCGCGGCCGGCAGGCTCCGTCAGGCTGGGGGGCGTGGGAGATGCGGCGGCTGCCGCCAGGAGCTTTCCCTCCTGCCCGGCCACCCGCGCACGCCCTCTGTTCTCGCCCCTTCGGTCGTGTTTTTGGAGGGTTTTTCTTTACTTTTTTTTTTTCTAATTCCGCCTCCCCCCTCCCCCGCCGTGCTCTGGGGCTGTATTCCATGAGGAGGCGGGAAATGCTCTCCTTGCTTAGAGCGGTGATTGCGGGACGAGGGGTGGGTGCAGTGGGGAGGCCACAGCTTTAGAAGAATCCAGTGCGATCTGTGGGGGTCTTCGCACAAAGCAAAACGTCGCGAAGCAAAGTTGCTGCTGGCTTAAACAAAAGTGCTCAGTGTCTTCCTTAATAAACTGAGACCAGGTCTGAAGCTTCTGCCAATAGAATGCTTGGTGTTAGTCTTTCAGGATTGCTTCCTGATCGTGTCTGGGAAGATTGGAGGAAATTGAGGGACTTGATTGTGTCGGGATGGCTGCACCCCGTTTGGGGTGTAGAGCCGGGCCCATCGGTTGGTTGTGTCAGCCTTGGCTGGCAGCTGTCCCATGCGTTTGGGCACACAGCTCTGTATCCTGGGGAGGACAGCTCCTCATTCACGTGCTACCTCAGCTCTCCTTCCTGCATCGATTTGCCTAGCATTGACTTTTTCAAGCGTGATCAAGATTCTATTAATTTTACGTCTTCTGCCTAGCAAGGTATCGGATATAGTTTTGGAGAAACAGTGGTGACAGACCTTTCCTGGTGTGATGCTGACTGGTGTGGTGGAGAGAACAGAATCCTGAAGTTGGCAAGAGAGAGTCACCCTGTTGCATGGGTTGCAGGTGTTTCTGCAGATGATCTTGTCAGGTTGCTGGTTGTAGAAGCCTGTTGGAGAATTAAATGTACCAAATCCATGTGGATACTGCCTTGGGCAGCCTGCTTTAGCTGATGGCTTGAGCAGGGTGTTTGGAAGAGGTGACTGCTCGTGATTCTGGCAGGTGTTTCTCTTCCAGATGTGGTTCTGGAATTTGTGCTGGGAAGGACCAGTGGTGGGATGGCATACCAATGTGGTATGCTGGAATTGTCTTCCAAAATACAGTAGTAGAACAAAGGAGCAAATAAGGAGATAAGACATGGCAGCAGGGTCTCTCTTTTGATGTCAGTGAAATCAACATATCCTATGAAATCTTGTCTTCAGCTGTGACTGACCATACTTTTAGCTTTTTCTTCAGTGAGTGCATAATGTTGTTGGCCTTTTAAACTGATTTTTATGTAATACTATCAGTCAAAACTGACATCTCACAACTCTGGTTTGGCTGTATGTAATTCTGCTTGAACATGCAATTGCTCTTTCTTTCTTTTCCCTCCTTCCCTCTCCCCCCTTCCAAGCTTTTTAATCCAAAAGTTTATGACATTTCTGCCTTTTTGTTCATGGTGTTTGGAAGCTATAAGTTCCTAGGGTGAAGAAGAATGGTCATTTTGGCAACTTGCACACAGACTGCGTTTCTATAGGATACAGTGGGGAGGTTGAATTCTGGTTTATTCCTGAAAATGGAGTAAGCATGTGACATTTTACCCTAATCTGATTTCCAGCAGGCAGAAATAAGAATGTGATTGTAGTTACTGTTTCAAAGACAGCAGAAATTCAGTTGCTTTTGGATATATCTGTTAAAGCAGAGGCTTTGTGCCTTTAATCTAGATCTAAGTATTTCCCCTCTGTTTTGACTTCCTAGCAATTCTTGGTTTACCTTAGCAAAATGATGCAAGGAAAGCATCCTTATAGACGGGTCAGTATGTATTGTTCATAATTTGTTATAAAGTTTATTAACCTTGTTCCATGCCTGGTTTTTGTTTTTGTTTGGGTTTGTTTTTTTTAAAGAAAAGTTAAAATGGTCATTGCCTTATTGGAGGAAACTTGAGCATGCCTGATGCTCTAGTATTTTCATTTTCTATAAAAATAATTCAGGTCTTGGAGTTCTACTTATTTGATGGTTCTTACTGGTGTTCATGGACTGATAAGGATATTTTTTTAATATTGTGGACAGGAATACAGAGTATTAACATATGAGCTTTCCATCAGGGAAGAATTCTTTTTTGAGATGGTGGGGAGTTTGGGACGGTGAGCGGTTTGTTTTTAAACTCAAATCTTCCCAGTAGAGGATGTTTGATTTCCAGTTTGGCCACACAAGGTTCTGTGCTCTTGGCGTAGCAGGTAGGCAGTGTCCCAGGCAGGGTCGCTCAGGATGACTCATGGAGAGCATCCAGCTGAGATGTTTCCTTGCACGCTCTTACTTGCCCTACTGCAAGATATTTGTTCACTCTTTTCTTAAAACTGTCTTGCGATTTTTGTGGTATATGGTATTAATAATAGTATACTTAACACACAGACATCTCCATGCTTTTTTACCAAAAACAGAAGAAAAAATTTATCCACCACAATAATTCTGGAATTTTGTGCTCTTTTCTAAAATTACTTAATATATGTTGTCAGAGTCAGTGCTTTGTTAGGCTGGAGAAATGGGCTGACAAGAACCTTATATAGTTTAACAAGGGGAAGTGCCAAGTCCTGCACTGGGGAGGAATCATCCCAAACACCACTGTGTGCGGGGGCCTGCCCAGGTGGAAAGCAGCTTGACAGAAAAGGCCCTGGGACACCCAGTTGGCCATAGGCCATCACTGTGCCCCTGCAGCAAAGAAGGCTGATGGTACACTGCCTGGCCTGCATGAGGAGGAACCTTTGCCAGGAGGTGAAGGGAGGTGATCCTTCCTCTAGTACAGTACTGGTGAAGCTTCAGCTGGAATGCTGTGTCAGGTCCAGGCTCACCAGACTCTCAAGATGGGAGATGAAGGTATTGGAGAGAGTGTAGCAAAGGGCCACAGAGATGGTTAGAGGAGATTGAAGCAGCTCTTCTTTGAGAAAAGGCTGGGAGATTGGGACTGTTCAGGCTGGAGAAGGCTCAGGGGTTCTTATCAATACACGTAAATACCTGAAGGGAGGTAAAGGTAAAGGTCCATGTAAAGTAGATGGAGCCAGGAACATTCCAGTGGTGCCCAGTGACAGGAACACAAACACACACCAAAACATTTCAAAGATGCTATTCATCAGCCAGATGTGTCTGAATGAGTATTTGGTGTTATGGGTTACTCCTAAAACACATCACACTAAATTGCAATTAAACTAAGCAAGAGTGCTGGTGTAATTGTGTGCCTTTTACTCTCTGGAGCCCCTGGAAACAGTGCAGAAGTTGTCACTTGAAACTGATGGCAAGTACCAAAAGAGAAACTCGGCAAAACTACTGCAAATAAGTTGTCCCACTTGGAACCTGATCTGAGCTAGTAGAGAATGCTGGTGGAGTGGTCAGGCTGGCTGGCTGCAGTACTGGCTTTGCCATCAGCAACATTTTTGTCAAAATCTTGACTTGTGCTTAGAGCAGGACGCTGACTTACCCTTCCTGTGCTTCACACGCTTGTTGTTGTCCTGCTGGCAGCAGATAAGGGAGCACAACCCAGCACTAGTGACCTGTGTATACCACCTTGAGATGTCTTGAAGAAAGCTGTACTGTTTGAGTAAGACATTTGAATTTGTCTTGTCTTTCAGAGGCCTTTCTATAAGCCAGATGACTTGGAAAACATAGATCCTTAAAGTAATTTGTATTTCCATGCATATGGATTATCTCATATTTAGCCACCTGGTTAATCCTGAAAATCAGTTCAGCTCTTCAGTTTTTCCACAAAAATACAAAACAATCTGTCCTGACATATTGAAATGTGAGCTCTTGTGGAGCACCTGTGTGAGCAAATTTTTTCTCTAATACTGCAGAGATGTGATAAAGAAAGGCAATAGGAAGGAAGGGACTGGAACAAGAAATAGAAGGATTTCAGCAGAGAAAAAACAACAGTATTTTGAAGAGCTGTGTTACGTTCACCTCTTAAGTGTATGGAAAAATACTTTTAATTGATGAGCTATGAAAGTCAGTATTGCTTGAAAGTATTGGCAGTATGTTTTCTGGAAGAATTTGAGTATGAATTTGGTCAAGAACTTTTTATTCTTGAATGTCAAAAATAAGCAGAAAAAGTAAATGAGATATGGCTCATCTGTGACATCTACTAGAAGACAATTGATTACAAATAATAATGTATTAAATCACGGCAAAGGGCAGAGAGTTACATCTCTTACTGAGAAGCTTTTCAGAATATGATTTTTCAGAAATCACATCTTGCTAACCTGTATGAGGAAACTAGAACTCGGTGTGGTGTTCTCTTCCCTATTATTGATCTTGTCCATCCCTCTGGGTCACTTTTTGTTGGTGATCTTGTAGGCATCAGAAAAGCTCAAGATTCTCCATTTGCTCTGCTGTGAGATGAAAAAATGTCCCAAGTACCATTTCTTTTAAGCAGAAAAGATCTACAAATGATGTATGGGAGATTTGTCACTGCATACTGATGAAGCTTGGGTCAGTTTCAAAGATATTTATGGCTGACATGAGTCTTTTTGCCTTTTTTTCTTTATTTGCAGTGAAGAATGCGAGACCTAACGGCTCAGGTAACGAGCAGTCTGCTGCAGTTTCCAGAGGTGACTGTTGAGGCACTTGGGGAAGATGAGATCACCCTAGACTCTGTGCTGTGTGGGAAGTTTTCTGGAGGTGAGCATTTTCTTTTAAATTTGGATTTGGTGTAAAGTTGTTACTGCCTGAAGCACAGGGTCATAGCATCAGGTTGGTTCTGTTAAATAAAATGCATCGGGTTCTGCTAGTGCTGACAGGATATTTTAACAATTGGAAGTGCTAAGCATTGAAAGTGCAACAGCCTGCTCCAATCCTGTGCTATTTAAGTAATATAGCTGACCATGTCCTCCTCAGTTTTGAATGAAATAGAAGGCAGTTTTCAAGAAAGAAATAGTGTTGTTTTGGGACAAATTTCTTTATCCCAAGCTCTACGCCCATCATAACATCCCATGCAGAAGTAGTTACAGAGACACAATAAGCTCCTTTTTCTTCTCTAGTCCAAATAAAAAATGGAAAGAGGACAGCTCTGTTAAGAACTGCCGATGTATTATTTAATAGGCTGCAGATGAGACCCAGTGAGAGTTGCTGAGAGCAGCTAAGCAGATTAGGCAGTTGACTTTCTCAGTGATCTGAAGGTAGAGCTGGATGCCTGTGTGGATGTCTTGGCATCTGTTAAGACCAGGTAGAATCTTATCTCCCTGTCTGTAAGTGCAGTAGTGGAGCTAATCCTTCCTATGAGCTTGAAGTTCCTCAACTAAGGAACAAGTGTTAAATTCTTCAGTGAAACAACACTTGTTAAATTCTTTCTGGGATGTGCAGGTGTAGAAGTTGAAATTTACGGATGCAGTGCCCACTTGAAGATAATTTCCTGTCCGAATCCTTGCCCAGAGTAGTCGTGCATCAAGCAGAATTCTTAACTGGAAATGAATTGGTTTAGATGGGCTGTGTGTGAAGTATGCTTTGAGACTTTGTACATATTTAGGTGTTTTCTAGCAAAAGCAATCCAAGTATGGGATACAGCCTAGAGCTCAGTGTATTGTAATCTTTATCCCAAAGAGTCAGCGTTCTTGAGTGCAGGGGAGACAAGTACAAATGCAAAAGAATGGGATTATTAATTCTAAGATGTATTGGTTGAGGATCGCAATGGGTGGTTTAAAAGAATGGTGGGGATGTGGGTAGGTTGCCCTTCCTCCCTTTGGTGCACTTGAGGGAAAGGCCCAGTGCCAACACCCTTGCTGTTGTTTCAGTTCTTGTGCTGGGGATTTGTTCAGTGGTGTTTCTTTTGCCTTGCAGGCAGAAGTGGCCTGGCGTGGCTGGCGTGTGGTCCCCAGCTGGAGGTGGTGAACTCAGTGACAGGAGAGCGTCTCTCTGCGTATCGCTTCAGCGGAGTGAACGAGCAGCCTCCCACTGTTCGCGTGGTGAAGGAGTTTTCTTGGCAGAAGAGGACTGGGCTCCTGGTTGGCTTGGAGGAAGCAGAGGGAAGTGTTCTCTGTCTGTATGACCTTGGGATCTCAAGAGTGGTTAAAGCAGTTGTTCTTCCAGGAAGGGTATGTATCTTGAGAAAATGAGGATTTTGTGTTGTTTGGTGCTGAATAATCCTGTTCCAAGGAGAGCTCTTGTGCATCTCTGTACAACTTATTCTTTCTTTTTATATTGTGTTAACATACTGTCAGTTCTGACTACCCAGTCAGGAGAGCCTCGATGTAAAATCTTGGACTTAGCAGTAGCATTATCTTTTGATTTTACTGAGAGTAAAAAAAATATTGTAGAGTACATTTTGATTTAATTCTCCACTTTTTTTATAAAAGGGATTGAAAATCTTTTATTTTTCAGAGCAAAAAAGAAAACCCCACTTAATTTGTCTGTAATATACCTTTTCTAAAGGGCTAATTTCTACCAGAAATACTGTCCTTAAAGTATCTCAGACTCCCATCACTGCTGTTAATGACTTTGTCACCTTCCCATCAATCTCAGACTCGGAAGCAGGTGACTTGAACAGATTTTTCTGTTAACTTAGGATTGGAAAAAAGATTTTAGTGAGTTATCTGTCAGATTGTTGCCAGTTTTACTTTCAGTCTGCTGTCCTTGAATCTCTGCTTGTTTAATATAGTTTAGATTTTTGTGTGATATATATATATGTATAATACAGATATACAATCTAGGTTTTTATAGTGAGATGTTTGTGTAGATAGGATACAGTGGTGTAATGTCAATAATTTTTTCTGCTTTCTATAACCCTTGGACCCAAATGATGTTGTGTCCCTGTGTCTCATTAATGTAATGGAAACAAGAATCAGATTAAGTTTTCAGAGCATCAAGATTCACTGTGTTTTATCATCTTAGAATCTGCAACAGATAAATACTCATTTACTACCCAGCTTTCTCTAACATTATTTGGTTTGTCTTGCTAGAGTACAGGTGGAAGCGTTGTTAGTAGTAGTAAGCGTTTGTGTTGTGATAAGTTCTAAAGATATGAGTTGGATCAGTGTTCCATTGTGTTGTTTTGCTATCTGCTTGAGTTGTGGATGGAAAGGCTGTGTGCTAGCATGAATAATCAGTAAGTAAATTATGTTTTGGTAAGTCATGTTGGTGTGTTAGGTTTTATTTCTTATATCTAAGTAAGTTAGGAAAAGCAAAGGTTAAGAAGTAAGGCTTATGTTGCATGACAAATCTGTAGCTGCGGAAGTGTTTTGAAAAAGAAGCTAGTTCCAGCAATCAGTTGTATTAGAGAGTTGTTCTATACCACAAAAACTGGTTCAGGAGCAAAGATGATGAAGCCCTGCAGGAAAAAGCTGTTATGTGATAAAGGGTAGGAATTTTGAAATAAAGCCAAAGCTGCGCTGAGAGTTTTGCACTTAGTCCCTGAAAGCTCTTGATTACAAGTGTGTTTGGTCTGTTGCTTTCCTTTTCCTTCCTATGTCTTTGTTATGGTGTTAGTTCAGTCAGCATAGTCAGGTCACAGGTATTACTTAATTGGACTGTTAATTTTCAGACTGTGAGTGGGAGTAAGGGTAAGAAAAACCAAGTAGATATAACTTGCACTTGGCTGCTGTCCATATCTTTTGAATTCTTTGAGAAATTCATATGTGCATATTATGTAATGTATACTTTGGGGGGGGCTTGATCTCTGTGAATGTTTCTCTGATTTTCAGATTGATTATTTTTTAAAGGTAAAATGTGGATCTTAACATCGCTTTCTTTAGTTTTGTCATTACTCTTTTACACCTTTAATGAGCACTGTATTTTCTCAATGGGTATAACTTCTGTTGACAGCTAAGTTGTACAGTTTACCTTAGAGCAACTCTGCTCCAAGGTGTCAAGTTGTTAGTGTATTAATACAGGGTGTTTATTGTGACTGTGTGACTGCTTTTTAGTGTAACAGTGGATGTTGAGTCATTCACAGAATAAAGAAATGAGTTAAAAAACCCAAACTCAGGAGCTTAGAAAGAATTTTGGCATAATATCTTTTCATGTGTCTTTGAGTGTCTCTCAGTGCCCTATTGATACATGTATGAAATGCAGCAGAACGCTGAAAATGTTGATGTGTATGATTTGAATTTGATTCCAAATTATAAACATATTCTGAATTCTAAACAATTTGATGAATTGATGAAACATCTAATTGGTTTATAACAGTTGCATGTTTCAGAACTGTTGCATGGTATTTTCTCAATTTTTCCTGGTTTGCATGAGGCAGAAGGGCAGCATTCAGATTCAGTGAGCTGAGAAAAGTTTTCTTTATTCTTTCCCAGAATGAGTTGTCAAAGCACTAAGAGAATAGGAAAAAGCAGTGCATAGCATAATGGAAAAAACATTGTTTCAACAGCTTATTCATGGAAAACTGAAGCAACCAGGGAATATTTTGGAAGACTCTATGCAAAACTAGTAAAGATTCATTTGGAGCCAGTTGTACAGTGAAAAAAATACCTTGAAAAGAATTTAGAAGCAGCACTTTAACCTTGGCTAATTGCACAGCAAGATGTGTTCTGTATTTCCTCGGCGCAGTCACCAACACTTGGAGCGCAAGAATCTGAGTAATCAAAATACTTTTATTGGTCCTCTGAGCAGTAGAGAAGATTGAAAATTTAATTTGAATCATAGGAATTCCGAAAGAAAACCAAGTTTCCTAATTAACTATAGATACTTCTACAATTAGAATTCTTGTGTTCAAGATGAAAGGTGGATTGTATAGCAGATGGCCGGGCAGTGCAGTCATAAGCAAGTGCTTGATACAGGAGAGGAGAAAACTTCAGGGAGCCTTTGAGTTTGGCTATTTTCCCCCACTTCTGGGGGTAAATAACCTACATAAAAAGATGGACTAGCTTGTGACTCTCGCTTCTTTGCTTTGTTTTCAGACAATGCTTTGTTGCTGATGTAAAGCTGTCTGCTTTCATGGTGCTGCATTTGTAAGAGGCCAGAAGATAGCCTCAGTTCTTGTGTTGTCCAGCTATAGTGCAGGAGCCGTGGAGTGCTTGTGTGTGCTAGAGCAGTCAGTGCTGTCCTGGCTGTGCTGTGGGTGCTGAAGGGTCTGTTTTCACCTTGTGCTGAGGCTGTGGGGACTGCTTGGTGTGTCAGGGAGCAGAGGGAGCTCCTGCCTCAGGCTGAGCAAGTTCTTGTTTGGTCTCTTGCTGTTGTTTTAGGCTGCCTTTTACAGTTTTCTCTGCCATCTGTAACAGTGTAAGCTGGTGTGCATTGAAAATTTTTGTTAGATATTACCAGTCAAAGTGAGGACCAGTGTAGATTTTAGTAAGCCAGCATCTCTCTCC
Source organism: Pseudopodoces humilis (assembly GCF_049639895.1). NCBI lineage: Eukaryota > Metazoa > Chordata > Aves > Passeriformes > Paridae > Pseudopodoces > Pseudopodoces humilis. The sequence goes on along the minus strand of NC_142202.1, from coordinate 34,123,413 downwards.
AACCCTTTCTAGGAATGTTTCATTCCCATGGAAATCTTATCCTGTATTTCCTTTCCTGTTTCTGCTGTGCCAATGCTGGCTTCCCTTCTGAGTGATTACTCTTGAGCCTGTCACAGAGCTTGGATACTAAGCTGCAGTTCCCTGCAGGTGACGGCCATCGAACCCATCAGCAACGACGGCGGAGCCAGCGTGAGCACCCGGCACCTGCATCAGAGTCTGCGATGGCTCTTTGGAGTGGCAGCAGTGGCCACAGACGTTGGCCATGTCCTTCTGGTTGACCTTTGTTTGGATGATTTGTCTTGCAGTCAGAATGAAGTAGAAGCATCGGGTAAGCTGCTGTTTTTAAACTTGAATTTAGAGGTAAGAAGATTTGTTTCTTTTCCAAAGCCAGCTCGTATCCCAGTGAAATCCCAGCGTGCTGACGGACTACTGCCATTTCTGACATTGCTGACTGCTGATTGGAGATGGCAGTTTGATGTGGTGTGGTGCTGAACTGATCAAAAAATGGGGAGTGGCTTAATACTGCTGCTGATGTTAAGAACGCCTCTTGCTGCCCACATTCCCTTGTCCCTGTGATTGTTACCAGTGGGAGTAGGAATTTTTCCATTTGAGTCAGTGCAGCTGCGTGACAGGAAGTTGTGTTAGAGGTACCATAATTCTTGGGAGTGTTCTCCTGTTTCCATTAATGACTTGTGTCAGGCTTTAGGCTTGTGTTTTAAAATAAATGTATCTTATCAAAAATTCTGCATTTGGGTCAGTGAATACGGCAGTTTGTGTTTTCAGATTGCATACGCTGTTTTGGGTGTGGTAAGAGTGGCTTCAGGAGCTCAAGTAGCTTCATCATGAGGCCCAAACTCCTGCTTTATAGGGTGCAAGAAGAATTTGGCTACAATGGTTACATTTGTACCAAGTTTTGAAATAGGAGTGACAAGACCCATCCCATTGGAGAGTGCTTCTGTTTCTGAATGGGTGCAGAGACAGGAGTAGCGAAAAAAAGGTGCTGCAGAAATGGGTGTTTTGCTTGGCACGGTAGAATTAGATTGTACATGTTGTATAATCACATCAGTTTAAAATGTAATGGAAGTTGCACAATGCATTAATTTCTTGCCTGTTTTTCTGTGTGTAGATCTCGAAGTTGTCACTAGAATTCCTGCTGAAGTTCCACAAAGAAGAGAAGCTGTGACCAGAGAAGGGAGGCATCTCTGTTTTCAACTACGAAGTCCTTCAGGAACAGCAGTATCAACCCTATGCTACATAAGCAGAAGCAACCAGCTTGTTGTGGGTTTTTCTGATGGCTACTTGTCACTATGGAACATGAAAACTTTGAAGAGGGAGTAAGTAGTCACTTCCACTTTGTCACTCTTGGAGGTACAGGTATCTCAATTTTTTGCTTTAGGAAGTCATGCTGTAGGGGTGTTGTAGAGCCAATTTTTATAAGTCAGTTTGTTCTGTCCAATAGTGTTTTGTGAACCCAGGCAATGTGTGTATTTCTGTGAAAGATTTTGGAAAGGTTTGGAACCAGTTATTGCAATTAGGGCATCCACTGGAAGGCTTCACTGTGTGAATAATTGGTGATAATAATCACTGTGTGATTTTGGTGATAATAGTCTTTAAAGTGTCCACAGTGGACCTAGTATGACATGATAATTCAGTAGCTGATCTGTGCCTGAAAGTATATTATTTGCTACGTTTCAGCCTTGATGAGTGGCTGACTCATTCCCAGGCAAGAATGCATATGTGAATGAAAGTTTGTTTGGAGGACTTGGAGATCAGAATTAGGCATACATAAATTTATAAGCAGTACGAAATTTGGAGGGGATTTATAATCTGCCACTTGAAATATATGACCACAGACAAGTGCTATTTAAGGAAATGTACAGTGCCTCAGCAGAAACGATGTGGATCTGGATGCATTGTGGATGCATAAATAGACAGTGTATGCATAATTAGATGCCAGGAGAAGATTGTGAAGGTGAAACTGAAGTTCAGAAGTTGGGAAGACAAATACTAAAGAAGTAATGGCTTCTCAGTCATCAGGTGTTTTAGTTGGAAGTACTAATGGATGACTTTTTGTACTTTGAGGGTAAGCATGCAAGCTTCTTTATTCCCAGAAGATGCTTCTACCCTTCTACAAGCAACCAGAGCCAGCAGGCTTTCCTTTTTTCTATACTAATTTTTTCTTTTAAACCTGTAGGCACCACTCCCAGCTTGAAGGAGGAAGGATTCCTGTCTATGCAGTTACTTTTCAAGAGCCTGAGAATGATCCCCGCAATTGTTGCTATTTGTGGGCTGTTCAGTCTACACAACAAAGGTGAATAAAATTTTGCCATAAGTCACTCATTTGTTTTTTTAATATTTGTTCACATTCAGTTGATATCTGTGTATTAATTTTGTTTATTTAACTGTACAGGAGATGAAGTGTTAAGCTTACAATGCAATATTTTCAGGATTTTACACTTGAAAAGAGGGTTGGCTCTTTCCTACCTTGTGAATGAAGGCAAAGGAAACAGTGGCTGTATTTTTGTTCTTGCAGTCTCAAGTGATTTCCCTTGTTTCTTGATGACTGCTTCAAGATGTTTGTTTGGTATTCCCACCATGATATTCAATGCCATTTAAAGTTGTCTAGGCTGCAGATGCAGAACACTAAACATCATCAACAAGCTACTTAATCAGCCCAGCTGTTCATAAAGTGGCAGTCTTCTTAAGTTTGACTTAAAAGCAGTTTTCATGGAGAGCACTTCACTGTCGTGAACCATTTCTAGGAGTTCAGCAATTTTTTTCTCCATGTTGCATATTAAAGGTTTTCAGTGGTATAGTTAGCATTTGCCCCTGAAGCTTTTGTGTCAAAATTTCCTCCTTTATGTTTTACTGGCTAAGTGTGACCAATTATAATGTTTTTGGAAGCAGTGTTTTTCTTTGCAACAAAAGCATGCTCTTAAGTTAGTTTCAGCTTAGATGTAATAAAATGAAAATGAGGATTGTAAAGCTGTTTTTTAATCAAATTTCCTCATTTGTTCCTTTTTCAGTGAAGGTGATGTTGTGAGTTTACATCTGTTGCAGTTAGCATTTGGTGACAGGAAACGCCTGGCATCAGGACAAGTCATGTACGAGGTAAGACAGGCTTGTATGTGAGAAGATGAAAATAGTAATTTTGTCTAAGTAAGGATAAGTAAAGTTGACCAGATGAATATTTTCCATGAAAGATCAGTGAGACTTAAGAAAAAAGTCTTTTAATGAGTCTTTTTTAGGCATTCTTTTGTCCATATTTTTCAAAACAAGTCATACAATCATAGAATGGTTTTGGTTGGAAGACCTTAGATATCACGTAATTCCAATCCCCCGCCATGGGTATGGATGCCACGCACTAGTTCAGTTTGCTCAGGTCCCTATCCACCCTGGCCTTGAACACTCCCAGGGATGGGACATCTATAGCATCTCTGCACAGCCTGACCTGCAAATCCTCACCACTCTCACAGTAAAAACATTCTTCCTAACATCTAATTTGAATCTCTCCTGTTTTAGTTGAAAACCCCTTCTCCTTTGTCCTATCACTATCTGCCCTTGTAAAATGTCAGTCTCCCTTTTTTATAAGCTCCCTTTATGTGCTGAAAGGCTGCACTGAGGTCTCCAAGGATGAGGTCGGACTTCTGGATGGGCTGTGAGTGCATATTGCTTCTCCACCAGAATGCCCACATTGTTCTTGGCAGGGCTGCTCTTAGTCACTTCTACCAGTCTGTAGTCATGTCTGGGATTGCCCCATTCCAGGTGCAGCATCTTGCACTTGGACTTGCTAACCTTCATGTCATGAGATTCCCACTGGCCCACCTCTCAGCATTCTCCACGTCCCCCTGGATGACATCCCAGCCTTTTGTTTTGTCAGCTGCACCTTTCAGCCTTATGTCATCTGCAAACCTGCTTAAGGTGCACTTGATATCACTGGTTCTGTCACTGATACTGAAGAGTGCCGGTCCCCACACAGGTTTCTGAGGGACAGCACTCAACATTGACCTATGGAGATAGAGCTGTTTCCCACAACTCTCCGGCTTGGTCCTTCCAACCAGTTCCTTATCCACTGAGTGGTCCATCCTTCAAATCTGCCTGTCTTCAATTTAGAGATGGTGATGTCATGAAGGATTGTGTCAAAGACCTTGTAGAAGTCTAGGTAGATGACGTTGGTCAGTTTTCCCTTGTCAAGTGTTTCTGCCGCTCCATCATAGATTACCAGATTGGTCAGACACAATCTATCCATCCTGATGCCATACAATTTTATACTTCAGTGTCATTGTGTTCCAGCTAGATTAATCTGCAAAGAGCTCTTATACATCTGATTCCTGAAGAGGAAATGACTGTTATAAATGAAATTACTCTTAACTTAAACATCACATGGATGGCATCTAGGAAGAGAAGACAAGGCTTTGAATAGCTTTGTGTTACCAAGCTGTAGATTTGAGGAAGGTTCTGTCTGTCTCCCTTTCTTACAATATGGTAATATATATCTCTATATACATTTTTGATCTCTGTTTTATAATGTTTTTCTTTTAAGCTCTTGTCAGCCTGACTTCAGAACACCTACAAAAATACCTACAATGTCTCTGCAGCATTGATTCTGAAACTCAGTCGCTGTAAAGATTACTCTTCTTAAAAGTTTTGGATAGGCTGTCTCTGAAATCTACTCCTAAAGCCAGTAAAAGATGTACGTGTGATGTACAGTGGTATGATTTGTTCAGAAGAATCTCTAAATTTTCAGAACTGGTTCCAGAGATGCTGTGGTATAGAATAGATAAAATACAGAGGAGGTATTATTAGATCTCAGATAATCTAACAGAGACAGGAGGCACCTGTATAATGTTTAATTCTATTTAGCAGTATACATGAAACACTACCAAGAAGTTTTTGATGGGAAAGTGATCTTGCAGGTCTTTCCTCCTATTTGACACTTGCTCTTGTACGTCTCAGTAGCACAAAATGAAATTGACATAATCCTTGGACTGTGGTTCAAAGACTCCTTGTTTTTTATTTCGACTTTGAGTTTTGAATTTTTTGAATGAGTTTAAATTTTGTTCTTTTTTCCTTTTGTCTGTATAAAGGTGCCTTCCTGATTTGGAAGTGTTGCTTTTAAACAGATAAAGGTTAGGTGTTCGGAGAAAGTGGTGTTTAAAAATACATCATCTATCACGGTGATGAAGTAATAATACTTCAAGTGGTTCACCATGTCTGAATATACATGTTATATCTTTATGTGCAGTTTTTAAATGACAAAAATATGCAGTACTCTAAGGAACAGAACACCATGTTTTTTTGGGGTTTGTGTGTAGTTTTGCTTTTTTTTAAAGGGCTTTCATTGCAGTTCACTCCTGCATCTTCCAGTGCTCTAAGCACTTCGGCAAGTTGATAGAAGAAAGTTTCTTTAGTCTTCGCAAGATTTGCTTTTGAATTTCAGTTTTGTTTTATCCTCTTCTAAAAGTTATGTTTAGCTACAGTCTTAGCAATGACAAAAACATTACCTTTTACTGTGTGCTGCATTGGGGAAAAAGCAATTGTCTCTATTTCTCTCGTGGCTACTACATTTTTCCATCTGAACTATTTAATGTTAAAATGTGAGTCCTCTAACTATTTGGCAGTTATTTGTCTTGGTTGTCTTTTCTGAACAAGATATGACAAAGGTGACTTTATACCTCAGAGGGTTGAAACATTTCATCAGTCTTTAAAAATGGGTTTACTAGAAATTCCAGTTGACGCTCTTCAAAAAAAAAGGTACGCAAGGTGATTAAAAATGTTACTGGGTTTGTGACCTGGAAAATCTGTGGTGTAGTTCAAGTAAGACCTGGAACCCTCTACAACCAGTAGTACATTCACAGGCATGTGTTGAAAGGTTATAACAGGAACCAATCTTAGAAGTCTATTGAAGAGAGCTGAACATCTGCACCCTCTGAGGAGGAAAGACAGGTTCCTCAGCTGGCCTACAAGATAAACCACTTAATAGTGTAGTTTCATGCTGAGACCTGATAGCATCTACTGCCAAAAAATCCCCCCAAAACAATTCTTAATCCCTCCCTAAAGGATGCATCATGACAGGATCTGTGCTCAACAGTGGATGCTTAAGTGATGGAATACTTGTGGTCACAGATTGGTCAGAATGACATAATGGGTCTCTGCCTACATGACTGAATCAAGCTTCTTGTTGGTCTTGAGTGACATAAAATTTAAGAGTTGTTCACTTTTGGCAGGCCAGGCTTGAGTAAACAAGGAGAATGTAATCTACTGATGCTCCTTGTTCACTGAGCAGAGGTCAAGCTTAAAATACTTGTTTGCTTACAGCAGTGCTGTATGTCCCAGCAATCAGATTTGAGGCTATGAAACCATGCATCTTTGACTTTATAGCATGGTGAAAGTCACAAGTGGAATTTTTACAACATGTGGCACTGTGTTTTTATAAACGTGTCAAACTTGATTCTCTGTTGCCTTCAAGGTTGGCTTAAATAAGTAATAAAGTAAGAAAACTGAATGATACACTTAAATTAGGCTTTCAAAGACCTCTTTTAGATGATCTCAGCAGTTGCTGTATCTTGCAGATCAGTTCATGGTCATGGAGCATATCCTTACCTTTGTTCTGCACAAGGTTTGTGTATAGTCTCTATGTTCATATCCGAGTCTGACCAGTGCAACTCCTTTGAAAACTGTCCTGTTTAACTGGTCTGGAACATCACTGCTTAATATCTCCTGTGCACTAGAGTTCCTTAACTTGCTTGCCCCCCAGTATGGAAAACTTAAAATATGTAGCTTTGATTAGGAAGTTGTTACAGCAGGAACTATTTAGTATTACTTTCTCTGTCCCCTCTGCACTGAATTTATGTGGGAGTGGCTCTTCATATATGAATGAAAGCTGAAATTTCTAGTAATTAAATTAATGCTGGACAGGTTTATGGGATTTTAGTGCTTTATCTTGTGGAACTGTCTTTCAGAATCATGAACTTCTTGTTCAGGACATCATCTCTGTTAAAATTAGTTTTAGAGATTACTTATCCTACAGTGAAGATGAGGTTCTTTGCTTAGGCTTCGTGTTAGCTTTCCAAAGAGATGGTTATGGTTTTTCTTGTCTACCCTGCATATATCTGTTACTTCCAAAATTCCTTAATAAAATAGTGTCAACTCTGCATGCTTCAGAGCAAAGTTTTGATAAGGAAATGCTAATATTTGAAAATGTACAAAGCCTTTTCAGCCAATATATGTTAAAATTTGACACTTAATTCTCTTGAATGTCAGATGTAGTTTTTATTTGCTATCAGAAATAAGTTCATTGCAAATGAACAATACAATATGCATGTTATATTAGATATATACATTCTTTCTTGTTAGGTCTAATGAAAATTACTTTTTTTTTTCCCCCCCATCCAGGGTTTGGAATACTGTGATGAAAGGTACAATTTAGATCTCACTGGTGGAATCTTTCCCTTGAGAGGGCAGACCAGCAATACTAAATTACTCAGCTGTCAAACCATAGAAAAATTTCGCAACCATGCTGACAGAGAGGATAGCGTTAATGAAGGTTTGTTCTCGTGTACCTGCTTGGTTATTCTAAACTACATGGTTTGGAAATCTAAGCAATGAATACTGTTCTATACCCACAGTCTTAAATATTCATCTAGCTGACCTTGCTGGGCTTATTTAAAAAGAAAAATTGTTTGCTGAACTTATGTGGGACTTTTTCATCCCTCTGAACATCATTCATTAAGGGAAAAGTGCTTATTTTATATTTGCTGGGATGCTAGAGCAGTATATGTGGTCATCTGTATAAAGCTGGTCAGTCAGTTTGTTCTGCCAGTAGTCTGCACTGAACAGTAATATCATTCTGTCTGTTGCTTAGGAATGTTATCTGATTTTTTTTTTTCCTGATCAAATCTCTGGCTGCATCCATTTTGCACGTGGTCACAAATAGTGTTCCCCAGGGCTCAGTATTGGAGCCAGTTCTACTTGATATCTCTTTCTGATGATCTGGATAAACAACGTGATGAGCTTATAATAGTGTATTAGGTTTGACTTGGAACAGATACAATTTGAACAAGAAAAAGAGGCACTATGACTAAAACCACATCACATGGATGTTTGCTACTCTGTATATTGTTTTTATCATTACTAATAAAGGGTAGTGTTTCATGAGGGATATAACAGAATTAAGTCAAAATAGAAAGTGATGGTTTAAAAACATCAGATACCTCATATTTTCTATAACAAGGAACAATGTCTTGTCTTTGACAGTAATCTCTCCTGACACCAGTGTATCGATCTTCAGTTGGCAAGTGAATACCTATGGTCAGGGAAAACCATCTACTTATTTGGGTGTGTTTGACATCAATCGCTGGTATCATGCTCAAATGCCAGACTCACTGAGGTAGGTTTTAATGAAGTGGTTTCAATATCCCTACAGAGGGTTAATTTGAAAATTGCTGTTGAACTTATGCACTTGTTTTCTTTAAGGCCAGAAGAATTCCTTCATGATTGCCCCTATTTTGCACTGTGGTCACTGGATCCTGTAATAAGCATGACTTCTCCAAACCTCATTTTGGATATTCTGGTACACGAGCGTAGTCTAAGTCGGGGGGTTCCTCCTTCTTATCCACCACCTGAACAGTTTTTTAATCCAAGCACCTATAATTTTGGTAGGTATTTCACTGCTTTTCATTTGAGTAGTGACAAGGTTCAGTGGAGGTCAAATGCTACTTGGTGGTTCTCTTTCTTGTTCATTGCTTGTCACACAAAATGCCAAGCAAGAAAAGCCCCATAAACCTTCTCAGACCTGGTTACCATGTCCTGACAAGGTGCTTACTCTAGTGAAACGTATCTGACAGGCTGCTGAGTTTTGGGTTTGGGGGCTTCTGTAACATAGCCCAGGAAGGGCTGATGGTCATCAAATGAAATGCCCAAAGCACAGCACCTGGGTAGCGGTTGAGCTTAAGTTTCTACAGACAGAGTGTAACTACTTTTAAGGAAAGCGTGTCAGTGATGTGATGAAGGAAAGGGGTGCTGGAGGTTTGTCTTTTAGACAAATAGAGCACTATTTAAAAAGCATAAACTGGCGATCAGGTAACGACGTCTGTCAAACGTTCCTTGTTCCTGCAGATGTGACATGCTTGCTCAACTCGGGAATTGTTCACATGACTTGCACCGGCTTCCAGAAGGAGGTGACTTTTTTTTTTACTGTATTTCTGTTGGGACTGTTAAGAGATGAACCTTTTCTAACTTTTCTCTTGCAGTGCTTTGAGTGTCAGAGACCACTTTATGCTCACACTGCCCACTTACATGCATTTCCTGCCAGTTCCATGCAAATGGTACAGACTGTTTTAGGGAGGCATGAGCAGGGAGTGAATGGCTAGAAAGGAAGTTGTAGTAGGAAGAGAGAGTGTGGTGGAAGTGGGGGAAAGTGTCTACTTCTTTGTATAGTGTGGAGTTAGGGTTTTGACCCCAATGAACTTGAGAAAGGAGGACAGCATGGAGAATGGGAAAAGTGATTAAACTGTTTAAGAAGAAATGCATGTTTTTTCTCTCAACCTTGGCCAAGGTATAACTTCTGAGGCACTGCACAGCTTGTGACAAACCCTTTCAAATTAAGTTCCAGCTCACTAAATGTACTCATATAAACTGTCTTCCCTGCAAACAGACATACAGTCTTTAAAAGAGTGGTTTGTAGTTCTGTTAGTTTTAACTTCTACTGAATGTATTTTGTGTCAATGTTCAAGGAAAAGCAAGGCCTTTGTATTGACAGACAGGCCGAAAAATACTTCCTTTCCTTCAGCCTTGCAAAGGCTTTTTTTTTTTTTTAGGATGCATTTTTGGAAACTGGAACTGTAAGTGTACTGCTGTGTTTAAGACTCTACATAGCAATGCTTACCAAAATTGCTAACCTGAAGCCTGCTTCTACTTATGCAGCTGATAGTCTAAAGTGATCCAGAACCTTAGTGATGAAATGTTGTCTTAGCCTTTGTATTTTGATTGATGTTTCAGACCCTGAAGTTTTTGAAGAAATCTGGTCCTTTAGTAAGTGAAGCCATTCATGACAGCTACACTCGGTGTCTTGTAGCTGGCTTGCTGTCTCCAAGACTGGTTGATGTCCAGCCATCCAGTCTGAGTCAGGTGAGTGTACGTTGGGTAATCCAGGGGGAAATACATCCATCTTGTCTGAAGGTTGTAGTGGCTACAATACCATGATTTTTGATTTGACCTCACAAGCTGGTCTGAGAGGCAGGTTTTGACATATATTTATCAGAAGTAATAATATTCTTAGATCCAATCTTCTGACTGGGAACAGCCCTGAGAGGTCTGTCTTTAGTGAGTTGTCTGTAAATTCCACACCACATGTCAGCATGTGGAAGCATTCAGTCACTGCTGGGCATGAGCATCGGAAAGCAGCTTTCCCTGGGAACAACCATCATCCTCTTCGTGCCCTCAGTGTCTCAGAGCCTTGGATGCAGTGCAGTATGTGGCACCCTCAGATGTTTGCACTATTGCAAACAGCAGCTTGCTGCACTAGACATTATTTGCATCCAAGGAAGTACTAACCAGTTGCAATTGTCTGCTTTATTTGACAATTTCATCAACACTTCCTCTCATTTTCCCTTTATCTAGGCTTTTCTGCATCCTCTCAAAGTTGCTCATTATCTCTGTAGCCTTTGCCTTGAGCTGTGGTAGTTTGATTTCCTCCTCTTAGACTGCCCCCTTGCTGCATCACCTGTACCTCTCAACACTGCTACATTTTGTCTGTCACCACAGTGGCTTCACACCCCTCTCTCATGGGTTTTCCATTTTTGGTGCAGCAAACTTAGTCTCACATCTGAAGAGTTTCATGAAAGAAGGAGCCTTTGTGATGAACAGCCCATCTTTCTCCAGGCAGGGGCAATGCTGAAGGGTTGGATAATCATCATGGATGGAGTGGAGCAGAAAGCAATGGGAAAGGGAGGGCAGTCTTCCCCCTGCCTTCATCTTCCTGTCTGTGGGATTCTTCACCAGACCGTGGAAATGTGTCGGGAAAAATAGCACTTCTGCATAGTGTGGTAGTTAAAACAAATTTGGCAAGCAGACCCAGCCCAGAGAATGCTTATTTTGCAAGCCTGATGTAGGCTCTTACATTCTGATTAGATGATGTCTAGTTCTGTTGTCAGCTCCAGTTGGCAAGTAACTTGGAAAAGCAAGAAAATTTATGATGACCTTTGCGGAATTGTGACTGTCTGGTTCAGAGACTGCGTTAAGCAGGGATTGCTTGAGAATACTAGAAAGAAAAATTTCAGAATTAGGGTCAAGTTGCTTGGAATTTTGTTTGGTACCCTAAGTAGTATTTGGCATGTTTCCTTGTCAAATACATTTTCAGAAAATGATGGAAATTTGCCATATGTCTTCTCATGTGTACAAATCGCTCTTAAATGTCATGATCTTACCTAGAACAAAACTTTTAAAATTTGTTTTAAAAAAATAGAGGGAAGAAAAAAAGAAAATTTCTATGCAGAATCATTTCATCTGAAAGAAGTGTCTGAACACTAGCTGGAATGAACGGGTACATTATTTCCCGTGTTTGTGCATGCCTGTGCATTATCCTTCACAAGGACTGCTATGGCATTGTAACTTAATGTTTTGGCTGTCAAAGCTGCTTCATGTCTTGCTAGTCTTGGGAGTTGCTTGGCCTCACCTTCACCGTTTCCATGCAAACACAGTGGTGAAAATAGTTAATTGACAGTCATTGAATGAAGACTGAAATGCTGAGGCACACAACTAGAGATTAGAACTAGCCTGTGTGAAGTTGAAATGTCAGAAGAAGACTTTCCTGTGTTCCTCAAACCAGCAAGCAGTCCAGCCTGTGGCTAGAGTTAAGAAAGAATCAGGAATGTGGAATAGTTGCATTTGTGCCATTGGACTTTGTGATGCCTTAATGAGTATCCAGTTAGAAACAAACACTTCTGCGAGGCCCAGGTATGAAAAGTATGTGGGGTTGTGATTTTGTTTCTGTCTGTTCCGTGCAGGAGGAGCAGTTAGAAGCAGTGTTGTCAGCTGCTGTGCAAACAGGTTCTTTAGAGCTTCTGACGGGATGCATTAAACACTGGACTTCAGAAGGTAATGCTGCTTACATGGTTTTTATGTTGTGTCTGTTTGGGTAAGAAATTGTGGCTTCATGTCTTGTTTGTTTTCTCTTTTAAAGAGCAGCCAAGTTCTGCTGGAAATTTACGGTTTGTTCTTGAGTGGACGTGGAACAAAGTGATCTGTACAAAAGATGAACTGGACCAAATATGTGAGTACTGGTGTAGTCGCTTTTGAAACCTCGAGTCATTCTTTGTAAAGGATCTTCTTGAGTAATCTGCCAGTGTATGCTACTGGATCTTGAAGTGGTTCTTTAAGTCTTCTAGGGCTGTTTAAATGTCCTTTGGAAGTCTGCAGTTGCTGTGCTGACTGATGATTGAATATTGCTCCTTGACAAGGTGTTCCGCTGTTCGATGGCTCCTGCAACTTCATTGACCCGCAGACATTACAGTCCCTTCAGCACTGCCAGCTGCTTCTGAGCAACCTCAGCACAGTCCTGAACTGTTTTCTAACAGAAGCCCAAGAGCTTACTGAGAAAGGTTGGTGAAAGCACTGCTAGGTCTTTGGTGTGACTGCTAAGATTTGGAAGGATGCTTGGGTTATAACTGAGGAGACACAAGCTGTTGCTGTGTTGGATGGTTGGGAGAGAGCCAGGTTGAGCTGGGAGGAGGGGCTTAAACCTGAGAAGTTGGGACTTTGATTTCAGCCACTTGGAGTTCAGGGGAGCAGCTTGTTGTGGCTGGGTAGGGGAGGTAGGGAGATAGGGGAGGCTCCACGGATTCAGCACTGAGCTGAGTGAGCACCTGGGTGGCAATTGGAGCAACTGAGTGTGGTAATGCTGAGAGGTGTTCCTAATGGTTAGCTAGCAATTGATAGTTGTGTGCAAATTGCTGGGAAATATAAAGGCATCCAAAATGAGTAACTTGTAAAGCAATTTCCTTGAGATTTTTAGCTGGTTTTTGTTTGTTGTTGGCATATTGAGGGCAAAAGAAGACTCTCGCTTTGCTGAATTAAAAATCTCTGCTGCATGGAAAACAAATGTCTGAATATATCTAACAGTTCAGACTTGTTTTTTTCAATTTTAATCTTTAGTGATTCTGTTTCTTAGTAGTGATTGGTCTTTTTTAGGGGTGGGGGGAGGAAGAGAATGGTGTTTTTTTCCCCTTCAAATTCATAAGTGATCCAGAGAGACAGCTACAAAGACAGGTTTCTACTGTGTTTGTTTGCACTTTCTATTGGTTCTGCAAAGGGAGTTTTGTGAAACAAAAGGAATTGTGATGCTCAAATCATGTTCTGCCTTTTTTTTTTAGGTTTTTCAGACTTAACAAATAAGCAGGTGGTAACCAGCCTCATTTCTTTGTATGCACAAGTGGTGATCTGGTTCTGTCGATCCAGTCTCCTTCCCGAGGGTTTAGGTAAGCAGAACATGTAGTACCAAATACTTGAGGTTGTGATTTCTGTCCGTCTAATCCAAAGTTTTAGTTAAGAAATGTGGTCTTACTTCTTTTTCTTGCTTTCACTTTATCACCTGTAGATGATCACATGCATTTGTCTAGACCTTTCTACAATTACCCTCTGATTCAGAGCTACTATACGGGTCACCGACAGAAACTCGAGCATTTATCAAGGTAAGACTTAGAGGAAATCCCTAGAATGCTGCCAATGTCAGACTGTGAGAGTGGTTATTTTTGCAGTTACGACCCTTTGTCTGTCTGCACTTCCTTGGCATTACACGTATCAGAGCAAGAAAGCAAACCTGGACCGCAAAAGGTCATTGCAACTCTTCTCTTGGATTTGTGCTTTGGACTCCTTAATGGATAAGTTCATTGTGACCTAAGGACCATCTTTCCTCTGACTCAGAAATCTGTTACCCTGAGAGGCTGGAATGAGTGTTTTACTCTGTCCAAGGCCTTGCTCCCTTTTGTTGCAGAGGAAAATGGGATTCTGACTGCTTGATGATTGATGGAATGGTTTCCCAGTTGGGAGAGCAAGTGGAGAAGTTGTGGCAGAGAGATGAAGGCGGCACTGGGAAATACCCACCTGTTAGTTTACATGTGAGTGTTCTGTTCACTGAAAACCCCAGCAGTAGCAGCAGTCCCCTAAAGCCAATGATTGTGAAAGACAGGAGCGTTAGAAAACCATTTCATCTTTCATTTCAGGCACTGCTGGATCTCTATTTGCTAGAAAGCATTGAAGAAAGTGACAAACATGCAATTGTATCCTTTCCAGATTGTGTTAGTATAGTGTGGGCATATAAATGTTCTTTGTGAGCACATAAATGTATGTCTGTCACGTATGTGGTTAACAATGCTTTTATTTAATGCCTCAAACACAGTGTGAGTGAACACATTTAGAATAAAATTTATTCCTAGGTAGAAACAATGCTTAATTTCCTTCCGGATTAGAATTTTTCTTAGTTCTATTTTAAAGTGTTTTGTTGCAAAGTCTTTTCTCACATGATAAAACATGCTAAGTCGTATTCAAGAGAAAAACCTCTCTTAGTTCTTCTCAAATTTTAACACAGGTACTAGTTTTTTAAGTGTATGTAGCATATGACTGCTTGTTAGAATGATGCCCTAAAATGGGCTGTTTCAGAGGAAAAGGGTTTGTAACAGTGGTTTTCCAGTAGCTGATATTTTGCCAAAATAATTTGTTTCCCAGCCCAGCTAATAGTGTTTGCTTTTTTGTGTACAAAAAGTACAAGCCCACAGAATAATAAAGAGAGGGTTGAGAACAGTCACTGGGTAGAAGCCTGGTTTTTAGGCTGCTGGAACCTACAGACTTACCTTTGTTGTTTGTTGGCTAAGATGGGAGCCTGGAGAGCAAAGGAGTTAAAAATAGTTGTAGTTCCAAGCTGCCTTACTCAGACACGTCCCTGACAGGGGGTGTCAGAAAGGGAAGATGCCACTTAGAGCGAAGGATCCACATGCAGTTTTAAACACAGTTTCAATCAGTCAGTGCTAAGTTACATTGTAAGGGCACCATAGTTTCTGTTGTTTTGTGAGTCAGGAAATGAAGAAAACAAAACAGCTGTAGAACTTGTTTTCTTTAATAATTAAGCATTGGATGTTCAAGTGTGTTGAGTGTCCAACTGGTAGCTCCACTGATGGAAGCAGAAGCCTGAGTTTATAACAGCAGTTACAAATGCCCAGTATCTGCCTTTTTGATTGCCTTACAGAAATCCACAAGGGTTTCTTTCTGGAAGTTTATTCAGATTGCAATTTTGTGATTAGGACCTGACTATTGATATAATAAGTTGTAATAGCTTAAAAGGGCAAGATCAATACATTAGGATTTTCTGCTTCCTATGATTTTCATATTACTATTTTAGTTTGCTAAATGTTGTGTGATATAACTCTTTGGTCTCAGCAATTTATTCACCTTAATGAGATACTCTCAGACAATTTACTTGCTGCTGGATATAATGCATTCCTTTCCAAATAAAACAGAAACTTCAATTGACTCCTTTCCAACTGCCTTTGCTATCCCTTGGGGTCTTGTTAAGCTGATTCAAGGGTTTTGGCTCCTAGATCACAATGATTATGAAGTAAGTATGAAACAGTTGAGTTAGACACACATTGCCCTGCAGAGCTGTAGTCAATAAAATTACTTTTAAAAATTGGTACTTAGAATTTGTTGGAGCATTAGAAGCTTTTTTGTAACACTGCTCTGACATCTTCAGCAATAAGTTATGATTTGAAATTTTGCTTTAACTACTTTAACAGAAATTGCTTAAAACAACGGTGTAATCAACTTTAATAATGCTTAATATTTGAATTTTCATAGCTGCCTGTGGTTAGGTTTTCAGCAGACTGGTTGGGCACTGTTTCTAAAAGAGTGTTTTGAGTACTTGAAGCGTGGAAACTGTGATGGTAGCAGGAAGATTTGAGACAAAAGACTGTAGCTGAAAAGTGACTTTTTGACCTAATAGCTATTCTTCCTGATACTGATTGTTGTTCTTGTCATTGTGTCCATACAACCAATTTATTTTATAGCGTAAGTTCTCTAGTAATGTGTTTATTAAAAGCGATGTCTGTACACAGAGTTCTGTGAACTTAGCAAAATCTGAATTGCTCCTCCTAAAACATTCACTTAGTTCAGGGTGGCTGATTTTTTTTTTTCCTGCAAATACTGAAGAATTTTTCCTGATAAGCCTTGGATCGAGTGTTTTATTAGTGAGACATCAAAGTTTGTCTAACCCACATCCAGCCTTGCTGCAGGAAGTTTTGTCTGTGTTTGTTGCACGGGTGTGAGTTTCTGCGGTAATTCAGCTGCTCTCAACTTGTCCAGAATTCCCTGGCCCTGCTCTTCCATCCGGCTACAATCAAGACAGTGTCATGGCAACACATGAGGATAATTCAGTCCCTCATGTGCCAGGGAGAGCACAGGCGAGCCCTCAGGTACATCCAGATGATGAAGCCGTCGATGTCCAGCAGCAGTGAAGTGCGGCTGTTCCTCACCGTGTTGTTGTCCAACAGGTAAGGGAGTCTCCCATTGTTTTGGCACTCAGATATTGGGAAATGTGGAGGAGTGATGATCCAAATGGGGCTCCCGTCCATTTCCTTTGATCTTTGAATGAATCGCATCACTGTGGGGCATCTCTCTGGCTCCAGTGTTCCCATTCCTTTCCATGTCCAAAACCTGAACTGCAGGTGCATGGTGGAGGCTTGGAGTCTGCTGCAGCAGCACACCACGAAGTTAAACATAGAAGAGCTGCTAAAGCACATGTATGAAATCTGTCAGGAGATGGGGCTCATGGAGGATTTGCTGAAGCTGCCCTTCACAGACACAGAAAAAGTGAGTTTGGAGAAGAAACAAAAAAGTCTTAATTTTCTCTTTGGCAAGAGAAGAGGCAGAATCGTAATAGATGCATGAAATGTGTTATTTCTCACAGGAGTGTTTGGAGAAGTTTTTACAGGCCAAATCTGGTGTCCAGAACCGTGAATTCCTCTTAGTCCACCATCTGCAGCGTGCCAACTACATCCCAGCACTCCAGCTGAATCAGTCCATGAAGGCCAGTCTGACGGTAAGGGTAGACATTCTGCTGTGAAATTATGAATTAAATGTCACACACCTTGGTTGAATCCAGTTAACAAAGTTTGTTTTCATCTGAGGAAAGAAATAGGTATCTTGGCTTTTCATTTAGTTCCTCAGATCCCTCTCTTATGTGTGGTTTATTTATGGAAGTTTTTTTGTGTTAGTCTTGATTTCACAGAAACAAGTACGTTGTATGTTACGTCTTCTTGTCTTGATTTTACTTGAGAGCAGTCTAGCTGCTTCACAAGTAATAATTGCCATATGGGTTTTAGTTGTGAAGTTTGGAGTTCGGGGTTTTTTAATTTTTTTAACTAGTCTTCACTGCACTTATGCAAAACTACCAGGTGAAATTGGTGTGTGCTCCTGGGTGGAGCTTGCTGTGGCTCTATGCAGTGCATTTGTTCTCCTTTGTCTATAGAGCAAATTTAGTCCCTAGTTAGAAAGAGCAGATAGTTGTGTGCAATGAACTTCTGGTAAATTGTGAACTTCTTGCTTTACACGTTTCCTTTGTCAGAATGATCGTGATCCTCGCTTGAGGGAGAGAGCAGTTGCCAGAAATTCTCTGTTAGACCAATATGGCAAGATCCTTCCCACAGTTCAAAGGAAGCTGGCAGTAGAGCGAGCCAAGCCGTACCGTTTGCCTTCGTCGGTCTTAAGAGAAGGTAATTTTAGAGAAGGGAAACACGATGTGCAGCTGGCCATCACTTGGATTACACAAGGCTGATACTCTTCTCTCTTGCTTTACAGTCCCAAGGCCAAAGCCTTTATCCACAGCAACAAGGCAAGCTAATGCAGGAAATGTACATACAAGAGCAACTTTCATCAGTAAAGTGTTGTCCAAAATTGGCGAAGTATGGTTAGGAAATGAGCAGAAAACAAATATCTCACTATGTGATAGGTAAGCAGCTTTTCATTAAAATGAGTCTTGATCTACGTGTTTGGAGAGGGAGGTGAAGAGGGAGTGAGTGAGTGGTAGGGGGAGAGAAGGAGAATTCAATTTGAATTCTGTTAAGTTTTTGGTGGGAAGGTGCACATGAATAAAGCTTCGTTTTGCTTTTTTGCACATACAGTATATAACATCTAAGAATCAATTCATTATAAGTAGTGTTGGGAGAGTTTTTCTGCTATGATAATCTTCTGTACAAATACATGTGTTTATATTATGGCAAATGTGTTTATAGTGCTTAAGACAGCTGAAAGTCAAACTGTTTGTCACTATCATAAAGCTGTTGGTGTACCAACTTTTATAGACTTGTGTGATCACATACCAGTTCCTGCTTGGTTATTTAAAAATAAGCAGAATAACAAAGAGTGGAGAATTGGCTCTTAATTGTTAGGTGATTGTCCTACATGGAATGTGGTTAAATAAACTTTAATTCTGGTATGGCTGGACTTTGAGGGAATGAAAATCAGTTACATTTTAATTTTCTTGTCTAGTCCTAGAACTACAGAGCCAGCAGTCAGTACTCATCCTCTCCCTGCTGCTGAGTTGCCTGATGCATTTCTTGGGACACCTATTACAAAACTTTCTCAAAAGTGTTCAAGGTATAGTAGAACTACAGACTTTATATTTCAAAATAGTATTGTGTATCATATATATACATGTGCATGTGTGTATGCTTTTTTGGTTTGCCAAGGATCCTGTTGCATTTAGTTTTGTATCTCAAAGAAAAAGTCAACTTGGGGACAAAATTAGGTGGACAATTTGAAATGGTCCCTGCATTGAAATGTAGATGAGTTTTCTGCACTGCTGAGAATTAGGTCACTTGTGCTACTTAAAATTGGGGTATTCTTATGTCAGAGACAGGGATTTAGGAAGTTAGGTATGAAATGTAAAGAAATAATGAAAAAATGCCCCAAAGTGCCATGTCACTTGTTTGTGGGACTGATAGATCACCCCCAGCAGTGAGATTGTATTTCTTCCAGTTCATCCAGTGTTCTTGTTCTGCAGTATCTGACATGATTGCAGCATGCTTTGTTTCATTTATTTATTGGTGTTCCTAGTTTAAAATGTGTATTTTAACAGGTTGCTGGATTTGGTGGTTCGTCCTGTTCCTTCCCGTGCTGAGGCACAGGAGGGGAACTGGCAGTCCCCATGCAGGGCTTCTACTTCTTCTGTGACATCCAGCCCCCTGAGATCAAATACACATCGCTCCAGCTCCCAAAAGAATCTGCGAAGGGCATCAGAGTTGAATTTACTGGAAACTCCTCTTGTGGTCAAGGTTTGTATTTTAAAAAGTCAGTAGCAGCCGACCTAATGAAAAATGTATGTGGTTTGTTTTAAGTGAAATCGCCAAAGTAGAAATGCTTCTGGATTGAAATTTTCATTATGCATGTGGTTATTGTATACACAGCCCTTTTGGAAGTGGTAAGCTGGGAACAGTTTTTAAGCAGGAAACTTTTGTTCTCAGATGATTGCAGTGGAGAACTTGTCCCATAGCTTTGTGTACTAAATTTATTTTCATTGTATGGATCAATTCCATTTTTCCACCTCCTTCTTATGGAGTACCATCCATACCAATGAACTAGCTTCATCCTCCTCTTTCGAAAACCTTTCAATACTGTAAGATAATCTGAAATAAGAAGAGCTGAATGCTTCTGCATGAAGATGTGTAGGTATTTTTGCAGCCATGTCACTTCCTTTTGTGTGCAACTGATTAACTAGTGAAAAAAAAGCTGTGGCTGTTGCTTTGCAGAATTGCTTTCAGATGCAGCAACTGAAAACGCTGTTGTGCAGAGTAAAGTTGAAGTTGTGTGCCTTTTATAAGAGCAGTGTAGGAATTGCAAAAACTAGTGGAATAGGAGATAACCTTGCAGAAAACAAGATGCTTATTTCCTGAAGAAGTAATTTTGCAAAATATCTTCTGTTTTGTTGGCATTACAAAGATGAACCAAGGGAAATACAAAAAGCATGCATTTTTATCCTTGGAATGTTGATACTTTTGGAAGAACGGTGCAGACGCAAAACTTTCTGCTACTATAAACCCAGTTTGTAATTTAAGCTAATTTAATTTTTGTAATTTAAGTAGAGTCTTCTGTTTTGAAGATTTAACTGGTCTTAAATTAAGTGTTTTTATTTCTTTTCCTAGAGAGCTAAAGTTTTGGCCACAACTTCTGGTTTTCCTGGGTTTACTCCTCAGTCTATTCTCAGGTCCAGCCTTCGCACTACACCCCTAGCAACTCCCTCTGCATCCCCAGGACGATCAGTTACTCCTCCTCTACGAGCAAAGGAGCCTAGAATATCTTTCAGGGAAGAGAGCTCACATGCTAAGTGGACTGTTGGGGTAAGCTGGGCTGCAGTTTGTGAGTTTTGCAGGTAGTGCTGTGATTTAATTTAGACTTTAAAGTTTGCCAAAACACTTTATACTCAGAATCTGGATTGTGAATCAGAATGGCAGAATTTGTAAAAAAAAAAAATTGTGTTACGCTAGACATCCTGTTCTTGCAGGAACATAATCATAACAAACATCAGAGACCTTTGTGGGTTTTGTTCAGATGTTGTTAGGACCTCTGGTTGTTCGGAATGTTAGTTCACCTTTCAGCTGTACCTTTTCAAATGGTAGTGTTACAGGAAAGTAAGGAATATAGATGGAGCCTCTTGTTTGGGTTTGTTAAATTTTGCAAATTGAACGTCTGAGAAAGTAACTAATGTCATAAAGGTGCATTGACTTTCAACCTGTCTTTTTGCAGTGTTTGGTTTACTTAAATGTAAAAAGAGACTCTTGGTGAAGACAACTTTAGTGTTTTGTTCTCTCAGCGCTAAAGTTCTCAGGTTTGCTTCTTGCCATCCATCAGGGATAGCATCCCTGTAGTTTTCACGTACAGTGGGTCCATCTGACCAGCTGTGATCCCTTCTGCTCCTGCAGCTGTGTAGCTGGATTCTGTGGTTCAGCCCATCCGGCAGTTGTCAGCATAAGGTGCCCAAATCAGAGGTACAACAGGGGCATGTGCTGCTATCCCATGTGTGAGTAGCTCATGTATGTTACAAGGAACTACTCAATTGTAACAAGATGTGCTCCTTCCTGTATGAAATTCTTACTAATAGTGGCACTGTGGCCAAATTAGTTTACTTGTTCCATGCCACAGGAATAGTTGAACACCAGCATGTTTTAGTAGTGCATATGTGTTGAAAGGGCAAGCATAGAATAGAGAAATCTTGAGTTAGGATTTTATTAGGCAAAGCTTTGTCTTCCTGAAAACACATTAGTAAACCCAGTGGAGATCCTTGAGATAACATTATGAGCAAGACTGGTTTAAGATTAATTCTTCATTGTCGTGGAAACTCAATAAACAATCTAAAGTTTGATTAATTTGTACATTCAGCCTTAAATCTAAGATAGTGCTAGAATGAGAATTAATTTTTCATTGCCTCACTAAGGGGACATGTGTAACTTAGAAATATCAGTATTTGTTGGGTTTTTTTGTTTAGCTTTGACAAAAGGCACAGACTCATGTTGTTGATCTGAACTTTTATTTCAGGTGACAGAAGATGATAAAGCACTATTTGGAGCTTCATCTGAGCATCATCATGGTTTGGTGGAGGATGCTTGGTCTGAAAGTAGAACTAAACCAGCTCTGTTTACTCTGAGCAATCCTGGGTATGATCATGCTGAATTACAGGAGTCTTTAGAAAGCATGCCTGGAGATGATTTGGAGAAGGTGGATGTCAGCAAGGAAAATAGTAATTTCTCTGTCAGATCAGACCAGACTACTTTGGAGTATCATGATGCAAAATCACCTGGTGATTTTGAGGATGATGTCATCTTTATAGCTGCTAAACCAGCTAATTCTTCCACTGAAGAAACTGTTGATGTTCAAGAAATGGAGAAAGAGGAAGAAAGTGAAATGGTTGAAGATAAAGCTTTCCAAATGAAACAACTAGATCCTTCAGGACGAAGAAAAGAAGCTGGTATGTTTTGTCCTGTGATAACCTAAAATCCTGAATTTTTCAAATATCTTCAAAAGATTGAATTACTGATGAGTGCAGCAGTTAATGATGAGTTTTCACAGGTGCCCTAGGCTTTTAAAATTACCTCTATGTTTTAAGTCCTTTTTAAGGTGTCCTAGACTTATGAATATATACTTTCCTTGGCTGACATTTTTTGAGCATATTTGCAGCTGAAAGGCAACAGTATGGGAGTTTTGAAAGGGATACATGTTTAAAGCTTGGGCTTCTGGTTATGTTTTAGGGGTACTTCTATAATTTGCAGGAGTTTTTACATTGTTTCATGTTTAATTATTTGTTTCATGTTGAAATTATGCATCAGGCTACTTGTCCTGCTGGAAAGAACAGGCCGTCTATGCATTTGAAGTCTTGGTATTGTTATTTTGTTAAGTCCCTGTCCTAGATGAAATGCATAAAGGATCACTTTAAACTCGTATGAGCCGTTTAAAAGAAGGGATGTTGAGTGCAACAGGGAAGTCATCCAGCTCTTCATTTTTGTAGGATTTGTGGAAGAATCAAAAGCTGAATGTCATACCCTTCCTGTGCATAAGTTGGTGTTTAAAGCTGCTGAGGCTGCAACTTCTGGTGCTGGAAATGAAGGGTGAGCTTATGAAGTAGATAAATCTTTGGGTTCACATAACATATAGCTGCTGGCTTTTCTGTGTTTGAAAACTGATTTTGACCTGGGATTAGTTCTTTCCTGTGTTCTTATATGTAAGGGCCTGTCTATTCATTCTGTCTGTGACCAAAAGTAATCTGGCATGAATGTAATGCACATTGACTAGCTGTCAACTTGAGCCTTTTTTCTCAAATCATTGCAGACCCCAAAGTATGATGATTAAGACTTCATTCAACAGTCCCATACAGACCTTATGAGAGTTACTAAGCAGACTGTGAACATAAACCCTGTTTTTTTTCTGAAAATTGTGTAGCTAAAAATGTATCCTGAGATTCCTGTAATTTCATTGTGTTTATTTTGGAGTTTGAATGCTTGCTGACAGTATTTTTTACACTTAATTTCAGTTTTCTGTGTGTGCTCAACTAGCATCTATTTGTTTATGGAAAGGGAAGCTGTTTTCTCCCCACATACTTTAAAAGCTGCAACTGCTGAGTGATAAATATAGTGTCAGATAAAGATAAGTAAAGATAATGTCAGCAATGAGAGAACCCTTAATTTCAAGTGGTAACTTTTACCTGTACAGACTTTTGTTCAGTTGGTTCTGAGCCTCTGTTACTGTAGTTGCCCTCTTTCTACAAAAGAGAAATAATACATTATTCTGTAATACACCCCTGCTATTATCTAGTTTTGGATAGCTGGAAAGAATGTTAAGTACTTGATTCGTTGCATAAAATGAGTTACAAAGTGAATTACAAATTGAGTCAAATTGAATATGTTGATAGAGGAATTTCTAATTTTTATTGTATTTTTTTGTGGTTTGAAACATGAAGATTTTACAGTGAGAAAGTAACTCATGAAGTTCTTAGAGGTTTGTTTTCAAGCTTTATGATAAATTTCTGTCTTTCTTTTCATGAAGTGAAACAACCTACCAGAAGTCTGAAATGACTTCTTCATCAGAAGAAAAAGCTATACTGGTTGCAGCAAACCCACAACTCGCTGAATCGCCGGAGGCAGACAGTGAATGTATGTTGGAAATGTTCTGTGTATTAGGGTAACAGATCTCCTCAAATGAAATGTGTAATTTGCCATACCACTGTAGGTGTCTCAGATTGATATAGTAGCATGTTAGTGCTGACTTTCATTAGAGAAAACACCCTCTCCTTAAAGGAAGTCCTTGTGCACAGTGAATCTTTCCATTCTTCATCAAAATATTGTGATGCTGGTAGAACTTAGAGTATTATAAGGAGAGATCAGTATTTATTTTAATGTTGTACACCACTACCAATTTGTGTGCCATGGGATCTGCTGCTTGATTTACTACTCTAAAAGATGGTACATCCTCAGTATTCAGACTGAAGCAACTATCTACCAGGGTGTCTTTCCAGTCACATTTTCCTCTTTTTTCCTCCTCTATGGACTTGACAGATGATTTTGTCCTCCTTCTTTCTTGCTGTGGGGCTGCATGCTAAATGCAGTCTGTAGTCACAGTCTGTCACAGTTTAAACCCAGTCGACAACTAAGCCCCACAGAGCCACTCACTCATTTCCCCTGGGTGAATGGGGGAGAGAATCGGAGAGCAATAGGTGAGAAAAGTCATGGGTTGAGATAGAGACACCTTAATAGAGAAGGCATGGAAGTCGGGTAAAACAAAGAATTCATTCACCACCTCCCGTTGTCAGGCAAGTATTCAGCCATCTCTGGGAAAACAGGAAGATGGGTCATAGGAAGACAAACACCGTAACTTCAAATATCTCCTGCTTCTTCCTTCTTCCACCTGCCTTTTTTGCTGAACATGATGCCATATTTTATGGGATGTCACTTGAGGTCAGCTGTCCTGGCTGTGTCCCCTCCCATCTTGTGCACTCCCAGCCCACCCACTGCTGGCATGGTGTAAGAAGCAGAAAAGGCCTTGTCTCTTTGTAGATGCTGCTCAGCAGCAACTAAAACATCCCTGTTACCAACATTGCCTTCAGCACAAATCCAAAACACACCCCGATACCCATGAAAATTAACTCCATCCCAGCCAAAATCAGCACAATAGTTCTTGTTTTGGAGAAAGCCCAACATATGTGGCAGGATGGAGAACCATATTGTTGTTCTTAGTAGCTCTGTTACTTCTTTTTGCTTAAACTTATGTCATTTATGAAAAGGTTATGGTAAAATTACATAAATCTCTTCCAGCGGTGGTAAGTATCCTTGACAGTGAGGACATGGTCAGTACTCCATCCGAAAATTGCCTTGAGGGCAAGTGTGTGGATTTACCTGAAGAACGTAACCTTGAAGCAGCTGAAGTTGAAGAAGTCCCTGTTTCTAACAGTCCACCAAAAACTGAGGAAATTAATGTAAGTAAACTATTTTCCCATTTTCTACAAAATAGAAAACAGGTTGCAGATTTTTCAAATGTCTTCAAAAGATTTAATTACTAATGAGTGCAGCAGTTAATGATGAGTTTTCACAAGTGCCCTAGGCTTTTAAAATTACCTCTATGTTTTAAGTCCTTTTTTAGATATCCTGAACCTTATGAATGAATGCTTTCCTTGGCTGGCGTTTTTTGTGTGTAGTTGCAGCTGAAACTACAACCACAGCTGACAATTAGGAAACAAAAATGTGTCTGTTTCCTGAGCTGCTTAACACAATTTAAAAACCTCCATGTTTTAAGGACAGATATGTTTTCTCTTCTGCATTTTCTGTTCCTATAACATGAATGGAACCTGTCAAGACTTAGGCCTTTGACAGGAAACAAAACAAAAATAAAAGCCTAAACTATTTTTTAAAACAGCTAGGCATTAATTTTATTTACTTGAATTCAAACTTTTTTATTTTACTTTAAAAAAATAGTTTTAATGTTAAAGACAATAAGAAAGTGACAGGAGTGCAGCTTCTTTGTACTAGTAATCATTTACCAAATGACAAAAAGATGTGAGAACCAAACTCAGAATAATGTAAGTGTTCAGGTCCTTTACTGTTTGTTCCTTCTTCACACAAACATAATTCCCAGTAATGAGCTCATTTTGGTGTCAAGATATTTCTTCAAGAGATGGAGGCATTTAGAAAGTATGTGTTATCTCATGTAATCCAAGTGACTCCTCAGAGTGCAGTGTTGAGCTGTGGGATGTGATACCTTGTTGGAGTCAGAGGCACAGAGTGTGTGCCCTTATCTCTGATACCTGGCTCTGACATCCAAGAAAACAATGAATTTCATATAACACTGTGAAAACAACTGTTAAAGTTAAATAGAAAAAGTAGGAGTGCAAGTGTGTAAATTAGAGAGTTTTCTTAAGTCACTGGGTGAAAAAGTTTGGAGTTTAAACTAGTTTAGAGAACAGAAGACAAAATGGAACATTTAGAGTGTTGTCTCTTTTCCTTCATCTTCTTCTAGAGGTTTTTGGGTAGTAGTAAGTAATTAGCTAGAGAATACCACAGTGCAGCACACAGGTGTTGGGTCAGTGGGTCACTAAGAAAAATAATTTACTTAACATTTGTTAATTGGGTAAATGGACATACA
Organism: Pseudopodoces humilis; assembly: GCF_049639895.1. Taxonomy (NCBI): domain Eukaryota; kingdom Metazoa; phylum Chordata; class Aves; order Passeriformes; family Paridae; genus Pseudopodoces; species Pseudopodoces humilis. The sequence goes on along the minus strand of NC_142202.1, from coordinate 34,097,247 downwards.
GAAAACCTTGAGGAGGATCTTTGTTAGCCATTTTGCACCTTTCTATCTTAGTGCACATAGCTCCTTGTACCTTGTATGCATGTAATGCAGATAAAAGAAGAATAAATAACCAAGTCCAAACAAGAAAAAACTCCCTCTCTCTTATCAATCTCAGTCCAAGGGGGAAAAGAACCCAACCACAAATGTCCTATCAGGACAATACCTGGCCAGTCTAAGTGCTGCAGTCAGAACTAGCATGACTGAAGCTTTTTTTTATTGGGGACCCAATTGTATTTTACCCTGTTGGAGGCAGAGTGGGTCACTCGGGCTGTGGAGCAGTGCAGAGGGCACTGCAATGTGATGGTCACTGCTGGTTGTGTACACACCCTGTGTTGGAAAACTGCTCCTGGTCATGGGCGGTGGCAAATTTCTGAACAGCAATATCACAAACAGAGCATGTGAATTGCACACAGGGACTGCTCTGATCCCTGTGTCTTAAATGCATAAACTCTCAGCTGTAGTACAAAAGCACATTGTTTTATATTCAGGGGTGATCTTAAGGGAACTGTCCTCAGTTTCATCTGGCTCAGTGTGAAATGAGTCTGTTTGGTATTGAATAAAGTATTAACAGACATTTTTTAACTTCAGGTTATAGAAGATACCCCAGAACCAGCACCTGAAACATCACCATATAGTGTGCTAGATCCATCAAGTGATCTTCATTATAGCTATGAAAATATAGAGCAACAGTTTGCATGTGATTTGCGTGATAACAAAGACAGTGAATGTGATGCAGCTGAGGGAGATGGAGACCTTTTTCTATCTCAGAGTAATTTTACCTTAGTTTTGGAAGGAGAAGAAGGGGAAGCAGAGATGGGAGACCCTACATCAGTAGAAGCTTCTAAACCAGATGACACAACAAGAGAAGAAAAGCCTGTGACTAATTTAGGAAATACTGAAAGCCAGGAACATGTTACAAACTCAGTGTCCACTGTAACTGGTGATCAGGAACCTCAAAATATTGCAGAGTCACTCCCATATGTGCCTGAACCTATTAAGGTTGCCATTGCTGAGAACTTACTGGATGCAATCAAAGACACGAGAAGTAAAGAATTTACATCTGAAGTTGTAGAACAATCTATTCATGAAACCATAGGTAGAAAGGTAACTAGATTCCAGAAGGCAAAAACTCCCTTAACGCCTGTGCTAGAAGCAGAGGGAGAGGAAACCAGCAGACATCATTATGGTATTGCTCCTAGAACACGCACAAGAGGACAGCTGAATAGAAGTCTGAGTGTTCTGTCAGCAGGCACTCAGCAGCTGTTGAAGACAGACAGCCCAGCTCTGCTTGGACTGTCTCCCCGGAGAAGTACCAGGCGAACAAAAGAAGCATCTGAGACTCTCAGACTCCAAACAGAGGAAAATGCTCAAGAGGAGCAAATACCTGTGATGCCTGTTACTCCTAGGAGAGGTAGGAAACCTAAACTGTCCAATTTAGAAAAAACAGAAAGCAGCCATTCTGATGGGCAAACATTGTCTGACAGTACAGGGCTTGTTACTCCCAGAAGAGGATTAAGGAGAGCAAAGGAAGCTGCATCTGAACTCCAAGAAGAGGCTAATGAGGAAACGCCTCTTGCTGAAGGCAGCATTATTGCTTCTTTCACTTCCAGAAGGACTAAAGGAGGAAAAAGTTTAGCTGGAAATCCAGAAACTGGCAAGATTGACACTGATCATAAAGTAAAAACAGCAGTCAGTCCTAGTAGAAGTGCAAGAAAACTGAAAAGCTTTAATTTACAGTTTACTGAAGATACTGCCAAGGATCAACAGGTGCAGCTTAGTGACCAACTCCTTTTACCTGTGCAAAGTAAAAGAGGCAGAAGAAGAAAGATTAGTTCATCAGAAGTTTCAGAAAATTCTGATCTTGATGTGTCTAAATCATCACTTCCTCAAACAGAATTTAAACTTCCTGTCACGCCTAGAAGAAGTGCTAGGAAGGCAGCACAGAACCTCTTGGCAGACCCAGAGTCTACCTCTTCTCAGGAAGACATACATTCAGGTGTGAAAGTAGAAGTCCTTGGTACTCCTAAGAGAAGAACTAGAAGAATGCCACACGAGAATCCAGAAAAAATGGATACTCATGAGCAAACTCCTGCAGAGCCAAGTGAGGAGACAACCACACCCAGGATGACAGTAAGGACAGGGCGTCGGGGCAGGAAGAGGAGGTCAGTGTCTGAGGAGACCTCCCAAGGATCTGGTGGCAGTCCTTTGCTGCTTGAAGACATAAATCCCTCAGGACGGGATCAGACATCAAGAGCTCTGACAGATCGTGTTACAAGAACCAGATCCCGAAGGACTGCCATCTATCAGAAAGAGTCTGTTGAGGAAAATGAGGCTTTCCTTTTCTCTCCTCCTCTGACAAAGCTGACAAAGAAATTTGAAGGTAGGTGCAATATGTTTATATGCAAAATAGGGCATGTTCTCTCTAAACCACAGAAAACATACTGTGAGGGTGGCTTTAAGTATCTTAAAAGAATGTAAGTATGCAAAAGAAAAAATTTGCCAAGAGGCAGTTCATCTTTTGGCTGAAGTCTGTGTGACTGCCTGCTGAGTTCTGGTAGAAAGAGATTATGAAGCTGATCTAAGCCATGAAATTAAATTTAAGATATATTTTTTAAGGAATTTAATTTCTGTCAGATTTTGAAAACGAGATTATTTGTGAATATGTGATCGCCATCCCTTCCCTCCCAACAGAGAAATAAAGGATATGTGCTTCCAAATTCTGTTCAGTTTTCAAGTTCAGATGAGCTGCATCTTGCAACAAACTGTGCAGCTGTTTGTGATTATTTTTCATGAGTGTATACTTTGTCAGTGAAATTAGTGTACACAGCAGTCTTCTAATTAGAGTACATGATAAATTTTTTTGAGATGTGTGAGGACTGTTGATGCCTCTGGAGTGTAATATATTTGATAATGTAGGGGCAGGTAAAATCACTACACTGGCTTAGTTTTGTTTCACTGTTTATGGTAAAAGAATGAATCCCAAGAGGTGGTTACTAGGGGGTAAAATGCTTTTGCATGAAGTGTTTATAAAGCTAATTGGACCTTTATTTTGGAAGCTATTGTGCTCTTATTTGTCAGCTGTAATTTAATATTACTGTCCCTCACGTATAACATATATGCACACTAACAATAGATTGTCGTTTCAGCTGGAAAAACAGACCATCCTGTCCAGTTTAAGGACTTAGACCCGGATTTGTCTTCTCAATTTGTCTTTTCACCCCCTCTTTTGAGGTCAAGGAGAAAAAATGTATCTAGCATTTCCCGAATTGTGAAAGAAGCAGTAAGTAAAAACTCCAGTTGTCCCATGTTCTTGATTTTAATTCTGTACCATTTTTTGAGATTGTGCTTTGCAATGCTTTGCCTTTTTCATTGGAAACATATCTAAAAAGAGCTTTAAATTAATCGGCTAAAAATTGTATTGTTTTTCTTCATGAAAACTAGCTACGAAAATCAGTTTTGAATCTATGTAAAATGAAGAATTGATAAACACTGATTTGCCTTTAACAAAAGGCATGGTTGCTCTCTTTAACTTACTTGGCGTGTTATCTGTTAATTTCAGAATTTTTTCTTCTGGGATGGTAAAACAATTTGATGTGGAAGGTTTGTTTTTGCGAACAAAGGGTACTTTTGGAAATGACTTTGGCATGATTTCTTAAAGAAAAAATAATATTATTCCTTAGAAGTCTAAGAACTTGTTCATGAATAACATTTTTCATGTCATAACATAGGAGCTTCCAGCTAAAGAGGAAGAGGATACCAAATCCATAGAGTCTGGGGGAAAGCAAAAATTGAAGAGAGGTAGAACTCCAAAATCAAAAACGAAGAAAGCAAGCAAGTATGAAATAAGTTTTGAACAGTTATTGACGTTTCTTAATGTGATGGTGATTCAGCTGTTAAGTACCTATTTCTTCCTCCCTTGGCTGTGCAGGTCTTCTCTCACTGTCAGCCTGTCCAGCTTGCTGGTCTAATAGGCACTTTTTCCCCATTTAAGGTTTTGGTTTGCCAATGGAAATGGAAGAGAGAGGGATAGAAAAGAGGAGGTGGATACTTATTGCTCTGGTGACATTGCAATACTCTTAGGTTGTCTTATTCCACCGTATGAAACCACACTCTTCCAGTTTAGTTTCTCATCCAAGGTGGGACGTGGCCAGACAATGAGTAAAGGGAATGAAGGGAAAACAAGACTTATTTATGAACCTTTTCTGCCTTGAGTCTATCGACAAAGAGGCCCATGCATTTTTTTTTTTTAAATTGATTTTGGAATTTGTTTTTTTCCTCGATTAAATACTGTTAATAATGAAAAATTGATTTGATGCCTATCCTTCTTTGCAGAACCACAAAAGAAGGTTCTTGGTCACCTCCACCAGTCGAAATAAAATTCATCTCTCCTTTTGGAAGTCCAGTGGATGGAACAAAAACCAAACAGAAAGAAACTACAGATGCAGCAGGAAAGACCCTAAGAAAGAACAAAAAAAGACTGTCTAATTTTCCAAAGCCAGTTGTGCGCCGGAAGATGCTGTAACTGTTTTTTTAAGTTTATAATGTACACCACTGTTTGTAAAGTCATCAAAATTGTGTGAATTAGTAAAAAGAAGAAAAATCATCTAATTTGGAAGAGATAATTTATATAAATTATTGTAAAATTTCATAAAAAAATGGTCTTCAGTAAGTAACTCCATATGGAGTGTGATTTCCTCAGTCAATGCAGTTTTCTATTTTATATTAAGACTTCATACATTTATATAATATGTAAATACAGCTTATTTTAGGAATGTTAAATAAAATGTATACTTCACAATGTGCTTACTGTCTGATAGCTTTTTGAGGGAATACTGGGTTGAATGACCTGTATTGCTCAGAACTTTTAATGTTGGTTTGTGGGAGTTACAGACTCTCAAAAGTGATTCCAAAATTTTTTTAAAGGTTTGTTTAGAATTCCTATAGCAAGTTAACATTTTAAACATACTAGTTTTAATTTTAAAATTATGTTTGACCTTCTGGCACAAGTAATTGGACTTACAATACAAACTGGTAATTCCTTATGTTCATGGTTAAGTTGTACTGTATTGAAGTCAGAATGTAAACAATTGTGTTTTAAGCTGTGCAATATTTTTTTTTTGTATTTGTCTTAAACTTTGGGAAAGCTGCTCTTTAGTTCATAAAACCAGATCACACCTCAGATGTGTCATTACTTCTTAAAATTTGTTGTAAGCAAAAAGTTAACTGTACAGATGGTGTGATGCTTACAATAGCATATCAGATTTAAAGGGATACTACCCAGATACTTTGAAATTTGAGACAAAATTATTTTCGTAATATGACTGTTTCTATAATTGAAATACTTGTTGTCTGTAAACATGCTTCACAGTATTTGAAACCTGCATATTACAGCACTGAAAACCTGATGGTAAAACCTATATAATAGTCTGAAAAAGGTACAAAAATGTACAGAAATCTCAGTTACAAACCATATTTTTGAATAATTATTTCATTAACAGTCTTGGGTTAAGGAGTATATGTCCCTATAAAGTTTCAATTTGTATAATAAAGTGACAAACCTATTCTTTTAAAAGCAGACATGGAAGTACTATTTTGATGTGCAGTCTTTTAGACAATGGATTATTTTTCTGTATGTTAATTTATATATGGATGCAACTTTGAAGACTACAGAATGGTGGAACCTGATATTAAACTTTTCAATTAGTAAAAACTACAGTTATTTTAAGACATAAATTATTTATTAGCTAATAGCTTGTACATAGTGAATGAATGTATTAATAACAGACTGAGCTTGTGAAAGAAGATTGTTCTGGGGCCATGATTTTTCTGTCTCAGAACTGATCATTATAGAGAAGCAATTGCATGCATTTGAATATTCATTTTTCTCCTTGGGAAAGTATTCATGACTGAATGAAAGCTTGAAAAAAAAAAAAAAAAGTCAAATGTTTAAAATGTGAAAGTGGCAGTAAATTGAGACCTGTGAGTCAGTTAGTAATTATTTTCTCTCTGTATTTTGTACTTGAATAACTATAAATATGGTCCAAAAGGAGAGGGGAGGGAAGTTTAGCAATATTTTTTTATATTCACATTGCACAGAAGTATAGCACAGTGAATAGCTCAGAAAATGGGGTAGAAGGTCAAATTTTCAAAATTGGAATAGAGTACAGATGGAAAATCTTTTTGTAGTGTGCAAGAGTATTTGAAAAATACTGTGAAATGGAATTGACTGATGGAATGCTAGTGAAGATTGCTTAATAGGGTTTTAACACATTTCTGTAATTTATACTTATATATATGTATATTTTTCGGTATGAAAACTAGAACAGATGAAAATTTAGTATTAGCCGATTTTTATTAGTTTTTAGCGCCTATTTTATTTATACCTCAGCTAAAATATCCTCATTTGTCTGTGCTTAGGAAGAAAGCAAGCAATAGCAAAAGACAATTGGCATTAGATTTAATAACTTCCTAAAGGTTTGCAATTTTCCAGTGACTTTTTACTTTAAAAGAGTTTTAATTATGTGTTGAAACCTTTTACTCTTTTTTTTATAACTTGGATTCAGTGCATAGTTCTCCAGTGCTGACCAGTGGCCCCAAGGAGCAGTTTAAAAAGGAGCGTGAGCATACTGTGTAACAAGGAGTGGGAGCTGAGAAATTTGAAGAACATAGAAGGAAATGGAAGCAAAACCAGACATTGTGACTGTTTAGAGCCTGAGAAAAGGAATATGCTGGGGAATGGTGTTAAGGCACCAGCTCAAGGATGGGTTTATAATGAAGGAAAGAAGATAGACTTTATGTGTTTGCCACACGTGTGAAGGATGAGTGGAAAAGATTTGTAGATGTTTGCACATAGATCTGAGAGGGACAGAATAGTAGTAGTAGTGCCAGAGAAGGGCAGGAGGGGCCTGTGAGAGATGGGATGAATCATGGTGGTAGATGAACAGCTGTGGGGGCATAGAGCTGCAATTTTCTTGCAAACAAAGGGGAAATTTCAGAGGAGCTACAGCTCATTGCTAAATAGAACGTTCTGAAGTTTTTCCATAGGAAAGTAATTGCTTGAAGGGTGTTTTATCCCCTAATGAAGTGCTGGATGGCTAAAAGCTGAAGCCAGATTATGCATCAGTACCTTTGGGGTGTAACCCCAGAGAAAACTCCACTGGAAGGCTGATCGCCTTGGGACAGCAGAATCCTAGCTTTCAGGAAGAATAAAATGGGGTGCAATGGCAGATTTTATTTCCAGGAAGCACCTGGAAAGAGGAGATACTAGTGATGGAAGTACGAATGACATTAAGGGCTGTTGTTCAAAGAATTTTGTAAAGAAAATAAGTGTTACAGTGGAAATGGTTCTCTTGAGTTACCTCAAAAACTTTTTTTTCTTTAAATATTTATAAACTAAGGCTGATGAAAGTATTCATTCCAGGTTGTAATACAAAGGAGAGTTAAATCTGTTTTACTTTCAACAGCCACTCAGTGCTTGAAGTGCTAATTGATTCATGTTGACTTTATTTGCCTTAATATTTGTACATGTCCAGTGTGCAAGTAAGGGCACAGATAACTATTTAATCCCCCATCAGAACTTCCTCTCATGGAAGGCTACTCTCAGGGTTGTCAGTGCAATAAATTTGTTTGCTGCAATTTCATTACTTCCCATGTAACTAATATATAGCAAAGTTGTTGATTTCTGGTGGGGGAAAAAAAAAAGCTATGGGCAGAAAACAATCTACAGGTTCTTATGAGTAGTTAGGCAGTGCTTGCAAACCAGTTAGTCTAAGCCAATCTGATAATACTTAAATAATAGAAATTTAGGTAATAGGACAGTGCTTGTTTCTTTTGTTCATACTTCTGTTCTGTGCAAACTTCTGGGTTTCTGTTCCAGGAATGTTTTTTTTTCACCAAAGTAGTCAAGATGAGTCTCTTTGATGTGCTTGAAGATAAACATTCTGTGGTTCCTGTTGAATTAAAGCTGTTCCTAAAATAAAATGCATTTTCCAGCACTGGGCTGTGTGGATGACCAATATGTGAGGTAGAGGAAAAAATGCAACTTATGTTTACTTACGTGTGTGTTCAGGTCAGTTCCTCCTTGGCTGTGTCAAGACTCACAGCAGGCATTGATGTGCTGTGCATTGCTGCAGAACTTGGTTTAAACCTGAACCAAACCGTGAATTATTAGTGAATGACTGCTTGCTTGTATTTTGAGACTACAACTGGGATTTTAATAACAGCGAGAGAAGGATGCAGGAGGTGGGTGTGTGATTTCTGTGAAAACCAACAGCACAAGCATATATGATCCCAGGAGTCCAGGGCACAGAAAAACCTTTGCTTTTGATCTGACCTGTTACGGCTTCTGGCCATGGTGTCTTCCTTGAAGGACAAGAACGGTGTGCTTATCTCAACAGGACCCAACAGTTACAATGGGCCAGGTAAGATCTTATTCAAAGAAGCAACTAAAATCAGTTTTCGCTAATACACTGTTGTAGACTGGACAGGTATTTTCTCTCTCCTTATTCACCTAAGTGTAATGCATGTCTGGTGTTCATTACTTTGAAGTATTACTAATTAATTATTAATAACTACTAGTGTTACCTACATTTTTGTCATCCTGGAACTGAGCACCAAAATGTAGCACATGCTCTCACACAGAATCACAGAATAAACTGAGTTGGAAGGGACCCACAAAGATCACCCAGTCCTGGCCCTGCACATCACCATCCCCAAGGGTCACCCCATGTGCCTCAGAGCATTGTCCAAACATTTCTCGAACTCTGTCAGGCTGGTGCTGTGGCCACTTCCCCGGGGAGCCTGTTCCAGTGCCCAGCCACCCTCTGGGTGAAGAACCTTTTCCCGATGTCCACCCTAAACTTCCCCTGGCACAACTTCAGTTCTTTCCCTCTGGTTCTGTCACTGGCCAGCAGAGAGAGATCAGTGCCTGTGCCTCCTCTTCGATGTCATGAGGAAGTCGTGGATTGCCATGAGGTCTCCCCTCATTCTCCTCCCCGGTGGACAGACCCAGTGACCTCAGCTGTTCCTCATACAGCTCCCCTGCTAGGCCCTGAGGCCCCCACGGCCCATCTTGCTTGCTCTCCTCTGGATGCTCTCCCAGAGTCGAGTATCTTCCTTTGACGGTGTCTCCCGGACCGCAGTGTTCGCTGCGGCAGGAGACGGACACGTTGTCTGTGGGAGCAGCCAGCAGCAGCTCTCCCCGGCTGGCCCGGCCGGTGGAGGCGGGGCGCGCTGCCTGCGGGTGCCTGACAGCAACATGGCTGCTGCTTAGCCGGGCTGGGCCTTGCTGTCGGGAGCCGTGCTGCCTGACAGACAGCACGGGGATTGCCCGACTGGCTGCTCTGCCTAGTAAGGCTTCGGATATAGCTTTGGAGAAACACTGGTGACAGGCCGTCCCCGGTGTGACGCTGCTTTAGTGGTGTGGTGGAGAGAATAGAATCCTTAAATTATCAGGAGAAAGTCACTGAACACCAGGCCCTGTTGCGGGGTTGCAGGTGTTTCTGCAGTTGATCTTGTCAGGTTGCTGGTTGTAAAAACCTGTTGGAGAAGTAAATGTTCCAAATCCATGTGGATACAGCCTTGGGCAGCCTGCTTTAGCTGATGGCTGGGGCAGCAGGACAGTTGGACGAGATGGTTGTCAGCGGTTCCTGAAGGCCATTCTGGAATTCCGTTAGGAAGCCACGATTCTAGAACTGGTGCTGGGAGGGACAAGCAGTGAAATACCACACTGTTGTGTTCTGTACTGAGCCCCTATGTCTATCTGGCCAGGTAAAGGAAGCAATGTAGAGACAAGCATTGACTCAGCACAGACCTTAGCAAATTTGCTTGCTTGGCCATGTTAGGCTGCAATTCTTGAAAGAAACCAGAGTCGTGTCAGACAAGAACCACAGCAGATAGCTGGGTGAATTTGCTCTAATGTCCAATTCTGATCTTTGTTGGTTTTGTTTGTTTTCTCACTTAAAGGAAAGTCAAACCTTTGGTCTGCATCTAATACAGAATCTTAGCTGCTGGGGGCTATTGGGATAGCCTGATGTGCTGAAATGCTTTCTACTTCTTATCTTCTGCTGCAGGTTTATGTTTCCTGAAGAGCACAAACTTTTTAAAATTCTGAGAACAAATCTTGCTAACATGTACGAGTAGACTTGAACTTGGTGTGTTGTTTTCCCTATTATTGATCTTGTCCATCCCTCTGGGTCACTTTTTGTTGGTGATCTTGTAGGCATCAGAAAAGCTCAAGATTCTCCATTTGCTCTGCTGTGAGATGAAAAAATGTCCCAAGTACCATTTCTTTTAAGCAGAAAAGATCTACAAATGATGTATGGGAGATTTGTCACTGCATACTGATGAAGCTTGGGTCAGTTTCAAAGATATTTATGGCTGACATGAGTCTTTTTGCCTTTTTTTCTTTATTTGCAGTGAAGAATGCGAGACCTAACGGCTCAGGTAACGAGCAGTCTGCTGCAGTTTCCAGAGGTGACTGTTGAGGCACTTGGGGAAGATGAGATCACCCTAGACTCTGTGCTGTGTGGGAAGTTTTCTGGAGGTGAGCATTTTCTTTTAAATTTGGATTTGGTGTAAAGTTGTTACTGCCTGAAGCACAGGGTCATAGCATCAGGTTGGTTCTGTTAAATAAAATGCATCGGGTTCTGCTAGTGCTGACAGGATATTTTAACAATTGGAAGTGCTAAGCATTGAAAGTGCAACAGCCTGCTCCAATCCTGTGCTATTTAAGTAATATAGCTGACCATGTCCTCCTCAGTTTTGAATGAAATAGAAGGCAGTTTTCAAGAAAGAAATAGTGTTGTTTTGGGACAAATTTCTTTATCCCAAGCTCTACGCCCATCATAACATCCCATGCAGAAGTAGTTACAGAGACACAATAAGCTCCTTTTTCTTCTCTAGTCCAAATAAAAAATGGAAAGAGGACAGCTCTGTTAAGAACTGCCGATGTATTATTTAATAGGCTGCAGATGAGACCCAGTGAGAGTTGCTGAGAGCAGCTAAGCAGATTAGGCAGTTGACTTTCTCAGTGATCTGAAGGTAGAGCTGGATGCCTGTGTGGATGTCTTGGCATCTGTTAAGACCAGGTAGAATCTTATCTCCCTGTCTGTAAGTGCAGTAGTGGAGCTAATCCTTCCTATGAGCTTGAAGTTCCTCAACTAAGGAACAAGTGTTAAATTCTTCAGTGAAACAACACTTGTTAAATTCTTTCTGGGATGTGCAGGTGTAGAAGTTGAAATTTACGGATGCAGTGCCCACTTGAAGATAATTTCCTGTCCGAATCCCTGCCCAGAGTAGTCGTGCATCAAGCAGAATTCTTAACTGGAAATGAATTGGTTTAGATGGGCTGTGTGTGAAGTATGCTTTGAGACTTTGTACATATTTAGGTGTTTTCTAGCAAAAGCAATCCAAGTATGGGATACAGCCTAGAGCTCAGTGTATTGTAATCTTTATCCCAAAGAGTCAGCGTTCTTGAGTGCAGGGGAGACAAGTACAAATGCAAAAGAATGGGATTATTAATTCTAAGATGTATTGGTTGAGGATCGCAATGGGTGGTTTAAAAGAATGGTGGGGATGTGGGTAGGTTGCCCTTCCTCCCTTTGGTGCACTTGAGGGAAAGGCCCAGTGCCAACACCCTTGCTGTTGTTTCAGTTCTTGTGCTGGGGATTTGTTCAGTGGTGTTTCTTTTGCCTTGCAGGCAGAAGTGGCCTGGCGTGGCTGGCGTGTGGTCCCCAGCTGGAGGTGGTGAACTCAGTGACAGGAGAGCGTCTCTCTGCGTATCGCTTCAGCGGAGTGAACGAGCAGCCTCCCACTGTTCGCGTGGTGAAGGAGTTTTCTTGGCAGAAGAGGACTGGGCTCCTGGTTGGCTTGGAGGAAGCAGAGGGAAGTGTTCTCTGTCTGTATGACCTTGGGACCTCAAGAGTGGTTAAAGCAATTGCTCTTTCAGGGAGGGTATGTATCTTTTTGGGGAAATGAGGATTTTGTGTTGTTTGGTGCTGCATATTTCCATTTCAAGAATAGCTTTGGAATGTCTCTTTGAGGGTTGTATGTTTTCTGTATTGTATTAACATACTGCCAGTTCTGATTATCCAGTCAAGAGAACCTTTTTCTAAACACCCCTTTCTGCATTTTTGTCATGTTTGTTTTAAGGCTTTAAGGAGCACCATGTTTCCGGTATTATTTCCCACGTGAATTTATAGTGATTGCATGTTTCAGGACTGCCATATGGTATTTTACCAAACTTTATTGGTTTGTATGAGGCAGAAGGTCAGCATTCAGATTCAGTGAGCTGAGTAAAGTTTTTGTTGTTCTTCCTCGGAATGAGTTGTCAGAGCACTAGGAGAATAGAGAAAACATAGCATAGCATAGTGGAAAAAGATGTCATTTCAGGAGCTTCTACGTGGAACATTTTTGAAAGACTATGCAAATCTAGTAAAGATTCATTTGGAGCCAGTTGTACTATGAAAAAATATCTTAAAAGGAAAATACTAGAAGCAGCAACCCTTGAACCTTGTCTAATTACACAGCAAGATGTGTTCTATATTTCCTTGGCGCAGTCACTAAGACTTGAAGCACAAGAATCTGAATAACCAAAATACTCTTGTTAGTCCTCTGAGCAGTAGAGAAGATTGAAAATTTAATTTGAATCATAGGAATTCTGAAAGAAAATAGAGTTGCTTGAATTTACTAGAGGTACATATAAGCTTGGAGTTCTTGTGTTGAAGGTAAATTGTATAGCAGGTGGCTGGGCAGTGCAGTCATAAGCAAGTGCTTGATACAGGAGAGAACTTCAGGGAGCCTTTGAGTTTGGCTATTTTCCCCCACTTCTGGGGGTAAATAACCTACATAAAAAGATGGACTAGCTTGTGACGCTCGCTTCTTTGCTTTGTTTTCAGACAATGCTTTGTTGCTGATGTAAAGCTGTCTGCTTTCATGGTGCTGCATTTGTAAGAGGCCAGAAGATAGCCTCAGTTCTTGTGTTGTCCAGCTATAGTGCAGGAGCCGTGGAGTGCTTGTGTGTGCTAGAGCAGTCAGTGCTGTCCTGGCTGTGCTGTGGGTGCTGAAGGGTCTGTTTTCACCTTGTGCTGAGGCTGTGGGGACTGCTTGGTGTGTCAGGGAGCAGAGGGAGCTCCTGCTTCAGGCTGAGCAAGTTCTTGTTTGGTCTCTTGCTGTTGTTTTAGGCTGCCTTTTACAGTTTTCTCTGCCATCTGTAACAGTGTAAGCTGGTGTGCATTGAAAATTTTTGTTAGATATTACCAGTCAAAGTGAGGACCAGTGTAGATTTTAGTAAGCCAGCATCTCTCTCCAACCCTTTCTAGGAATGTTTCATTCCCATGGAAATCTTATCCTGTATTTCCTTTCCTGTTTCTGCTGTGCCAATGCTGGCTTCCCTTCTGAGTGATTACTCTTGAGCCTGTCACAGAGCTTGGATACTAAGCTGCAGTTCCCTGCAGGTGACGGCCATCGAACCCATCAGCAACGACGGCGGAGCCAGCGTGAGCACCCGGCACCTGCATCAGAGTCTGCGATGGCTCTTTGGAGTGGCAGCAGTGGCCACAGACGTTGGCCATGTCCTTCTGGTTGACCTTTGTTTGGATGATTTGTCTTGCAGTCAGAATGAAGTAGAAGCATCGGGTAAGCTGCTGTTTTTAAACTTGAATTTAGAGGTAAGAAGATTTGTTTCTTTTCCAAAGCCAGCTCGTATCCCAGTGAAGATCCCAGCGTGCTGACAGACTTCTGCCATTTCTGACATTGCTGACTGCTGATTGGAGATGGCAGTTTGATGTGGTGTGGTGCTGAACTGATCAAAAAATGGGGAGTGGCTTAATACTGCTGCTGATGTTAAGAACGCCTCTTGCTGCCCACATTCCCTTGTCCCTGTGATTGTTACCAGTGGGAGTAGGAATTTTTCCATTTGAGTCAGTGCAGCTGCGTGACAGGAAGTTGTGTTAGAGGTACCATAATTCTTGGGAGTGTTCTCCGCTTTCCATTAATGACTTGTGTCAGGCTTTAGGCTTGTGTTTTAAAATAAATGTATCTTATCAAAAATTCTGCATTTGGGTCAGTGAATACGGCAGTTTGTGTTTTCAGATTGCATACGCTGTTTTGGGTGTGGTAAGAGTGGCTTCAGGAGCTCAAGTAGCTTCATCATGAGGCCCAAACTCCTGCTTTATAGGGTGCAAGAAGAATTTGGCTACAATGGTTACATTTGTACCAAGTTTTGAAATAGGAGTGACAAGACCCATCCCATTGGAGAGTGCTTCTGTTTCTGAATGGGTGCAGAGACAGGAGTAGCGAAAAAAAGGTGCTGCAGAAATGGGTGTTTTGCTTGGCACGGTAGAATTAGATTGTACATGTTGTATAATCACATCAGTTTAAAATGTAATGGAAGTTGCACAATGCATTAATTTCTTGCCTGTTTTTCTGTGTGTAGATCTCGAAGTTGTCACTAGAATTCCTGCTGAAGTTCCACAAAGAAGAGAAGCTGTGACCAGAGAAGGGAGGCATCTCTGTTTTCAACTACGAAGTCCTTCAGGAACAGCAGTATCAACCCTATGCTACATAAGCAGAAGCAACCAGCTTGTTGTGGGTTTTTCTGATGGCTACTTGTCTCTGGGGAACATGAAAACTTTGAAGAGGGCGTAAGTAGTCACTTCCACTTTGTCACTCTTGGAGGTACAGGGAATCTCAATCTGTCTGCTTCAGGAAATATTTTAATTTCAAGAGCCCTTTTTCTGTGAGTGGGATGTTGGGTATAACCTTGGAGTGTTCAGAAATCCCCTTCTGAAATAACTAATAACTCCTATGTGGATTAAGTGCAGCGCCTTCTCTGCTGTGGACTGCGATTGATTTCTTGCCATGACTGTGGACAGAGGTCTTATGGAAAGTACTGGGTCATGTCAGACAGTCAGGATGTGAGAGATCTGATTTTTATAAGTCAGTTTGTTCTGTGCAGTTGTATCCAGTGAAACAAGATGATGTGTGTTTTTCCATGTGACTGGTTTTAGAAATTATTTCTCAGAGCCAGTTACTGCAATTAGGGCATGCACTGAAAGGCTTCAGTATATGCATAATGTCTTTTTGTTGATTATTTTTCTTTAAGGGACCAGGATGGAACTAGTGTGATAAGATAATTCAATAGCTGCTCTGTGCCTGAAAGCATATTCTTTCCTACATTTCAGCCTTGATGCAAGTAGGGGATTGACCCATTCCAAGGCATAGATGTACATGAATCAGATTTTCTTTGGAAGCCTTCGAGATGAGAATAAGAAACATGTAAATTAATAAACAATAAAAAAAAAAAGATATTTTTCAAAATCTGCTGAAGAGCAATCATACTTCAAATACTTGGCCAAATTCAGATAGGGGCTTGCTTTAGCAAATCTGCAGTTACCAAAAATTACTGCTACATAAATAGATAGTGGAGACATAATTAGATGTCAGGAAAAGGTTGTGAAGGTACAACTAAGGTTCAGTCTGAAAGAAAAAGTTTGTAACAATGTCCAAGTAATGAAATGAGAAGCTCCTTGAGTTTGGTGTTGTTTTAAATACGTGCAGATTTACTGTATTTTAAGTTCAATATTAAAGTAGGTTTCAGGAACAGTGTTTTTCCTAGCAGCTGAACGATTAATTTCTTTTCCTCCTCCTCAGGCAGAGGAGGACATAACCAGAGGTTATTGCTTTGATGGACAGAAATCTCCTCACCTTGACTGGTGCATAAAAAGTCACTTGCTTGACTCGACTGTTTGTCTTTTCTGGATTTTTTTCAAACTTGTAGGCACTACACTCAGCTTGGAGGAGGAAGGATTCCTGTCTGTGCTCTTACTTTTCAAGAGCCCGAGAGTGATCTCCAAAATTGTTGCTACTTATGGGCTGCTCAGTCTACACAACAAAGGTGAATAAAAATTACCGTAAGCCACTGATTTTTTTTTTATTTTTTATTTTTTAATATTTGTTCACATAGAGCTATCCCTAAAAGAGGCCAATGACAGTATTGCTAGTTTCTTCATGAGAGCTTCTGAAGTCTTTGGAGTCCTTGTGTGCCATTTCAGCTTCCCTGGCAGAAAAGGAATAATGTTCAGCAAACCAATCAATGGTTTCCAGCTGGGATAATGAATAAGAGTATGGAAGTGTGTGCTGCATGCAAGAGAGGGACTAGAACTTAGGTGGGACCTCTCTTAGCATCAGCCAGCTACTTAGCCCAGCTGTTCATAGAGTGGCAGTCTTCTTGAGCTTGAGTTCAAAGCAGTTTTCATGGAGAATATTTCCCTATTTTAGGTCCATGTTGCATATTAAAGGTTTTCAGTGGTATAGTTAGCATTTGCCCCTGAAGCTTTTGTGTCAAAATTTCCTCCTTTATGTTTTACTGGCTAAGTGTGACCAATTATCATGTTTTTGGAAGCAGTGTTTTTCTTTGCAACAAGAGCATGCTCTTAAGTTAGTTTCAGCTTAGATGTAATAAAATGAAAATGAGGATTGTAAAGCTGTTTTTTAATCAAATTTCCTCATTTATTTCTTTTTCAGTGAAGGGAATGCTGTGAATTTACATCTGTTGCAGTTAGCATTTGGTGACAGGAAATGTCTGGCATCAGGACAAGTCATGTACGAGGTAAGACAGGCTTGTATATGAGAGATGGAAAGAAGAAGTTTCCCTGAGTATCAGTTAAGTTAGCTCTTTGTATATAAATGAAAGCTGAAATTTCTAGTCATTAAGATATTTGAATGCCTGATGAGTTTATGGAATTATAGTGCTTTATCTTATGGAACTGTCCTTTAGTATGGTGGACATCTTGTTCAGGTCAGCATCTTTTATTAAAATTGATTTTATCTTTAGTAATTTTATAAGAAAGATAAGATTCTTTGCTTAGGCTTCATGTTAGTTTTTTAAAGAGCTGGTTTTGATTTTTCTTAGCTACAGTGCATGAATATGTGTTATTTCCAAAATTACTGAATAAAATAGAACGGAATGTGCATGCTTCAGGACAAATTTTACTATTTTTTCTTTTCAGTGATGAAAGAATTTTTAATCTATTAATTTACTTTAGACAACTTTTATATTTATTTGTAGCATTTCCTAGAGCCATTAAGAGAAAACTTGTCTCTTCTCAGATTAGAGGAATTAAATGTAGAGAATGAGAATGTTGTTTCATGCCAGTCCATTTTAGATCTCTGAAAGTTTAGGAAACTTGTTTTTTGTTTGGAATTGGTTTTGCTGGTTTTTTTTAGTTTGGTGTTTTGTTGGGCTTTTTTAATGGCAGAGCTGCTATTTTCCCACAATACACACATATTCACATATTGTATGGTAGACAGGTTAAGTGAAGGCTGTACTGGAAAGACAGAATTTCAGTTAATGCTTCCGTAGAAAATGGTGGTGGCAGAGGTTCATGGCCATCCCTTGTGTATATCTATTTCTGTGTATCTCAAAGCAGTTTGCTTACTCTGTTGTAACTTGGAATCTTAAACACATTGTCCATGTTAATCCCATGTGCGTCCATAAGGAATTGAGGGATGTTTCTCTGGTAAGAGCTCATGTGGTTTGAAGGAAGGTTTTAAATCTCTAGGAAGTTCTCATTGTTTCTAGAGAGATGAGTGTTCACTCTACTGATGTGCCTATCAATAACGTCTCATGACAGACCGTTAGCTGCTGTAATGTCAGGTTCTGTAATTAAAACATGGAGCAAAGGCTTTGTGTGAAGATGTGTTACATTGTTTCAGATGTCTCTTTGTAAGTATAGATTCAGGTTTTTAAAGACACCTTGATGATGCAAGGAATTCTTCAAAACGTGTTTAGATCTAGACTAGAGTTAGGGAAATGCTAAATTTCGAAAATGTGCAAAAGCCTTTAGAGCCAAAACTTGCCCGTTATGACTTGACACTTAATTCTCTTGCATGTCAGATGTGGCTCCTGTTGATGGCAAACATACAGTAAAATAAGCATATTATATCAGATATTTGCAATAATTCATATTTAGGTATAATGCATGTTATTATTTCAAAATTGCCTTTCCTCTCTTCTTCGTTTTTTTCCCGCAGGGTTTTAAATACTGTGTCAAACTCTTCAGTTTAGCTCTCTCTGGTGGAATCTTTCCCTTGAGAGGGCAGACCAGCAATACTAAATTCCTCAGCTTTCAGACCATAGAAAAATTTCGCAACCATGCTGACAGAGAGGATAGCGTTAATGAAGGTTTGTTCTCGTGTACCTGCTTGGTTATTCTAAACTACATGGTTTGGAAATCTAAGCAATGAATACTGTTCTATACCCACAGTCTTAAATATTCATATAGCTGACCTTGCAGGGCTTATTAAAAAAAACAAAACTGTGTGTTTAAGTTACGTGAGACTTCTTATCCCTCTGAACATCATACTTTAAGGGAATAAGTAGGGTTTATTTTACTGTTTCCTGGGGTGCTAGAGCAGTGTATGGGGTCATCTGTATAAGGCTGGTCAGTTTGTTCTGCCAGTAGTCTGCACTGAACAATAAGATGATTCTGTCTGTTGCTTAGGAATGTTACCTGAATTTGACTTGCATATGGAAATCAATCATGCTCCCTGAATGATAAAACTGTACATGATAAACACAAGTATGCTTTCTAAAAATAGAAGTCTGTGTGTTCCTAGCGTATTTTTCCCCCAAATTATTCATCCAGCATATAAAACTTAATAAATAATTGTGTTTTGTTTAAAACACATATAATTTGAATAAGAGGCAGTATGACTGAAGCCTATTGCAGAGGTGGTTGTTATTTCATAAATTTTTTTATCATTCCTAGTAAAGAGACGTGTTTCATGAGAGAAATAACAGCAAATATCTCATATTTTCTACAGTAAGAAACAATGTCTTGTCTTTGACAGTAATCTCTCCTGACACCAATGTATCGATCTTCAGTTGGCAAGTGAATACACACGGTCAAGAAAAACCGTCTGTTTATTTGGGTGTGTTTGACATCAATCGCTGGTATCATGCTCGAATGCCAGACTCACTGAGGTAGGTTTTAATGAAGTGGTTTCAATATCCCTACAGAGGGTTAATTTGAAAATTGCTGTTGAACTTATGCACTTGTTTTCTTTAAGGCCAGAAGAATTCCTTCATGATTGCCCCTATTTTGCACTGTGGTCACTGGATCCTGTAATAAGCATGACTTCTCCAAACCTCATTTTGGATATTCTGGTACATGAGCGTAGTCTAAGTCGGGGGGTTCCTCCTTCTTATCCACCACCTGAACAGTTTTTTAATCCAAGCACCTATAATTTTGGTAGGTATTTCACTGCTTTTCATTTGAGTAGTGACAAGGTTCAGTGGAGGTCAAATGCTACTTGGTGGTTCTCTTTCTTGTTCATTGCTTGTCACACAAAATGCCAAGCAAGAAAAGCCCCATAAACCTTCTCAGACCTGGTTACCATGTCCTGACAAGGTGCTTACTCTAGTGAAACGTATCTGACAGGCTGCTGAGTTTTGGGTTTGGGGGCTTCTGTAACATAGCCCAGGAAGGGCTGATGGTCATCAAATGAAATGCCCAAAGCACAGCACCTGGGTAGCGGTTGAGCTTAAGTTTCTACAGACAGAGTGTAACTACTTTTAAGGAAAGCGTGTCAGTGATGTGATGAAGGAAAGGGGTGCTGGAGGTTTGTCTTTTAGACAAATAGAGCACTATTTAAAAAGCATAAACTGGCGATCAGGTAACGACGTCTGTCAAACGTTCCTTGTTCCTGCAGATGTGACATGCTTGCTCAACTCGGGAATTGTTCACATGACTTGCACCGGCTTCCAGAAGGAGGTGACTTTTTTTTTTACTGTATTTCTGTTGGGACTGTCAAGAGATGAACCTTTTCTAACTTTTCTCTTGCAGTGCTTTGAGTGTCAGAGACCACTTTATGCTCACACTGCCCACTTACATGCATTTCCTGCCAGTTCCATGCAAATGGTACAGACTGTTTTAGGGAGGCATGAGCAGGGAGTGAATGGCTAGAAAGGAAGTTGTAGTAGGAAGAGAGAGTGTGGTGGAAGTGGGGGAAAGTGTCTACTTCTTTGTATAGTGTGGAGTTAGGGTTTTGACCCCAATGAACTTGAGAAAGGAGGACAGCATGGAGAATGGGAAAAGTGATTAAACTGTTTAAGAAGAAATGCATGTTTTTTCTCTCAACCTTGGCCAAGGTATAACTTCTGAGGCACTGCACAGCTTGTGACAAACCCTTTCAAATTAAGTTCCAGCTCACTAAATATTGCAACATGAATCAGCTTCTGCAAAAACAGCACAGAAGTGTGATTTAAAGTTGTGTGTTAGGTTTAACTTCAAAAGAATGTAATTTGCATCAGGGAAAATACTCGGGCCTGTGTATTGACAAACAGGCTGGAAAATACTTCCTTTAGCATTGCAAGGGTTGGTATTTTCTTCTACAGGGTATTTTTTTTTAAATTGAAACCATTGGTATGGGTGTTGTTTTTAAAACAGAACTTTAGTGATTGAATGTTGTCTTAACCTGTGTGTTTTGATTGATGTTTCAGACTCTGAAGTTTTTGAAGAAATCTGGTCCTTTAGTAAGTGAAGCCATTCATGACAGCTACACTCGGTGTCTTGTAGCTGGCTTGCTGTCTCCAAGACTGGTTGATGTCCAGCCATCCAGTCTGAGTCAGGTGAGTGTACGTTGGGGAATCCAGGGGGAAATACATCCATCTTGTCTGAAGGCTGTAGCGGCTACAAGACATGACCATCTGAGTTTTATGTGACTTGCAAGCTGGTCTGAGAGGCAGGTTTTGACATATATTTATCAGAAGTAATAATATTCTTAGATCCAAACCTGGAGTTTGACTGTGAAGAGCCCTCTTGTCAAGCTGACCCAGCCCAGAGAATGCTTATTTTGCAAGCCTGATGGACACTCATACATTCTGATTAGATGTTCTGATGTCAACTCTGATTGGGAAGTAACTTGGAAAAGCGAGAAATTTTATGTTGACCTTTGCTAAATTGTGACTGTGTGGTCCAGAGATTTGTTATTCATTTGAGCAGGGACTGCTTTTGGATGCTGGAAAGAGAAAATTCAAAATTAGGTCAAGAAATTTGGTTTGGAATTTCATTGGCCACCCTGAGTAGTATTTGGCAGGTTTCCTTGTCTGAAACTAGATTTCAGATAAAGATGGAAGTATCACATGTGCTTTCAAATGACAGAATGTATAGAAATGTCTTTGAATGTAATAATTTTGCTTAGAAGGCAAATGTATGTTTGAATATGTTTAAATAAAAGAGAGACAAGGAAAAAGAAAAGAGAAATGTAAAATTCTATGCAGAATCATTTAACCTTAAAGAAATGTCTGAACACTAGCTGGAATGAACTGCTACATTATTTGCCATGTGTGTGCATGCCCGTGCATTATCCTTCTCAAGGAATACCATGGCATTAGAATACAGTATTTGGATAGGCTGGAATTTCATCCTATTAGAACTGAAGTGTTTCACTTCTTTATGATACTTTAGCAAATTGTAAAACAATGTTTTAGCTGTCAGAGCTGCTTCATGTCTTGCTAGTCTTGGGAGCTAATTGGCCTCACCTTCACCATTTCCATGCAAACACACTGGTGTTTGCTCTGTTCCCTTCACGTGTTCCTGATGGCAAAGGGGTGTGCACCAAGTGCATAATGAGTATTAGCAGATGATACTACTGAAAATAGTTAATTGACAGTCAGTGAATGAAGACTGAAATGCTGAGGCACACAACTAGAGATTAGAACTAGCCTGTGTGAAGTTGAAATGTCAGAAGAAGACTTTCCTGTGTTCCTCAAACCAGCAAGCAGTCCAGCCTGTGGCTAGAGTTAAGAAAGAATCAGGAATGTGGAATAGTTGCATTTGTGCCATTGGACTTTGTGATGCCTGAATGAGTATCCAGTTAGAAACAAACACTTCTGCGAGGCCCAGGTATGAAAAGTATGTGGGGTTGTGATTTTGTTTCTGTCTGTTCCGTGCAGGAGGAGCAGTTAGAAGCAGTGTTGTCAGCTGCTGTGCAAACAGGTTCTTTAGAGCTTCTGACGGGATGCATTAAACACTGGACTTCAGAAGGTAATGCTGCTTACATGGTTTTTATGTTGTGTCTGTTTGGGTAAGAAATTGTGGCTTCATGTCTTGTTTGTTTTCTCTTTTAAAGAGCAGCCAAGTTCTGCTGGAAATTTACGGTTTGTTCTTGAGTGGACGTGGAACAAAGTGATCTGTACAAAAGATGAACTGGACCAAATATGTGAGTACTGGTGTAGTCGCTTTTGAAACCTCGAGTCATTCTTTGTAAAGGATCTTCTTGAGTAATCTGCCAGTGTATGCTACTGGATCTTGAAGTGGTTCTTTAAGTCTTCTAGGGCTGTTTAAATGTCCTTTGGAAGTCTGCAGTTGCTGTGCTGACTGATGATTGAATATTGCTCCTTGACAAGGTGTTCCGCTGTTCGATGGCTCCTGCAACTTCATTGACCCGCAGACATTACAGTCCCTTCAGCACTGCCAGCTGCTTCTGAGCAACCTCAGCACAGTCCTGAACTGTTTTCTAACAGAAGCCCAAGAGCTTACTGAGAAAGGTTGGTGAAAGCACTGCTAGGTCTTTGGTGTGACTGCTAAGATTTGGAAGGATGCTTGGGTTATAACTGAGGAGACACAAGCTGTTGCTGTGTTGGATGGTTGGGAGAGAGCCAGGTTGAGCTGGGAGGAGGGGCTTAAACCTGAGAAGTTGGGACTTTGATTTCAGCCACTTGGAGTTCAGGGGAGCAGCTTGTTGTGGCTGGGTAGGGGAGGTAGGGAGATAGGGGAGGCTCCACGGATTCAGCACTGAGCTGAGTGAGCACCTGGGTGGCAGTTGGAGCAACTGAGTGTGGTAATGCTGAGAGGTGTTCCTAATGGTTAGCTAGCAATTGATAGTTGTGTGCAAATTGCTGGGAAATATAAAGGCATCCAAAATGAGTAACTTGTAAAGCAATTTCCTTGAGATTTTTAGCTGGTTTTTGTTTGTTGTTGGCATATTGAGGGCAAAAGAAGACTCTAGCTTTGCTGAATTAAAAATCTCTGCTGCATGGAAAACAAATGTCTGAATATATCTAACAGTTCAGACTTGTTTTTTTCAATTTTAATCTTTAGTGATTCTGTTTCTTAGTAGTGATTGGTCTTTTTTAGGGGTGGGGGGAGGAAGAGAATGGTGTTTTTTTCCCCTTCAAATTCATAAGTGATCCAGAGAGACAGCTACAAAGACAGGTTTCTACTGTGTTTGTTTGCACTTTCTATTGGTTCTGCAAAGGGAGTTTTGTGAAACAAAAGGAATTGTGATGCTCAAATCATGTTCTGCCTTTTTTTTTTAGGTTTTTCAGACTTAACAAATAAGCAGGTGGTAACCAGCCTCATTTCTTTGTATGCACAAGTGGTGATCTGGTTCTGTCGATCCAGTCTCCTTCCCGAGGGTTTAGGTAAGCAGAACATGTAGTACCAAATACTTGAGGTTGTGATTTCTGTCCGTCTAATCCAAAGTTTTAGTTAAGAAATGTGGTCTTACTTCTTTTTCTTGCTTTCACTTTATCACCTGTAGATGATCACATGCATTTGTCTAGACCTTTCTACAATTACCCTCTGATTCAGAGCTACTATACGGGTCACCGACAGAAACTCGAGCATTTATCAAGGTAAGACTTAGAGGAAATCCCTAGAATGCTGTCAATGTCAGACTGTGAGAGTGGTTATTTTTGCAGTTATGACCCTTTGTCTGTCTGCACTTCCTTGGCATTACACGTATCAGAGCAAGAAAGCAAACCTGGACCGCAAAAGGTCATTGCAACTCTTCTCTTGGATTTGTGCTTTGGACTCCTTAATGGATAAGTTCATTGTGACCTAAGGACCATCTTTCCTCTGACTCAGAAATCTGTGACCCTGAGAGGCTGGAATGAGTGTTTTACTCTGTCCAAGGCCTTGCTCCCTTTTGTTGCAGAGGAAAATGGGATTCTGACTGCTTGATGATTGATGGAATGGTTTCCCAGTTGGGAGAGCAAGTGGAGAAGTTGTGGCAGAGAGATGAAGGCGGCACTGGGAAATACCCACCTGTTAGTTTACATGTGAGTGTTCTGTTCACTGAAAACCCCAGCAGTAGCAGCAGTCCCCTAAAGCCAATGATTGTGAAAGACAGGAGCGTTAGAAAACCATTTCATCTTTCATTTCAGGCACTGCTGGATCTCTATTTGCTAGAAAGCATTGAAGAAAGTGACAAACATGCAATTGTATCCTTTCCAGATTGTGTTAGTATAGTGTGGGCATATAAATGTTCTTTGTGAGCACATAAATGTATGTCTGTCACGTATGTGGTTAACAATGCTTTTTATTTAATGCCTCAAACACAGTGTGAGTGAACACATTTAGAATAAAATTTATTCCTAGGTAGAAACAATGCTTAATTTCCTTCCGGATTAGAATTTTTCTTAGTTCTATTTTAAAGTGTTTTGTTGCAAAGTCTTTTCTCACATGATAAAACATGCTAAGTCATATTCAAGAGAAAAACCTCTCTTAGTTCTTCTCAAATTTTAACACAGGTACTAGTTTTTTAAGTGTATGTAGCATATGACTGCTTGTTAGAATGATGCCCTAAAATGGGCTGTTTCAGAGGAAAAGGGTTTGTAACAGTGGTTTTCCAGTAGCTGATATTTTGCCAAAATAATTTGTTTCCCAGCCCAGCTAATAGTGTTTGCTTTTTTGTGTACAAAAAGTACAAGCCCACAGAATAATAAAGAGAGGGTTGAGAACAGTCACTGGGTAGAAGCCTGGTTTTTAGGCTGCTGGAACCTGCAGACTTACCTTTGTTGTTTGTTGGCTAAGATGGGAGCCTGGAGAGCAAAGGAGTTAAAAATAGTTGTAGTTCCAAGCTGCCTTACTCAGACACGTCCCTGACATGGGATGTCAGAAAGGGAAGATGCCACTTAGAGCGAAGGATCCACATGCAGCTTTAAACACAGTTTCAATCAGTCAGTGCTAAGTTACATTGTAAGGGCACCATAATTTCTGTTGTTTTGTGAGTCAGGAAATGAAGAAAACAAAACAGCTGTAGAACTTGTTTTCTTTAATAATTAAGCATTGGATGTTCAAGTGTGTTGAGTGTCCAACTGGTAGCTCCACTGATGGAAGCAGAAGCCTGAGTTTATAACAGCAGTTACAAATGCCCAGTATCTGCCTTTTTGATTGCCTTACAGAAATCCACAAGGGTTTCTTTCTGGAAGTTTATTCAGATTGCAGTTTTGTGATTAGGACCTGACTATTGATATAATAAGTTGTAATAGCTTAAAAGGGCAAGATCAATACATTAGGATTTTCTGCTTCCTATGATTTTCATATTACTATTTTAGTTTGCTAAATGTGTGATATAACTCTTTGGTCTCAGCAATTTATTCACCTTAATGAGATACTCTCAGACAATTTATTTGCTGCTGGATATAATGCATTCCTTTCCAAATAAAACAGAAACTTCAATTGACTCCTTTTCAACTGCCTTTGCTGTCCCTTGGGGTCTTGTTAAGCTGATTCAAGGGTTTTGGCTCCTAGATCACAATGATTATGAAGTAAGTATGAAACAGTTGAGTTAGACACACATTGCCCTGCAGAGCTGTAGTCAATAAAATTACTTTTAAAAATTGGTCCTTAGAATCTGTTGGAGCATTAGAAGCTTTTTTGTAACACTGCTCTGACATCTTCAGCAATAAGTTATGATTTGAAATTTTGCTTTAACTACTTTAACAGAAATTGCTTAAAACAACGGTGTAATCAACTTTAATAATGCTTAATATTTGAATTTTCATAGCTGCCTGTGGTTAGATTTTCAGCAGACTGGTTGGGCACTGTTTCTAAAAGAGTGTTTTGAGTACTTGAAGCGTGGAAACTGTGATGGTAGCAGGAAGATTTGAGACAAAAGACTGTAGCTGAAAAGTGACTTTTTGACCTAATAGCTATTCTTCCTGATACTGATTGTTGTTCTTGTCGTTGTGTCCATACAACCAATTTATTTTATAGCGTAAGTTCTCTAGTAATGTGTTTATTAAAAGCGATGTCTGTACACAGAGTTCTGTGAACTTAGCAAAATCTGAATTGCTCCTCCTAAAACATTCACTTAGTTCAGGGTGGCTGATTTTTTTTTTTCCTGCAAATACTGAAGAATTTTTCCTGATAAGCCTTGGATCGAGTGTTTTATTAGTGAGACATCAAAGTTTGTCTAACCCACATCCAGCCTTGCTGCAAGAAGTTTTGTCTGTGTTTGTTGCACGGGTGTGAGTTTCTGTGGTAATTCAGTTGCTCTCAACTTGTCCAGAATTCCCTGGCCCTGCTCTTCCATCCAGCTACAATCAAGACAGTGTCATGGCAACACATGAGGATAATTCAGTCCCTCATGTGCCAGGGAGAGCACAGGCGAGCCCTCAGGTACATCCAGATGATGAAGCCGTCGATGTCCAGCAGCAGTGAAGTGCGGCTGTTCCTCACCGTGTTGTTGTCCAACAGGTAAGGGAGTCTCCCATTGTTTTGGCACTCAGATATTGGGAAATGTGGAGGAGTGATGATCCAAATGGGGCTCCCGTCCATTTCCTTTGATCTTTGAATGAATCGCATCACTGTGGGGCATCTCTCTGGCTCCAGTGTTCCCATTCCTTTCCATGTCCAAAACCTGAACTGCAGGTGCATGGTGGAGGCTTGGAGTCTGCTGCAGCAGCACACCACGAAGTTAAACATAGAAGAGCTGCTAAAGCACATGTATGAAATCTGTCAGGAGATGGGGCTCATGGAGGATTTGCTGAAGCTGCCCTTCACAGACACAGAAAAAGTGAGTTTGGAGAAGAAACAAAAAAGTCTTAATTTTCTCTTTGGCAAGAGAAGAGGCAGAATCGTAATAGATGCATGAAATGTGTTATTTCTCACAGGAGTGTTTGGAGAAGTTTTTACAGGCCAAATCTGGTGTCCAGAACCGTGAATTCCTCTTAGTCCACCATCTGCAGCGTGCCAACTACATCCCAGCACTCCAGCTGAATCAGTCCATGAAGGCCAGTCTGACGGTAAGGGTAGACATCCTGCTGTGTGTGTCGGTGCGACTGATCACTTTTGATAGCCCTCAAGAAAAATCCTGCTTGGTCTTTTACACCATTCTTTGAAAGACTAGGAATAAGATCCTACATGTCAAGTTACAGCTGAACCTAAAAGCTGGCTGAAGTAATTTTACTACTGCAAACTGCTGCATGAAGTTATAAATTAAATGTTACTCCTGTGAAAGTTTGTTTCTGAGGAAAAAATAGGTATTTTTTCGACCATCCCACCTTTTCCTCCTCAGATCTGTTATATATGGTTTAGACTACAGAAATTATCCACGTCACTTTTTCTGTGGAGTAGAGTATGTTGTATGTCATGTCTTGTATTTTGCTTTTACCTGAGAGCAGCCTGGATGCTCGACAGGTAAAATACATGTAGTGGGGTTTTGTTGTGGTTTTGGGTTTTTTATTTTCTCAAATTATAGTGCAAGCTCTCTGATTCCAGTAGTTTCATGCTACCAATTTTATGGCATAAATTCTAAGCTATGTTTCTCAGAATACCCAGGTTAAATTTTGTGTTATATGAACTTCTCTTAGGGATCTGATTGTGTTGGTTTTGAAAGTATGTAAGAATAAGGCTCTGAAAAGTGCTGGAGTCCTTTTATATAGGAGTTTTATGTTCTACTTTTATTCCAGTCTTCCTTGCACTTAGCAAAACTACCAGGTGAAATTGGTGTGTGCTCCTGGGTGGAGCTTGCTGTGGCTCTATGCAGTGCATTTGTTCTCCTTTGTCTATAGAGCAAATTTAGTCCCTAGTTAGAAAGAGCAGATAGTTGTGTGCAATGAACTTCTGGTAAATTGTGAACTTCTTGCTTTACACGTTTCCTTTGTCAGAATGATCGTGATCCTCGCTTGAGGGAGAGAGCAGTTGCCAGAAATTCTCTGTTAGACCAATATGGCAAGATCCTTCCCACAGTTCAAAGGAAGCTGGCAGTAGAGCGAGCCAAGCCGTACCGTTTGCCTTCGTCGGTCTTAAGAGAAGGTAATTTTAGAGAAGGGAAACACGATGTGCAGCTGGCCATCACTTGGATTACACAAGGCTGATACTCTTCTCTCTTGCTTTACAGTCCCAAGGCCAAAGCCTTTATCCACAGCAACAAGGCAAGCTAATGCAGGAAATGTACATACAAGAACAAGTTTCATTGCTAAAGTACTGTCCAGACTTAAAGAAGCATGGCTAGGAAACAAGAAAACCAGTTTCTCAGAATATTATAAGTAAGCAGCTTTTTCACAAAGTTTAGCCTTGTTCTGTGTTTTTGAGGGGAGAGAAAAAGGACGAGAGAAATTTGTTTGAATTATGTTAGTGTCTTGGTGGGAAGGTACATATGAATACAGCTTTGCTTTGCTTTTTTGCACATAAAACATGTAACATTTGAGACACAATTCATCCTAAGTAATACTTGGAGAAACATATTTTTCTGCTATGATAATCTTAGTTATGCAAATACATGTATTTACATTATGGGACATGTGCTTACGGAGTTTAAGACAGCTGAACCTAAAGCTTTGACTGCCACCAAGCTGTTGAGGTACAGACTTCAATAGACAAAAAGTGCCTGCTACTTTCATGTGGGCCTAGTATGTCATCCCAGCAGTGAGGGTTCATCTGTATTTCTTGTTCACTGAATGTTTTTGTTCTGCAGTATCTGAGATGATCACGGCATGCTTTGTTTCATTTATTTATTGGCGTTCCTAGTTTAAAATGTGTATTTTAACAGGTTGCTGGATTTGGTGGTTCATCCTGTTTCTTCCTGCACTGTGGCACAAGAGGAGAGCCGGCAGTCCCCATGCAGGGCTTCTACTTCTTCTGTGACATCCAGCCCCCTGAGATCAAATACACATTGCTCCAGCTCCCAAAAGAATCTGCGAAGGGCATCAGAGTTGAATTTACTGGAAACTCCTCTTGTGGTCAAGGTTTGTATTTTAAAAAGTCAGTAGCAGCCAACCAAACCAAAAGCTTGTGAGCTTTGTTTAAGATTAAATCCCTGGATTCAAATTGTGAGATACTTTTAGCATGCACATAGTTATGCTATGCTCAGTCCTTTTCAAAGCAGTGAAATGGGAATAGAAGGAACATTTAGTTTTCAATTAATTGCAGTGGTCACCTTGTCCCACAGCTTTGAGAAATACACTTGTTTTTATTACATGGAACAAAGCAAGTCGAACCTGAACTTTTCAATCTATACTTAGCAGCTTAAAGATGCAATTTGTGGCTTAACCATGACAGTATTTAAGTGCTGAGTAGCTTTGTGTAGTTTGACTTCCACTTCTACAACCAAGAACAGCATGCTTCAGACTCTTAATCCAGTCACATGAATGACAACTAAGCAGTGTCAGTGATGTCAGTCTCTGTCATATTCAGTGATGACTCTCAGCAGTAGTTTTGCTTATCAGTTGTTTGTGGTCAACTGTATTTCCAGTCACTGGCATCAAACTGTTACCATGCAAGGCAGTAACACCTGACACGGGCCCTTGGTTCTGCTTTTTTTGCTTTTGCCTACCTGAATGAAATCATTGCCATCTCACTCAGTTATAACCTTTTTCTTGTTATGAAATATCATCTATACTACTGAACTAGCTTCATCCCTCTAACTCTTTCAATATTGTAAAACATTTCTGACCTAGGAAGACCTGAACAGTGCTACATGAAGAGATGTATTTTTACAGCACTTTACAGTCCTTCTATCTTGTGTGCAGATTGATTAATTAGTGCAGAAACAAGCTGTGGCTGTTGCTCTGTTGCCTGGCATCTGGAATACAGTAATTGAAAATGCTGCCATGTGGAGTAATGGTTGTGTGCCTTTTAAAAGAGCAGTGTAGAAACTGCAAAAATTACTGGGATACAAGAGAACATTGTAGACAACAAGATGGTATATTCTTGTTTCTTCAGGAAATTTGAAAAATTAACTTTCTGTTGTCATGACTGAAGCTTTTTGTTTATTGGGGACCCAACTGTATTTTACTCTGTTGGAGGGCAAATGGTCAGTTCTGAACAGATATATCAGAAACAGAGCATGTGAATTGCACACAGGGACTGCACTGATCCCTGTGCCTCAAACACAAACTCTCAGCTGTAAGCTAGTACAGAGTAGGTATGTATGTTTCACATTCAGGGGTGAGCAGAAAGGAAAAGCAGCGTTTCAGTGTTTTCATCTAGCTCAGAGTGAAATTAGTCTGTACTGAATAAATCATTGACAGACATCTTTTAACTTTAGGTTATTGACAACAGTGCAGTGACAGCATAAACTTGAGAAGCAGCACCTAAAACACCACCATATAGTGAACTACATCCATAAAGCAATCTTAATACAGCTATGATACTATAAAGCATCAATTTGTAAGTGATTTGCCTCAGAATAATAAAGGGGAAGGTGATGCAGCTGAGGGAGATAGAGACTTCCATGACCTTTATGTATTTCAGAGTAATTTTCATGGTTTTTTACAAGTTCTACTGATAAAACAAAAAAAAGCCTCTACACAGAAACAAAATTTAATGTATTCAAACTCCTGAAAATCATGAAGGCTGCCTTTCAAATATTCCTGTGACTCAATGCTTCCATTGCCCACAAATGCAAACCCAGAAATCAGACAGCAGGACAAGACACTCTCATAATTCTTATGGTAACAGCAAAAACCAGGCTTATCAACCACAGTAGCGAGTAGTGTGAAACAGGCCAGTGCACCCAGAACCTGGATCACATCAGGTCAGATTCCAAAAACAATCAACAGAACAAGCCTCCTTCTCTACAGAAGCAAAAGCACAATACAGTTCATGACTACTTACCTAACTACAGAAAGTAGATAGATCTGCACTAAGAACAATTATTAAATAAAGGAAAGATTAATTGAAGATGTTAA
Source organism: Pseudopodoces humilis (assembly GCF_049639895.1). Taxonomy (NCBI): domain Eukaryota; kingdom Metazoa; phylum Chordata; class Aves; order Passeriformes; family Paridae; genus Pseudopodoces; species Pseudopodoces humilis. Next base: position 34,066,283 of record NC_142202.1, on the reverse strand, counting down.
TAAAGACATATACCAAGCACACATGAAGGGTAACTAGTAGCTCCATCTGCTAAGGCACTTGTGTTCCCAGGCTGCCTGCTTTACATAGTTGCAGAATGGGACAAAGCAAGGCAGCTATGGTTACTTGTGAAGCAGATGCTATAGTGGGTCCATGAAGTAGGAACTTAGATGAAGGAGATTAAAATTCCAGAATTAGTACCCAAGAAGTTACCAATTTAATATATTGGTGAATTAACACTCAATACCCACCCTTTAGGGGTTTGCTCACTATAGCAAATACTACTATAGCTTTTAATTCAAATTTTCTTCTGTTTCTGCTGCAAACAATAGCACAGTGAAACTGTTTTATGATTAGGCCCTTGCAGCCAAATGAGTTTTATTAGAGTTAGACCCAGGAAAGGTGTTAGTTCATACAGTTGTTTTGAGTTCAGACTTCAGGCTTGCTAATAACAGAGAACTCAACACCACGCTTGTTGAGGCGATCAATCAGTTTTGTTTTGGAGAAGGCGGCTCCTGGAGAATATACACCACCCCTGTTAGTGAAAATCAAAAAGGAAAAACATTAGTGGCACAGTGATTGAGGGACACCTTTCTATGAAGCTAGAGATGTGCTTCCCTGCCTGCCTAAGAAAAAAAAAGCCACTTTATCTGAGAAGAGAATGGGTTAGGAATTTGGCAGGGTGATTATACCCATAGATTAATTTCTGCATCCAGAAAGCACTATAGAAAACCACTTCATTAACTGAACATAAAGACATTGATGCAAAGGCCTGACTAAAAGCCTATGACTACCATCCTTTCAAACTGATGGGCTGGTGAAGAGAAAGTGGCTTTAAATCAGCCAGTTAGGTGAAGTAACACAAATCCACAGGATTGATTAACTGTATTTTCAAAGAGAAACATTTGCACACAGTAGCTTTAAGGGAGAGCAAGCTGCTCAGCATGGGAAGGTACTTACCGTTTAGGCAGAGAAGCAGCATCTTCCAGGAGAGACAGACCTGCTTGAACCATTGCAATTGGTGTAGCAATATACCCAGGCTCTGACAAAAAAAATAAACCAAAGCAAAACCCCCCAGTGAAATACAGTGTGTTGAAATGTAGAATGTAATCCTGCTCTTCCCTACAGCATTCTGAAGAATAATGTCTTCGGCAATGAAACAGCTTTTTCCTATTTAAGAACAGCTTTTATTTACCTAGTAACCAGACCAAGTAGCAGGTGAAATCCTTAAGATCTAATCCAGACAAATACTGCTTCACATAATGGCATCTAACCATACAACTGTGAGTGACTATATCATGGTGACAGAGGGCTCTCTGACACAGCAAGAGCTCTCCCCATCCTGTGCTTAAATTCAGAATTTTACCATGAAAGACTTGCATTTTGCCACATCTCTATTATTTAAAGAAGCTATGCTACAGTAACTCCTTTCTGAATATACATTCTTGCTCTCTCCAAACTTCAGGTGTTATCTCCCCTCAAGGAATAACCAGAACAAAAGTATGTGATAGTTAGAAATTATACCACACCAGACCTGTTTAAGTTCTCTCAGGGAACTGGAAATAAAGTACTAAGTAGTCTAGGCTGTAACAACTAAAAACTATCCCTAAAGCCCTCTTCCTTCAATAGGTCTGCTCTGCATAAATGAAAATTAGACCAGGAAAAGTCAGAGGAAAGAGAATGACAAGAATGCAAGTGAACTGGCTATTTCAAAAACCAGGTCACAATGAATTCTAGTATCCAAATTAATACACTGTAAAGGCTGTTGGCTTTGTTCATGCTGCAAGTGCTTCTCAAGGGTGAAAGGAAAAGCAGTGCAATCATTAATGTATTTTAGAGCAGGGAATGCTAGGCAGAAACAGTCAGCTGCTACTAACACATACCTGGTCCTTTCACTTCAGTGCAGATCTTCACATTTGGTTTGCCATTCTGGGGATCTTGTCCCTCACTGTAACCCTCACCAAAAAAAGTCATTGTAAAAGAGGTTCCATCCATCTGCAGTGGACAAGAAAAGCATAGTCACCAAAAGAGAAACTGGTTACTACCAGAAAAGCACAAGTAGTAGATATAAGTATCCAAATTCTATATATAGAATCCTGCCAAACACTGTAATCTATTTAAACATGAGAGGAGTTATTTTGAATTGCTGCTTAAAAGGTATAATCTAAATTTTTAATTGCTTCCACTTTGTTGGCACTGTCCATGTACTAAAGTCTGTTTGTTTTCTCAGGACTTTCAGTCCTGGGTTTTTGCTAATCAGTCTCCCTTGGTCATCATCTTTGATAGAGTGCTCTGAGCCATCCACAGGAATACATCAGGCCCAGCAACATTATCCATTTATTCCTCATTGGAGTTACACCTGCTTTGATGTTTAAGACCAAAAGGCATTATTTAAATATGCAATAACTATCTGAACAGGCACACACAACATGTGTCTGGGCCTAGCAGGGAAGCTGTATGAGGAGCGGCTGAGGTCACTTGGTCTGTTCAGCCTGGAGAGGAGGAGACTGAGGGAAGACCTCACTGCAGTTAGAGCTTCCTTGTGGGAGGAAGAGAAAGGGCAGGCAGTGATCTCTTCTCTGTGGTGCCCAGTGACAGAACCCAAAGAAATGGCCTGAAGTTGTGTCAGGGGAGGGTTAGGGTGGATATAAGGAAAAGATTCTTCACCCAGAGGGTGGTTGGGCACTGGAACAGGCTCCCCAGGAAAGTGGTCACAGCACCAGCCTGACAGAGTTCAAAAAGCTCCTGGACAACACTCTCAGGGACATGGTGTGACTCTTGGGGTGTCCTGTGCAGGCCCAGGAACTGGGACTTTGATGATCTTTGTGGGTTCCTTCTAACTCAGAACATTCTGTGATTCATTTAGAAATTATTTCTTTGAGGCTAAGCAGTTGACACTGAATTTCTATTCCCCCTATATACAACAAATGTATTCTGTAACTGTGGTAGGAAACAGTCAGTCACCTGCTTCTGGGTTGGTCCTTTCTTTGTGAAGCGTCCAGCAGAGAAAAATTCCGGGTACTGTAGAGGAGAGAAAAAAAAGAAGACAAAAAAAAGACCAACAGTAAATTAGAGGGAGAAAAAAAAAAGATATCTCCAAACACTAAGTTGTCTTCTGTTTTAAAAACTTACTTTTGTCAGAAGTTTCCTTCCAAAGTTAAACTTCACCAGAAGAAGAAATAACATGCCCATAAACATCAGCTTGATAACAGAGCCAAGACCACCTATAGTCACATAAGCGCCATACTGGACCTGAAGCAAGAATGTATTTTCAGTGACGGGATTTACACTGCCTTTTTTCATCAAATGATTTTTATAAATCAATCTACCCCCTAAGCAAGATTCAGTTGTTTCATACAACATATATCAGTTTAAATAGGACCTTGAACAATTGTCTTAGTTCTAAGGAACTGTCTGAAGAATGCTTCACTTTCTCATTCATTCTGGGAAGACAATATAACTACAGAGTGAAGAGGGAGCAGACATGGTAAACAAAACAGAAAACTTTACAGAAATATGTGTTTTGGTATCAAATTTCAGCCTTCTTTCCTAGACCTTCCTTTGTGTTTTTCTTAAAGAGAAACTGAAACAGCAATGGCAAGCCTTTCTCATTTGCAGCTTCCAAGCATATTTTTAAAGCACCATCTCACCCACATCACTTTACTGATGCCTGTGATTCTGCACAGCAGTAACACAGATTGTTGGTGCTCATGTCCTCTCAGGAAATTAAGGAAAACAAAAATTAATCATCTTTTCCATCACCATTACTTCACACTGCTTTTACTCTGCACACTGGAGACCCAAGCATCATAGAAATCTTAAGATATAAATGCAGCATATGAATTCTTTACCAGAATATTTACTACACTATCCTGAGCTGGCTATAGCTACCGTAGATGACAATTATGATGCTTTTAGAAGCTCTGCTGATACAACAACGAAAGTCTCTGCACAGAAACAGAACTTAATACATTTATCATGAAGGCTACCTTTCAAATATTTCTGTGACTCAAGGTTTCTATTCCCTACAAATACATACCACCCAGGAGAACCTGACAAGACAACCTCGTAACTATCGTGTTAACAGCCAAAGGCAGGCTGATCAGCCACAGTCTGAAGTAGCATGAAACAGGCCAATGCACATGGAAGACTCAGTTTACAGATAACAGTAACTTACAGGTGTTTGCTGGAACTCGGTGTGCAAATAACGCTGAGTCCTTTTCACAACAGAACCATCAGATCCCATGAATGTAAGGCAGTACTCCTTGAACTCTGGACTGTAAAACAAAAATCCTCTGCAAATGAAAAAAAAAATTAAGTCAGAAAAAAAATGTTCCAATCTTCACACAAACTGAAAGAAACTGACCATAATGGCCTTACCACTACCAGTTTTCTCTCATGAATTTTTGTGGCATTATCTCTTTTCACTGAATGCAAGCAATTCTAAATATATCCCTGGCTCATTCAAAATTCAAAACATATATATCACTAAATATAATTCACTGTATGCACTGTATCAAGGATTAATTTAATAAACAATATAACAGCCTTTTCATTTTTTTCCCTCCATTCTACTAATCAATTCTGAAATCAAAAGTTTCCCATGTCATTTGAAAGCCCTTTAGAAAGTGTTAATTTTGAGACCCAGTAAATGCTGGGACATGTTCTCTTTTCAGTAAGATATGAAAAAATCAGTAAAACTGAGCTTATCTTCAATTCTACTGGATGAGCATCTGTGTTCATACTATACTAAAGTCCTAAATACATCTTTTTAATATTTAATACTGTAGAAATCTGTATCATGAATACTGGAACTTTTAGGAGACCACATATTCCACATCTTATGCTTATACCTTTTTTTAAGTTTTGCACCAACTACTGGAACAGGGGCATATCCTATCTGTTTTCGAAGCTTCTTCAGGTTGTCTTCATCTGCAAGGCCATAGACAGCTGACTTCCAGGTCCCATCATGTACACCAACACCCTTGTGGCATACCATGAAACAGTAATTAGTTTGGTATTTAAAGGTTTCATGGATTATTTCAATAATTATATTAGAATCACTACGTGTATTACAATTACTACATATAGATGTTATGATGATAGTATATTGAAATGGTGTGGGATGACCCTGGCTCACCAAGACACTCTATAATGCTCCTCCTAGCTAAGATAGGGAGAGGAGAAAATAAGATGGAAAAACCCCTTGTGTGTCAAGATAAAGACAATTTAATAAAGCAAAAGCTGCACATGAAAGCAGAGGTGTAGTAGTAACAAATGCCTCCCCACCCCCATACCCCCACTCTTCTCCTTTCCCTTAGCCTTTCTTGCTGAGCAGAACTCACACACAGTATGGAATATCCCTTTGGTCAGTCTGGGGCAGCTCTCTGGGCTCTGTTCCCTCCCAGGATCTTGTCCACCCCAGCCTACGAGGTTAGGGGCGGGAATGCTGCAGAGACAGCCTCAGTGCTGCGCCAACACTGCTCAGCAGCAGCCAGAACACTGCTGTGTTACTGACACTTTTGTAGCTGCCACACAAAGCACAGCACTGTGAGGGCTGCTGTGGGGAAATGAACTCCAGATCAGCCAGACCCGACACAATCTCCACCCCTCCTTCCACATGATCTGCAACATACATTAAATTCTGTGGGTCTGAATATATCTGTAGCTCTTCTAACCAGCTCAGTGTAGTTAATTCTCATTATCAAAATCTCTTCTTACCAACACTTTGAATTTATGCTATATATTTAAACATGTTTTCATACCAAACATATAGATTTATATATTCCCCTTAAGTATCCCCTATTCCTTAACAGACAGATAGATACTCTACTCTCCCATTCAGCCCATTCCATGGGCTTCCTCCACTCCTCCAGATGTTTTTAAGAACAAAAATGGTTTTTAAGGCAATATGGGTGCTCATGCCAGGAGCAGTAGTGTTTGGTTGCTGGGCATCAAGACTGGCTTGGATCATTGTTGCATTGTTTTAAAAACATTAGAATTATTACATATACTACACATTATTACAATTACTATGTACAGGTATTGTCATTAGATGCATTGAAGTACATTGAAACAACTCTCCCTCCACCAACAAACAAAAAACCCTAACAGCCTAACACTAGGACTACTAGCAATACACTGTGGACCTGTTACAGTTTCACTTGTGTTAAGAATCCTTCCCACATCTCTGCAAAAGCAAAATAATTCCTGGAACAGTTTACCAGAGCAAAGTGTAGGTAGACAGCCCTGCAAACATACCTTACAAAAGGGTGTTTGCTTAGGATGCTTTTAGTAGCTCCTAAAGAATCAAGTTCTTAGACTTATCATCAAAGACCTGCCAGCTTGCTCCTTGGTCTGACTTAATGTAGCAACAGTTTATTCTGACGGGCTATGGTGATGTTATCACAAATACTCCTGAGTTTCAGGAAGGTAGAGACCAACTAACCTCAGGCCCAGATTTCACTGACAGGAAACTCTCAACAGCAGTTAAGGTACCTGTAAGGGAAGGGAAGACATTATTTGGCACACAGAGTCATTACTCTGCAAAGCTAGAGAACACTCTGGTAGACTCACACCAGCAGGCTGCTGACATTATCAGCTGAAAAAGCAGAGTTACATCCTTCTCTCAAAGCAAAATAATGTAAATTATGACACACAGCTATTTGAGTTAGCAAATATTACATTTCTTGTGTAAATTAATTCAATACAGGTCACTAGTATTACCTCTATTAATTATTTTTTTCCATTTCTCTTATCTAGTTAATGTAAAAAAAATCCTTGGAAAAAAATAGGAAAGTAATATTAAGAAGCACATTTAGTTATTTAGTTTTCCTCCAAGTTTCAAAATAAAGGATGATGAGAAAGCTAACATGAACATAAAAATTTTGATGCACCCAAAATAAAAAAATACCCACCACTGAAACAAAACAATCCTCAACCCCCTCCCCCCAAAACCACACAAAATATCCCAAAATATTTAATTTCAGCATAGCTTAAAGTAGTGTTTTGCAAAGAAGGCTTAGTTCGATGAACAGCAGAACAACACCTTGCCTCCAAATTCTGATTTGTTTTGCTTTGCTTAGCTCTGAGATTGGAAAACTGTATTTGTATGGATAAATTTCAACATAGCAAGCAACTGGATAGACAGGGGTAATGCCGTAAAGTCAAAATAGGACAAGATAAAAGACATCTTTATTAAAAACAGGTATCAAACATCAAATTACAACCTCATGAACATTCAGATACTTATTTCCATGCCTTGTTTCTCCTCCAGCCAGATCTGAATTGAGGTTTCTTCAACTGGATGCTGATTCCAATGTAAACCAATCCCATTTAGCAGCCTTTTTAATAGCCCATAAAAGCAAAACATTTGGATACTCTTATAGGTCCTCCCAACTGAAAAGCAGACCTGATGAATAGAGTATCCTCATCTGGGATCAGGATCAAATACTATTTACATAGAATTAAATCCTCTCACATATTTTCTTAAATATACTTCTCTTTCGGTTACCCTCTAGCTGCTACTAAAGTAAAAAGCACTGCATGGCACTGTCCTGCTACTTAGATTCACACAACAGCTTCTTAGAGCTTGTAGTTGAAAAAGGAAACTTGGGAAACCTGATTTCCCCCTAATCTGTGGAGCCCTTCCCACTGTCTCTTCCCTACGAGATTCTCACTGCACAAGAGGCAGTGTGCTGAGGCTGCCTAGGGACATCCACACATTGGCGGAGCAGCCTGCTGCTCACAGCCGAACATTCTGTCCTCTCAGATTCACAGAATATTCCGAGTTGGAGGGGACCCACGAGCATCATTGAGCCCAACCCTTAAGTGAATGGGGATGGAACCCACAACCTCGGTGTTATTAGCACCATGCTCTGAACAACTGGGCTCATCACAGGGCCCTGTCAGTGAGCAACATGACCATGAATCCCTCCCCTACCCAATGACCCATCCAATGGGAATGTGACTTTAAATTTCTAACACATTTGGTTGAGACTGGTCACCTGGTAAAGGCAGGAAAAAAGAGACACTGACAGAGTTTCCACAGGACTACTGCTGCTTTAGAAAATGGGATGACAGCATAATCTGCATTCCCTTTTCACCATAAAAATGCACTTATTCCAGTCACCTTTCAACTTGTCTTTAGTGTACAGTACTCCCATATCCGCCGGTATGGAGTCAAAGCCACAGCTTCCAACAATATACACTCCCTTTTCTGCAGCTTTTTCATTGTATTTCAGGTACATTCCTTCCAGAAACTGAAACACAGCCAGAACAAATATTTTAAGTTGAAATTCATTCTTAGCCATACCCAATACTAGCCATCAGTGCTTCACTGTCACATCATAGCACCTTCCATGTTTTAAAGCACTTACAAGTATTTTTGACAAATATATATGCCTCCTGGTCAGTAATATGAAAGTTTCACAGCAGTGAGAAAAGAAGTACAAAATTCCTATGCAGAATCACAACAGAGTCTCGAAGCAGAATTCGGCAATTTGGGACTTCTACAGGGAACCAAAGAGGCTCCTATCTTAAAAGCAAGAAAACCATACAACTAAGTATAGTGTACTTTAAAATAATTACTGCATCTTAAAATCATAGATCAGGAGTCAGAATTTGTTGTCATGTCCAGAAACATTAGCAGAAGCATGAAACATACTAAACAAACACTCCTTTTGCAGAGCCTTGATTATATAAGGTAGTGGTTTTTTTACTATCACATACCTGGGGTTCTCCACTAATGTCAATGCAGCTTGCACCATTTTCAACACAAGCTTCTACAACAGGTTCTCCAAAGAATCTGTACTATAGAAGGAAAGAACACCAGATGTAACAAAAGAAAACCCACACATCACATCTCACCCAGTGTGCTTTACCTAAAGTACATCTCTGCAATAAAAGTGAACCTCAGCTATCGATTTTTCTAAGTGGGGCTAAAATGCAACAACACTTCTATTTATTGGGACTGTGGGGAGAAGAAAACATAAACTTCACTGCTGATAATGGAGCTTGCTGCACAGTACTGCACCTGACTTCTGTCATAAAATCAGATCACCAAGACCAACCGAATACTGCCACTAATTTCACTTTACACTTTATGCACTCGACATATTCTCTTTAAAAACTCTGAATTTCAAAGAGATGCCCATTACACAACGTCCACCTCGCACACTTTGATGCTCTCTGAATGCGCTGCAAATACTGTCACTGTAAGTTTTAAAAGGGCCAAGTGCTTCTGGCAGCAAGCCTGTGGGCCCCTTTTCCAGCTCCATGTTTAACCCCAGCACCACTGATATTTTGGCCCAACCTAAAACACTGGGCCAGTCTTTACCACCAGTATCTTAGGCTGCCTGTGAAAGACTGAAAACCAACAAGGCTGTATTTCAACGCGGAGACCTGTCCTGAACCGCACCACCTGCGATGGCGGTGGGACACCCTTCGGCCACTGCAGTACGCGTCTGTACTTGGAACACCAGGCTCGAGTTCCAAGAGCTGCGCTGTTCCTGCGCGGCCACCCGCAGCCCAGGCGCGGCCCCGGAGGAGGAGGAGAAGGCCGCGGAGACACCGCCCCGCCCGCATCCCCGCACTCACCGGGCCCACGCAGTTAAGCACCAGTCGGGTCTGCCTCGCCATGGTGGCCAGCGAGTCCGCGTCGTCCACATCGCAGAGCAGCACGCCGACCTCCTCCCCGGGGGCCGCCTTCCCTGCGCACCGGAGACCGCCGTCACCGACACCGCTCCGCCCGGGACGAGCCCACTCCTACCCGGCGCAGCGCCGGGGCTCGCCCCGCTTCGCTCCTCAGTCCTTCCCCGCACCCCCGACCCACTGGGCCTCCCCGGGCAGCGGCGCTGCGCCCCCCGCCCCGGCCGCGGCCCGTACCCAGCCGCTCTGCCCCCCGCTCCAGCACCGCCCGCAGCTTCTCGCGGCTGCGTCCGGCCACGGCCCAGCGCAGGCGGCCGCCGCACAACTGCCCCTCGCCGGCCGCCGCCGCCGCCGCCGCCCGCGCCACCTCCTCCACCACGAACTGTCCGGTGAAGCCCGAGGCGCCGAACACCACAATGTCGTAGAGCCGCCCGGCCCCGGCCGTCATAGTGCCACTGCTGGCCGCCATGGGGCGAGCAAGGCGAGTAGCCGTCCTACTGGCGGCGGCGCCGGGCAGCGCTGGCATTACGACCCCGCTCCGCCCCGCCGGCCCCGCCCCGCCCCGCGCCCCTCTCGGGCTGCGGCGGTGCCCGCCCGGCCCTTGCGCGGCGGGAGCGGCCTGTGCCCGACCTGAGGTGGCGCGGGGAGAGCTGCGCACCGTGAGGGATGAGAGAGAGGTGTGCCAAGGTATGGCCGATAGGCCTGGAGCTCAGCGACATTCATAGCGAGAGGCCACCATAGAATCATGGGATGGTTTGGGTTGGAAGGGGCTTAAAGACCGTCTCGTTTCAGCCCCCTGCCATGGGCAAGGACACCTTTTACTCGACCAGGTTGCTCAGAGCCTCATCCAGCATTGAACCCCTTCAGGGATGTGGCATCCACAATACCACTGAGCAACCTGATCAGAGCCTCACCTCTCTTACAGTAAAGGGTTTTCCCCTAATAGCCAGTCTAAACCTACTCTCTTTAGATTTGCACCCATTCCCTCTTTTCCTGTCACTACATGCTCTTGTAAATAGTCTTGGCCCAGGCTGCAATTAGGTCATGCTGGAATCTTCACTTTTCCAGGCTGAACAATCCCAGTCCTCTCAGCCTTTCCTCATAAGAGAGGTGCTTCATCCCTCTGAACACCTTGTTGGTCCTACTCTGGGTCACAACTGTTTGGTCCCAGAGCAGACATCCTGTCCCACGATGAGCCTGGCTCTTTGTTACGAGCTCCTGCTGTAGGCATTTCAGCACAGGTAATACAGGTGGTCAGAAGACTGTTACTAATAAAGATGAGAAATTTAATGACCTAGAAGTAAAATGAAACACTGTTCCCCCACAATTGCAGCAATCATTTATGTTTTGCTTAACAACAGAAGCAGAACGACACAAAATGTGAAGTTCCTGTTGCAGCAGGGAGAACCAGTGGCCCTGTAGACACACTTCAGTATTTAACATCCATGACTGCATGGAGCGGTGAGGCCAAGTTTTCTGTGTTTTTCATGGCTAGGCTGCACACCTGAATTCCAGAGGCTTGCACCAAGTCACATGGGAAGCAGCCTCATGAATCCTGCTCACTGGCCCTTTTTCCCAGGGAGCACCTACGGTATCTAAATTGTTCCCAACAGAAGCCTGTCTAACCTGTTTTAAAACCTCCAGTGATAGACGCTTTCACGCCATTCCTCAGGCAGCCTCGTCCTGCATTTGTTATAAATATGGCTGGAGACAAGAAGCTAGATCTTCAGATCTTGTAGTTTTAGCCCCATATTATTTCTCTTGTTTCTTGAGGATTTTGACAAAAGATTTAATCCCTGAGGAGTATATAAAAAGATGCTGCTGAGCTGGAAGCTACCATGTATCTTCTTAGTGTTTATTAAAAAGAATAATTTGATTTTTTTTTTTCCTTACAGGCCACTTTGAACATACATTTATCCTGTTCCCTTCTGAACTATCTTCAGCTGGTTTTCTTTTTTTGGTAACATAATGTCCACTACTAGTCCCCACATTCACCCTGTGAGTCCTAAATCAATTGAGAAGGTTGTGTGATAGGCTGGAATTTGCATCTGTTTCTACATAACTCAAACGTTTGCCTTATTTTTTTCAAGTGTCATATTGTTGCTGCACCTGCAGGTCATGATCTGTTCCACCTCAGAGGCTTTTTCAAATTACTGCAGCCTAACCAGTCTTTTCCCATCTCAGATTTGTACTGAAGAGTAATGACCTTTCTGAAGATATGCTAAACATCTCATCTCCAAGGCAGCAGATCCTCTCCTCCAAGCATCAGTACCAACTCCTTGAGTGGTGCTGGAGCAGTTGTTCATAGGCCTACACCATCAGCTGTGTCAGTGAAACAACTCAGTCTAACAAAAAACAAAGAGTGGGGGAGGGAAGGACAAAGACTTTCTTGTGCTCCTTTTTAATTCAGATAATTTTGTTGATCTGATTTACAGAGCAACCCTGCAAAACCAGTTTCTTGTGTCTGAGGTCACTGAGCATCTCTTAATCAAGCTGTCTCTACTACCTTCTTCTCCTTCCTACACACCAGGATAATTTCCATCTGTGCTTACAACACTGTGGAACTCCTCTGAGCTACTTTGCTATTACACTCAATTTTTTCTCTTCTGCCGCCAATTGTCAAAGCGAAGTCTTCTTTGAGGACACTGGTTTTGGTCTCCCATTCTCTTTTCTCTCTTGCAAAAATTTTGAAAAAACTTTGCAACAATAAACACTAGATAATTTCCCTCTAATTTGAAGTTAACAATTTTTTTTTTCAGACTTTTAAAATTATTCAGTGACAAGAGGCTGTAATAAATCTGCAGATTTGCAGAGGGATCCTGCCGTAGCTTGCAGGGCTGGCTGGGATCCTCACCCTGCTTTCTTCATCCCTTTGCTTCAGATGTTTCTCTCTCTTGCCCACTCCTTCTCCACATTACCTCCCAGAAAACAAAGCAGTTTATAAACCTAATTCTGACTCAACCATTTGTTAAGAATCAGGACTGCACAAGCCTCCTCGGACCATAAGTATTTGATAAGACCTTCATTGTGTAGTTAGGCAGAGGCTTGGCAAGCACAAGCTTGAATGCAGTGCTGAGTGCCCTGTCTCTTCTTGATGACAGAAACATTACACCAAATTGGGCAGACCTACCCTGTTTATCAATCCACAACTCTCAAGATTTCACCTGCTCTTTCAGTGTCAGCTGTGTTTCTCTAAAACACAGTGCTGGAGCAAGATAACTCATATAAATTGCAGCTTACACAAGAAAGAAATCAGGGTTTAAGAATTGCAGAAGGACAAGAAACAAGCAGAGGGCTATCGAAACATGTGGCAAACCTAGGGTTCTTTTTTTCCCTTTTTGTTTGCATAAAATATCACTCTGGTAGCTCAAGTAATTTTTTTCTTGGGAGAGCTCTGTTTGGCAAGTTGAAGAATTCTGTATGCAGTTTCACTCCAGCTCTCTGAATAAAAAGAGAACAAAATTCTAAGTCTCTAAGCCGGTTTCCATTCCTGCCTTTGAACTAACAAGTAGGCAGGTAGGTTTCAAAACAGCAAACATCAAGGTGATGTTAGGGCTCGGATTTTAAGTGGGAGACTTAAAGCTGACTTGACTAAAGGCAAAGGTTAACCCATTTCCGTAGTTAGTATCACCAATGTGGGATTGCAAAAAATATTCTGTGGGAAAGCAGTGGGATGATTTACAGTTTTTCCTTGTCCAATAGGAAGACAAGAAATGTCAGATCTGCTGCCAAGTGTAGTTCTGCAAAGGAGGCTCTGACCTGAATCAGCTTCAGAAACTCACCAAATAAAAAGATACTGCTGTTTCTTTTAAAATTTTATTTCTCATATTTGAAGGTAGGGTTTTCTTCCCAGGTGTATCTGCGTATAGATACTTCAGGATTTCAGTGCTTTAAAGCCTCCTTTAGCTAGATGGATTCAGTCTAAAACATCTTTAACTAGAGGTCGCTGCTGGTTTCTTTGGGATAGAAGAGCATGCAAGTGAAACACACAACACTCCCATGTGTGCTTTGCTGTATCTTTTCAAATTCCTGAAATTAAATGGGCTTGCCTCCCTTTGCTAGCTTCTTCTGTTCCATCTGGAGCATCTGACAGAAGCTGAGGAATCTGCACCAGTATTTATAAAAGCACCCATATGCACCTTCATTTCATGCAGCAGTTGTTCTAATAAACTCCTTTATATCAATATTTATATATTTCTTGGACACCAATATTTGTGGTAAAGTTTTTTATATGAATTTATAATTTTAGGGCACTTTTTGTTTACTAAAGTGGAAATGCAGATGTTCTATTATTGCTATTTTTAGTTAAAATAATACTAAGGTAGCAGAGAGAGTGCAATATTATATCATTATACAATGCTCTATGATGGCAGTTTTTTTAAACACAATTGTCATGTACCTCCAAGGATGAAATAAGATCATTTTCTTGCATAATTGCAGAAGTTACTATGGAACATAAGAAAAATAGACCATAAGTGTAGGCAGAGGTGTTGGGAAATAAGGTTGATTAACAATGCATGGATAAATCACAGGGTATGAAGAGTTATGTGGGTGAGTATAAAAGGGATTTAGAAAAAGAAAAAGCAAAAAGGCAGGCATCTCTGTACCTGCTACAGTTGCTACAGTTACTCACTACTTAGACTGTGAGAACAAGAGTTTCTGGAACAAAGCCCACAGTTTTTAGTGCTATCTTATCCTTAATTTGTGCAGATTATTACTTTATAATCAAGAGGCAATTGGCTCCAAAATGCCAGCCCATACAAAACTTAAAAATTTGTAATAAACTGATCCATCTAGACTGGGACAAAAAAGAGGAGCTCAAACTAGAAACTGCAGACAAGCAAAGAGGCTTGCCACTTGCGGCAGTTCAGTAATGCTTTATTTATTTTACTTTAATTTTATCTTAAAATTGAAATGTCATCTAACCTTAAAAAAAAATAAAAAATCCCAACATTGAATCATAAAATCTTTTAGTCTGAAGAAGACCTTTAAGTTCACTGAGTCCACACGTAAGTCTAACGTTGCCAAGTCCATCACTAAACCATGTCCCTAAGCACCATATCTACGTGGTTTTTAAATATCTCCAGGGATAGTGACTCCACCACTTCCCCCTGTAGCCTGTTCCAATGCTTGGCCACTATTTCCATGAAGAAATTTTTTCTAATATCAGTGTAAACCTCCCCTCCTGCAACTCCAAGCCATTTCCTTTCATCCTGTCACTCGTTTCCTGGGAGAAGAAGCCAATCCCCACCTGGCTACACCCTCCTTTCAGGGAGATGTAGAGAGTGACAGGAGTCCGGGCCTTCTTTTCTCCAGGCTAAACAACCCCAGCTCCCTCAGCTGCTCATCATCAGACTTGTGCTCCAGACCCTTCACCAGCTCCACTGCCCTTCTCTGGACACTCCAGCACTCCAATGTCCTTGCAGTGAGGGGCCCAGAACTGGACCTGGCAGTCGAGGTGTGGCCTCACCAGTGCTCAGTACTGGAGGAAAATCACTGCCCTGGTCCTCCTCCCCGCACTATTGCTCACAAAGCCAGAAAGCCATCAGCCTCCTTGGCCACCTGGGCACAAGTTGGCTCATGTTCAGGCCTTTTCCACTGGTCAGCTTTCCAGACACTCTCCCCCCAGCCTGTAGCACTGGATGTGGTTGTTGGTACCCAAGTGTGGGACCTTCTTGATCTGTATGTATGCATACATATATATATAATACGTGTATTGTATACATACATATATTGAACCAAATATATATTTAGACAATTTATAATAATACTTTAACAAAGTTACTACTACCTGTTTTTCTTATTTCTAAATTGGAGATTACAAAACAACAGATGGCAGCCAATAATACTTTTGGATTCCATCCTTTTATTTTTTAATAACTTCTGTGAACATTTCTATTCATACACAGCTCTAAACAATATCTTGAGAAAAGGAAATGAAGGCACCATTGATGCATAGAAGCACAACAGAGGTCAAAGCTTTTGATTTTCACTGGAGCTCAGGCTCTTCCTTCCATATTTACTGCAGTTACCACTTCTCACACTGAACTTGAAACACAGGTATGAAAAGACTGATAAAAGTATAATTTTGTAAGTTCAGGGAGACCAAACAAGACAATATAGAGGGAGAACACATTTTCTTTGGTGAGACTAAGTAATAACCGGTGCTGCACTAGAATGATCTACAATAAAAGTATCCACACAGTAAATTAAGGACTTAAATATCAGACTTCTCTTGCTGAGGGCTCTGCAGTACCTCACAGCTCAATATTCATTTTGATGAAACAATTAAAGATTTTAAACTTTCTCCCATACCTGCACAGAAGTAATTTAAAGGCTGGCAAGAAATTAAAAGTGAAAATATTCAGAAAATTCAAGCTAATCTATATTAGAGAAGTTAAAACCTGGAATGCAAAAAGAAACAAGGATAAATGTTTTGCCCAGAGGATGATAAATGTGGGAGACATTAGCAATGTAGAGCATCAGACTGCATAGAAAGAAATAAAAACCTGTGTCCATTTGAAACTTTCTTTTAAAACACTGAATTCCAGTTCAGCCACTTTGTTACAAATTGAAGACAGTTGCATGAAAATCACCCAGGAAATAATGAATTTTCCAGGGACAGGATTGGAGATATCTTCCAGGAAAAAAATAAAATAATCCTGGGTTCATGGTATATATTATAAAGTTTAAAATAGCTTCAGAGGCATGATAATACTTTGGAAATATCTGAGGATGGAACTTTTAGGGATGGAAGGTGAAAGTTGGAGCACAAGAAGAGGTGCCACCTGAGCAAATGTGGCTGACAGTGACCAGCACAACACATTCCTCACAGCAAGGGAGGTGTCGACAGGAGAACAGGTCCTGTGATTTGACAGGTGCCAGTGGACAGGATATCTGGAACTGACTGTGTAATTTTGTGACAAAGCACCAGAATGTAAACTCTGAGGAAGCCTTATGCTGCAACAAGAGGAAGTGTATGGCTGGATAGATCCCCTGTTCTTTTCTGTCTGCAGTCTTCAGTGTTAGACTGAATTGTAAAATTCTCTAGCCACCTTTCCCTCAAGTATCTTGTGAATATAATACCAGAGTCTAACAGTCCTTCAAATACTCCTTGCATTTTACTTAAGCAAGGTCATTATAATGGGAAAATGCCTGTATGCTCTAATTAGCTGAAACTTCTCACAGGTAAGAGCCTTCAGTTCCTTGATGTTATTTTCTGTACTCTACTGACTTGAGCTGCCTACAGAACTCCCTGGGGGCCAGTTCAATGCCTGGTCCCACACCCGGGTGCTTCTGTTCAGTACATCTGAATGGTCTGTCAGTGCTCATGCAGGGTATGCACAAGTACTTTTCTTCTCTCAGCTTAAACACTAACTGTTCACAGTCAAAGAAGGACTATCAGATTATCCAGTTTACATACTGGCAAAAACATAACTGCTTCTTTTTTGTTACATTTACAAATCACAGCTGAACTACACACATAAAACTCTTTGTAAAGGGCTTGTAGCTATTTTTAGAGTGGTAATATATTCCATCTTCTGACCTCCAAAGACTTCTTTTTTTTCTCAGTACTATCTTGAACTGCTCTGGTGGGAGGCCATGTATCCACAGTACCTGTTTCCTTTCGGTAAAGGGTTAGGAAAGATGGTCCTTCATAAAACACTGCTCTTCATCCCAAAAAGTACAGCATCTCAGTGCAAATCTCCCTCTCTCATTCTGCAAGCAGAGCACACAGTTATTTCTTCTGTTCCTATAGCACTTTAAAAACCTTTTTGCCATCATAACTGCCCTGGAAACCACCCTCTCTGAAGAAGCCACCTCTCCTTTGTTGCAAATGAATGGTCTGGGCTGCTTACAGAGTTACTGGCAAAGGTATCAGGAAAAACAAGATACATATCTTATAAATGTGTATGTATCATATAAATTTGCAAAAGCACAGTGAGATTTGATGGCAAGGTTTATTCTACCACAGCTACTCAGATAAAGCACACAAAGGAAAATCAGATTAGAACCAATTTTAAATGATTTATTCATAGACTGGGGATCCAAAAGTGTAAATATAGGGAAGAGCAAAGATGCCAAAAGGCAAAGGGGCCCCTTTTGCTGATTCATGAGGTTCAGAGTAGACCCCCTTGCCAAACTTAGTGTCAAACTTGATCAATGGTTTATGTCCAAGGAATGTAGCACAACCTAATCACTGACTAATTTAACATTTACAAAATGATCCAATAGGATTTGCTATAAGCACAACAGTAACTTAATTGCGAATCTAATTTAACTATGAATGTGGAATGGGAACACTCATAGTATGTTTGCTGCATGCAAATCAATTCACACATGCACACACACACAGATACAAAGAAGATTGTACAAAGGTATACCTGTGAAAAATTCCCCCTGAGTTCAGTGAGGTACTCACATCGGATGCCTTTGCATCTCTCAACAGCTGAGCCTTGAGGAGGGGGCAGTATCAGCCCAGGCCCTGTCGTCAATGGTCCTCTGAGTTGTTGAGCTCTAGAGATGTCCCACTCAGAGGGAGATGTGGTGCAGCCCAGGGGATCTCAGGGGGTCTCACCTAGGGCCACTCTTTACAGGGTTGCAAGATGATTTACTCTGGTCATCAGTAAATTTCCACTGTGGCCACAGTCCAGGCCAGTAGTTACTGGAATTTTCCTTGAGAAGTCTAATAATAATATTATTCCTCTTAGGCTGTTGCTCAAACAAAAATAAGTTTTCAAGGCTGTTTGCTAGAAAACAGAAGCATGTTAGGCAACAGAAGTTCCTGGGAGCAGACAGTTTTTCTGATAAGCTCAGGGGGAGCTGACTGCCCACGAGCAGGCTGAGGCCTAAGGAGTGTCCCTCAGATCGTGAAGAAGCCAGAGAGGGGTAAAGGGCCAGATCTTGCACCATCACAATGCTACATCCTCAGGAATTATCAGAGATTGAAGGGCAGGGAGTTCCTGATAAGGTGAGAAGAAATGGTGCAGTGGTGGAGTTTTTTTTTATCCCTCCTGTTCCTGTGAAAAAAAGTGGGAGAAAAGAGCACACCATTCAGTTTTGTGCAGCTGTCTTTGTTCTGTATGGGTGTTTTGTGCAGCAAAATTGCTGCAGAGTTTTGGGAGTGAGAGCAGAACTTCCAATGGTGCTCTCAGCCACGGTACCCTGACAAAGTATTCCTATGCTGAAATAAGGGGGCTAAGCAACACTTCAAAGCTGATCCCTCTGTGTCTCCCATGTAGTTACTGTTCAGCAGCCCCTAACTGATCTTGGCACAGCACAGCTGCAATTGAATTTAGATCTGTCTGTAGTATGGACAAAGGCAAGGTGTCTTCCATCTTCTCATAGCAAAGATCCTAATAGATCCCTATTGTCTGTAATGTTGGAATGGGGCACATTTTTCAAAATCTTCTGCTCACAAATAGATCTCATCAAGGAGGTTTTCTGAGAACTGCCACAAGATTAACCAACAATTACATTTTGTTCATTCTGTAGAAAGCAGAAGTTTAAATTTCAGACCACTGCCTTGCTTCACTACTGAGTTTGGTACTAACCTAAGCAGACAGTGCATGGAGCATTTACTGTGAGGATGGAAAGAACAAAACCACAGAATGTAATGCAGAGACAGCAAATTCCTCTTGTTTTGTAGAACTGGCTGCTCAGCAGCATGAAGGGCCAGTAACTGAAATTTGAGAAATCCTAAAGAACAAAATAGTCATACAATGTGAGGAATATCTGCAGTGCAGCACTTTTTGGCATGTTCTTGAGAGACCTGCAATGCACCAGATAACTCTGCAAGGTCTGTCTAGAGCCCTACTCTGGTTTGTGCCAGGACAGAGTCTTGCTTACCAACATAGAGAAAATTCTCTCCCACTTTTTTGAATTTCTGGGTTATCATCAAGTGTTTAACCTGGACTGAGAACCAGCTATTCAGCATATTACTTGAATAATTTCTTATTTGTCATCTACTGAAGCTGGCTCAACTCATATGAAATAAGGAATTGACTTTATTAACCTTTTTCATTATGACTTGAACATATGTGGAGTGATAAGGGTAAAAGTCCACTGTCTGATCCTCTCTGACCTCCTCTTGGAGCACCTCCCCTCTAGCAGAGTGCCTAAGACTGTCCTAAGTGTTTTGGATGATTTTTTCGACTCATATCCATACTTTAGTCTTCTCCAGCAGAAAAAGCTCCTAAGGCCTGCCAGACAAACTTAATTACAGGTGTTTTTTAATAAGAATTCAGCTAACATGGCACAGCAGCAGATCCCAAGTTTGCCACGTGCTGACTCTTGCCTGAATGAGAGCAAAGGCCTCCACGTGAGCAGCAACTTCATGACATGGGGAGGACTGCTTGATGGCAGATAATACCCGATAACCTACATTGTTAAAGGTCTTTACTCCTTAATCACTTCTGAGATAAACACTTTCCCAACAGCAGTTACAGTGACTCAACAGAGCCTTTCTGCTGTATGAGTGCAGTCGACTGCTCCTCTCAGAACGTCTCCAGCAGCGACACAAGTGCTGCACTCTCAGCTCCCAGCAGTGGGGCAAGGAAAGATAAGGGCAAAGCGTAAGGTGCAGCACATTGGTGACACCTACCTAATGTGCTGTGGGTAGGTGAGAGGGTTAGGTCGGGGACAGAGGCCAAAGGTTGGGCTCTGGCTGAGGTGTGTTGCTCTGCCAGGAGAGTGTCTGAGGCAGGTACACTGGTTTATAGAAGCAGGACGTGCAGCAGAAGGGTGTCAGTACATGGATCTGAGGTTCTAGTGAAGGGGAAGAAAGCACTAGCAGGGAATAGGCAGGCAGGAAGTGAAACAAAACTCTTCTGACCCATTTTTATGGTTTCAAAAAATGTATTCTGGTAATATTTACCAGTGCTAACAAACAAATTAAAATTTGAGGTTTCCCTGCCCAGCTCAGTATTGATTTGCAAATTATCTGCAGTTGAAATCTCAGTGTACTTTTCATAATGCAGGCTATGTAGCTGCCCACACGGGGACTGCAAGTTAATCAGCTGGAGAGATTTATCAACAAAACACGCGGCAAGTAACAGGGTGAGCTGTAATAGCGCCTTACTAAGATCAGAAATTGTGTCTGGGCTCCCTCTAGTGAGATGTGTTGGTTTTCTACTCTACGGGCTACCTATTCAACCTATTGATTGGAAAAGCTAAATTCGAACACAAATGCTTTCAAAACAAATAAACAGGCAAAGGATCTTTGTACCTGTACAGTAGCAGTTCTTGCCACTTCTGCTTCACAAAGCTCTTATTTTCAGAAATTTCTAGAAAAGCTCAAAAGACCAAATGCAGTTTTAATGTTGATAGAGACAGATTGAAACCAAACAGTTTCCAAACCACTTAGAAAACAAAATCTGCAAGGCTGTATAAATTCCTGCTGCAGGTAGGATAGATATTTTCTAAACGTGGAAGGGAGTGTAGTAGTGTGGTTTTGCCACAATGAATGCAAAACAGCTGTCAGAAATATGGCTGGCATACAAATCAGTTCACTTGATAGTTTATGCAATAAGCAAATGGGTGCAACCCTAACTTTTTAAAAAATCAGACTAGTCAATTTTCTACATGACATATGAAATACAAGACACAGACACTGTAAACCTAAAGAGGAGATTTTGCAGTTCATTAATTCCTCACAAACACCCCTCCCCCTCCTCACCCAGGATCAGTCATCCTCTCACAATAACATCCCATTTGCAAAGTTTGGAAAATATTTGAATTTGTTCAAATTTTACAGCAATTAAAAAAACCCTAAAATAGAAAAAAAAAATTCTCATGGAATATGCAGCTTGAGACATGTTTTTTTGTTTTGTTTTGGTTTTTTTTCCTAATGTAATTTCTCTATCTTCCAGTTTAATTATTTCCTTCTGGAATGAGGAATGGAAGGGACATTTTTGTATGCAATGAGCTTAAGCTACAGAGGAATATGGAACCCCTTGTCTTGGTTGTACTCTCTTGCCTAGGCACTACTGGCTGCTGCAGCAAACTGTGGGCACCAGCAATACTGTTCCCAGCTGCTGATATTCTCTGTCTATTTATCATTTTTGCTATGCTCATGAGACTGCATTTTACTGCATCATTCAGCCACAACCACAGATGAGCTTCTGTTATATATATTCTTCCTTTTTCAAGGTACCTGTTTCACCAGAAAAACTCTTGTCTCCTGGATATGTGCCACTAACAATCTTTTACAGTCCTACCCTCTTCTGGGTGCAGCAGAGAAGTAGTTTCCTCATAGTTCCTGCCTTCCCACTGCCCTGCCTCACCGAGAGCTCATTTCTGGAGTTCTCAAATCCAGACACACGTTTAGGAGCAGGCAAGAGAGCAGCCATGATGTAATCAGTGCAGAATGAGAAGTTATCCCACCAGGATGAGTGAAAGCTGTAAAGTTAATTTGCCCAAGTGAGGAAGGGGACGAAGAACTGGAGCCTTGCATTCAGCATTACCAGGCATTTCCCTGCCCATCACATCAGGCTCACTAACAGGAGTTAGTTTGTTTTTGCAAAGGATGTCAAGGGGAAACACCTAAATGCTGTGATAGTAAACCACTGCACTGTCTACCCACACCTCCCAGGCTAGTGCACCATTTAATCACGCACTGAACATCGAAAAGGAAATTTCCAAGCAATTGCTCTACCCTATCCTACAAATCCCAAGAGAGTAACAGCCCCACTGACAGCTGTGCTGTCACCAGCTCTACCTGCTGCATAATTCCAAAATGCAATATTTCCTAAGTTTACTTTAAGCTGAAATTACTAACACTGAATGCACAGTGATACACAACAAAATATATAGCATGTGGAATGAAGGTAATTTGGAACACCGTGATCAGCTTTAATATTAGAGGAAGAATATAATGCTGAAACCATCTGGCCTGCGGCTATGAAAACACCAAAGAGACATAAAACCGAGTTAATGGCAGCATGCCAAGGCCTTGTTAAAAAACAGCACATCACTAAAACAAGGCAAGTGCTGATGTAGCACCAGCAAAGGCTCATTAATGAGCCTGGAGACAGAGTGCTCTTATATTTCATTATGTGCTTAACAGCCATACCTGCCTCTGCAGAAGAAAGGTAATTTCTAATGAACACTTTCTCATGTCCTTTAATGATTCTATACCAGTGGAAAATACTAAGAGCTCTGGTTGTCCTCCTTACTCCATATTTTTTACACAACACCCTGGAATTTAATTTTATTTTTTTTAAATTACTAATCTTCTTTAGAGGAATAAATAACAAGATGCCTCAGGTGAAGCTGAAACTGAAACTGGGACATTTTAGCTTAAAAATAACTACAGGCCATGAATACCAAAGTACTATGTTCTGGGTGCTGGTATATAAGATATAAAGTTATTAGAGAGCATCTAAAGGAGGGCTGTGAAGACGATGATGGGCCCAGAGGGGAACCCATGAAGGGAGTGGCTGAGGGCACTTGGTCTGTTCAGCCTGGAGGAGACTGAGGACAGACCTCACTGCAGTGACAGCTTCCTCCTGAGGGAAAGAGAAGGAACAGGCACTGATCTCTTCTCTCTGGTGCCAGTGACAGGACCTGAGGGAATGGCCTGAAGTTGTGTCAGGGCAGGTTTAGGTTGGATGTTAGAAAAGGTTCATCACCCAGAGGGTGGCTGGGCACTGGAACAGGCTCCCCAGGGCAGTGGTCACGGCACCAGCCTGACAGTGTTCGAGAAGCGCTTGGACAATGCTCTGGGGCACATGGGGTGACTCTTGGGGTGTCCTGTGCAGGGCCAGGAGCTGGACTCGATGACCCTGGTGGGTCCCTTCCAGTTCGGGGTATTGCACGGCTCCCCCGCGGCAGGAGCCAGAGGATCCCGTCGGGACCAGCAGGTGGCAGCGCCCCGCTCTGCTCCCGTCTCCAGGGCCAGGACCGCAGAGAGGGGGGGTCGATCTGCTAGGATCGACAAGGAGGCAAGGAGAGACAGGAAAAACCCAAAGAAGGGTTGTAAGGGTGTAAAAGGTCCTATCTTTGAAGCAGCAGCCTGAAAAGTGCTTGCTGCACAGAGGTCAACATTTGTTTTGAAATAAAAATCTGGATGCTTGTTTGGGTTTGAGGTTTCTGCTTATCAGCATTCTCAGAGACTAATTTTCTTTTTATGGGAATTCTCAATAATCTCTCAAGTCATCAGGCCACACACTCCTTATCTTCTCTCTCTTGCAGAGGCCGTGGAGAAGAGTGAAGGGATGAAAGCGAAAATAATTATTTCTGCCAAAAGCAAGGCTGGGGGTGTAAGCGTAACTAGACTAAACATGAGGGGCACTCTTGTATCTGGCCTCTTACTTGAACAAGATTGTCTCTAGATTTCCCATCTGTCCTTCCTTCCAGTTTTTGGAAGCCATCAAGCTGTGCCTAGAACTTGCTCCTTCTGACTCCATCCTCCACTTGTGTTCTCTTCTAATTTATGTCCTCTTTGCGTTATCTCTGATGCTGAAAGTGGCAAATGTGCAGACAGACCACAGACCACACAATCTCACACTTACCTGCATGTTACTGACAGACAAGAAGGGAGAGGACATCTCCTCAGTTTGACAGGGCAACATGTCACCAAGAACTCATTTTGATTCTGCACAGATGTCTTTCAAAAATTGGAAGAGCAGTTTCTTGTGTGTAAATAAGAAGTCCTCTTTTGTGCATGGTGTCTATCTTCCCAAGGTCCTCCAGGTGGAGGATTTTTCAAGGACTTTGTGGTTAGAGTTGGCCACAAAACATCTGAAAAACCTCTTAATTTTTGCAATATCCCTTTTGCTGGATAAGAGGTTGACTTAACACTGGTCTATGGATATAAACAAGTAGTATCTGTGTACACTGTGATGGACAATAACTATTGACCCTGAAGTATTTGTATATAGTCTAGTGAAATTAAAGCTTTTTATATTTAAGTTATAGTTTCTAAGGCTTCAATCTTCTTAAAATATTTGTTTCTCCATAGCCACAAGGGACAAAAGTTTTAAATTAAAAAATTCAGATTCTAGTAAGAATACACATGAATTAGCTGAGACTACAGAAACACTCTTGGACCTGGGATAAAACACAGGGGGTTGAAAACGCAACACACAGAGGGAAGCCTTTACCTCTGATTATCAGTCTCCTAGAAACAACTGATTGCATAAAATGTCTGAAATCTCAGTTAACATATTGTGTAATCACCTAGCATCAGGTAAGGATTCTAGACTGAATGGAGGATACTCCTAAAAAAACTTTACAAATAAGGCCCATGAAGAATTTCTGTCTCTTTCAAATCCAAAAACTGTGGCTGCAATGTTTTCAGTTTTATTCCCTCCCATTCCCCTGGGCCCTTTTGCTTTCTCCCAGGCTGAGCTAGTGTCACTCTTAAATACAGCTGCATCTCTCCCTCACCCACATAATTCCCTATGGCAGCTGGGAATAGAAGGGCAAGGACTCTGGTGGCTTTGGGAGGACACAAAGGTCTCCATGGACTGTTTCTACATCCATACTTAGAAGGGAAAACAGCAGAAACATTAATAGTGAACATGTTATTACAGACTTCAGCTTTAATCATGGAGAAGTTCCAGGAATGTTGCTCTGCAGATCCTGCCACCCTAAAAACCTCATGGAGGCACTTTGGGAATTTGTCCAAGATTCCACCAAATTCCTGGCCAAGCAGCAATACCTTGGATCTACATCAAAATTTAAAGCATAGTAAAAAAAAAAGAAAAAAAAAAGGAAAAAAAAAGTTGAACTTACTGAACTTACCTTGAGTCCACTGGAAGTTATAATTACTAACAACTGCATTTTCCTTACGGACACCAGAGATTTATGTTGATTTACGTGTCCAGGAAATGAGTCATTCATTGATGGAACTGGGACAAATTCCCATTCTAGGTGGAACCAAAAAAAGTCATAGCCATCACCCTCACAGCTGCAACCTCTTGTCCAAGGTCAATTGGATCCAGCTCCTCCCCAAAACCTGTTAGAAGTGGGACAAATTGCCAAAAGGTTTTGAGAGAACTGATTGCTCCTCCCAGGACAACCAAAGAGAGAGCAAGCAAGCAAGAAACAATCACCTAGAGGGGATGGCAAGAATCACTCAGATAACCTGCTTTTTAACCTGCTTTTCTGTCTTCCACTTTTTAACAGGGTCACTCATTCTGCACAGCGTAGCAGAACCAATTACACAACGTGTGTTTCAAACCTCTAATTACTGTGGCTGCTTCTGCCTTGATATTGCTGGAGGGAAACATCTGTGCAACGAAGCTGTGGTGTCCGTGACAGCTACATCATGTGCCATGATGGTCAAATACTGGTCCATGACTAAATTTCAGTGTCACCCTTCCTGGCAGTAATTACACCTCACAATTAAAAAGGAGTCATCATCAAGACTGCGTGCAAGGAAACAGTTTTCATGTGAAACAAGGGACTCAATAAGAAAATATTGTTACATAAAATAATCAATATAGCATATATTGTTTTTAAATTCTCAAAGGATGAAGCCCTTGTGATAATGAATAGTCTAATTTTTCATAACTGGAACTAGGTTAACAACAAATTAAATTACCCAGCCAGCATGAAAAAGATGAATTACTGGAAAATAAAAACCTGCCATTAAAACAGATTTCCAGTCTCTCTTGTTAAACTCAAAGGAAAAAAAAGAGTAATTTCAAGACGTTAGTGTCATGAAAAGGAATTAGGCAGTAGCTTGCTGCTTTCCCCCTTACTAAGTTCAGTGTTACAAGAACCAAAGAGATAAAATTTGTTACCGGGGTGGTAACATATAGAAACAACAGAAAAGTGATAGCAGCCAGTTATAGGTTTCTTTCAGTATGTCATTTATTGAAACAATATGAGATTGACAGCTTGAAATTAAATCATGGTGTCAAATCTTAACAATGAGATATATTTCTCTTCTTTAGCATTAAAACAAAATAGTCAAGAGTGTCTCAAAGCATTTTACTAGTTTTAGGTATATGTCAAATGTACTTGAAATCAAATTCCTGTGTGGGGCTCACTGCAGTGGTGAGAGGGAAATGGAGCACTCTTACACCCCAGCCATGGTGTGGCAAAGTACGGGGCAGTCGTGCTGCTGGGGCCTGGGGAGCTGGGCTGCTCTTCACCACTGCTCTCTGTGGGTCAGCAGCACATTCTGGGGAGATGGAATAAGGCAGAGCAAGGTCTGCCCATGTTCCCAGTGGCTCTTGTCTGGGGAGAGACAGGTCTGTACCAAAAGTGAAGCAGAACCTGTGCACTGCCAAGCAGTATGACACATAATGTGCTTTAAATGCTAATTATAACAGCAATAAAATAATTGTCTCCAAGATTGAAAGGTCAATGACAGATCTATACAAGAATACCTGTGTAAGAAGAGTTGTGAGCATAAAAATCTGGCTTTGCTCTAGCTAGAGATGGTGTCGCAAGACTATCAAACGCCTTTTTCCATTTTGCTGCGATTTTGTTTTGGAAGAAAATAGCCTAACACTGAGAAGTGTTCTGATTTTGATTGAGCTGAATATTTTAAAGCAATGCAGCTCTGTTGCTGCTCCTCCAAAAAGCACTGTCTATTAAGATTGTAAAGTCAATGCCTCAAATCCCAGAAATAAGACTGCTTGAACTTTGTGATTTGGGCTTTTGGTACCTATGTGTTACGATGCTGTCTTTAATTACATTAGCATATCCTGTTGTTTCAAGGATTCCTGTTCATGTAGTCACTGGGAAGCTGTTCGGTATTCTTTTTGCCTTCCTTACTCAATGAGTGGTTTCAGGTCTTAGTTAAAATTCCTCCTCCATATCAGGTCCTGCTTATGGAACTATTCACTTGAAGCGATGGATTAGCACTAATTTAACTACAGAGTTTGAAGGCTTTCTTGTAAATATTGAGGTACTTAAATATTGAGGCCTTTTAAAAAAAAGAGAAGGCTCTGCCAACAATTTTGCATAATTTGAGAGAAGGCTGCTTGAGAATGCACATTAAACTAGTGCAAGCTAGGCCAAGTACAAAGACCATGCATGGGTCATGTGCTGGTTTGAAGCAAATTTGAAATTCAAAGGTAGTTACACCTGAAATTTGCAGTACACCTAAATGAAAATGTTCTTCCAAAGGAGGAAAACTCAGAAGGAAGAAAGTAACTTATCTTATGATATATGCATTGCTAGTGACGTGTCCAGCACAGTCTATCAGTAATTTACTTCAAGAAAGCAGTGCTCCTCACAGTAACAGAAGCAGCAGCAGGAGTCTGAATTTTTTTTGAGAATGAGATATTTAAGGTCAAGAGACAATGAGAAACAAGAAATAGCCTGAAGAAAGGACAATACAGGTACACCCCTTGCTCCTCTGTCTCTCTCCAATTTGAATAAATTGGTAGCAATGAGTGTTTCATCACGAGGAAAACCCCATTCATACGACCTATTTTCATCTAACTACATGACCTACTCTTTCCTTCCCTCTCCACAAGGCTTTTTTGCCATTTATTCAAACATGCCCTGGAAATCCTGAGGTGCTGAAAAGCAGCACCTCAGTGAGATGTGCTGAGATAAGTACCTCAGCTCACAAAGATCTAACAATGAATTTTAATAGGGGCTGATAGGATTATTCATCTAACATCCAATTCTGGTTTTCCTGTGTGACATAGGGATAGACAGATTAAATGGTGGTCTCTCTGTATTTAATACTCCCAGCATCAACTGAAAAGAGTAGGATATGCATGGGCCTGAAAAATGGGTCCACAGAAATGTAACAATAGCACCAAAAAATGTGTGCTACCTGCTGTGACCATAATATTTTTCTAATTCAGTGAGAGATTATGATGCCATCATTCTTCTCTGCCACCACCTGGGTACATATTTGGAAGAAAATGGGCAAAACCTCTACTTTCTGCACAAAAACCTATAAGAAAGTGACTTACAAAAAGGGAAAAAAAACCCCACAGAACCAATAAGATGCCCGAATTTCTCTGCAATCAAAGGCAGTTTCCGCAGCTAATACCTGTGACAAAAGGGTGCTTCTGGAGGCAGCTGCACTAGAGAAGTTCTAGGTTGTGTTTGAACTGGAAGGTGTAACTTAATTTGGCTCATTTCTTCCTTTGTATCAGCCTCCCACATGATTTTCAAAATTTCCAGTGAATAGCCTATGATGGGCAATTTCTCAGTGAACTTGAGAATCTAAATCACTAAATATATCCAAATCACTAAATCCCAAATAATCCTGTCACTACAGTGAGTCACATGTAGCAAAAGCTTAATTGCTATAAATGTGAGATTTCCACATTCTTTTTCAAAGCTTTTAGTAGTGACACTTGAAAAATCAACTTGGTTGTGTTTTCCACAGTTTATTTCTGCCAGCCTCCCTCTTCTTTCCCCACCCTTTGCAGAGACCACCAGCAACATTAAGCCCATTAAAAGCTCTGCTCCTCTTTAGGTGGTAGAAAGTGGGAAGGACCAACAAGTGTGCGCACTGCAGATACCAGAGGCTGAAATCCATCAAGTAATTGGCTTTACTCCTCACTCCCACAAGGAAATGCAGAGATGCAAAAGCAGTTTTTATTTCTACAGGTATCTTAAAATAGCTGTAAATTTCACAGTATAGTCATTATGATGTTAAACAACTCACAAGAAAACCCCTACAGCTGAATGCAATTTATTCACCTGATGGCACAGCACAAAAGCTGGAAAAAATATTTAAGTGTATCTCCCTATTTTTCCATACATCTTTCCTATAGCCCCTCTGAAACAGCTTTCATATTCACAGAAAACTCAAAAAAGAAAGTGAATAACAAGAAGGGTTTTCTTCCTTTCTTTTCTCAGATGCAGGGTTCTTTGCAATTACCTGTGACAATGCAGGGTAACTATTTCAGTCGAAGCGTGACTAGCAAGTTGCTGATATTGCTTAAAACATTTTATTTCTGAAATTACCATGACTCCACTCACTCTAAGGATCATTAGAATCTAGAGTTCTGCCACAGGGAACTTCAGAGAATTGTCCCTGTTACATGCAGCGTACGGAAACACAGGAGAATTAAGTGATGTGCTTAAGACTGTGTAGGAAACTTTTGGAAGAGCAAACAATTAAAGTTCCAGGTTTGTGTTCTTATCACTCCATCAACTCTTCCTCCCAACTACTTCAAACTGTGTCACAGCACAGCCTTTTTCAGCCACAGCCATTTCCTTCTCTGACCATATTAAAAAAAAAATAAATTACTGAGCCAATTAGTTAATAAGGATTTTGTCCAGAGGCAGGGATGAAAATTTGAGGAAAATTAAATGGAAAAGAATATAAGGATTAGGGAAAAAAAACCAAACAAAAAAACCAACCAACAAACCAACCAACCAACCAACCAACCAACCAACCAATAAAAAACAAAACCATACCAAACCAACCCAACCCAAACCAAAAAAAAAACTACCCCCAAAAAACCTGGAAAGAAAGTAGTTTTCTATTTAATGGTGCAGTTCAGAACAACAGCCAGAAAATAAAATTAAACTTGCCCTGTCTCTGATCTAGTGTGACCTGTTAAACCATATTTAAATTCATGATTGTGATGGAAAGTGTTCTGTGATGTAAGTGCCACAGAGCATGGCCTTTTTACATTAAGGAACTTGTTCATATTTGAATGATCCTGAAATCATGAGGCAGTCTCAGCAGCACTGCTTCTACTCAAAACTTTCTACAAGTCTTTTTAGGGTTTCCACAATGCTTTTATTCAGGGATCCCAAAGTCTTCAATCCCTCGTACTACATAATCTACTTAATGAGTATCAGCAAGTTTAGTACCACAGGACACGCTGTGCAGACTCTTCTGTGCTGGGCTGTGGGCAAAACCATTTCAGGCTCAGTTCTAAAGGACAGCGCTTGTTCTCCTGGGAGAAGAACATTTGATTCACAGTTTAGGGGTTTCATTACTGAAACTGCAAGTGTCTTTAAAGACAACTCTTGGCTGTTGTGTTAAGCTTTGAGAGACTTGGTCGTCTCTGTGGTGAAAGGAGCAAAGGGAAGAATACTCACTTCCCTGGCTGCTCTGTACTGAGAAATTTTAGCCGTGAAAGATCCCAGCACAAATTCCAACAAAGTGACAGACTGAGCTGGCAGTGTGGGTGGGCTGTGCAAGGCTTGCTACGCATTGCAAAATTCAGCTAATTCAATGAAAATATTGTTTCATCATCCTATTGCATGACTTGATAGGGATGGTTCCTTTTAATGGGGCTGTTTTATAATACATGAGTCACTTAATGGCCATCTACTTTGCCTTTGTAGGTAAATCATGGGCTATTACCCAGTGAATTGACTCAGGAAAGTAATGCCCTATTGATGGAAAAATACAAGAGACAGTACACACCAAAAAACCCCTCAAAAAGCATTGCATAATTTTCTTTGCTTTCAACCAAGGGAAAGCTTTCAGTAACACAAAAATTGATATGAAAATAGGGTTATTAAAGTAATTTTTAGGGATGCCAAGAACATTTGAAATTATTTTCATCTTTCACATTTGCAGACAGTGATGACAACATCCACTCTATGGTCAAAACATTTCTGTGCTTCACAAGAACTTCATTTCTGCCGGGAGGCAGACTCTGGCGACTGCGGCTTCTTTCCTTTGTTTCCTCCCTCTTGGCACAGCGATAGGTATTGTGTGAAGCCCAGCAGAGCTGAGAGATTGTGCCTTGATTAGGATTCTCAGCAGGGCCTATTCTGCTGAGAATTGTTATTTCCCTGGTACTTAACAGTGCATGAGTAGTAAAGGTTAGATGGTGAAACACAAAGTAACTGCAGACAGCCTGAGCCTCATTTTCTGATGATAGAGACTGCCATTATACTTTGTGTTCCCGCAAGTTTGTGGTCTGTTGATACCATTTGTTTTAATACATGTAAATAGCAACCAGCTACCATGGCTATGATGATATCAAGTACTAAAAATACGCTAAAAGGGCATTTGCAGTTTGCCCCGCATACTAGAAAGGAAATTCATCCTTTGAATAAAATTGATTCCTTAAGATCACCACAAAATTTATAAGAACATAAAAACGTCTTTAAAGAAAGTCTTCAAAGCTGTGTGAAGTCAAAGAGACTATGAACAAAAGGGTATTCATTTATCTTCCCTAATCTCTGTTGTCCTATTGGGAACTGGAAACAGATGAAACATCATAAAATAGGATTTATAAGCTCTGATCTTGCTCTTCTTCTTCCTTCTATGTGACCTCATACGAACCACTTGCTCCTAGGGAGTCCTACAAAGAATTTAACAATATTTTAATCCTTAATTCCTTTTCTTCCCTGATGTCATAAAACTATTGTGCATATTTTTTCTGTTTCTGTAAAATCTGATGAAAAAAACCCCATCACTGATAGATATCCTTATCAGAAATACTTTTTATTCTTTCCACTAAAAATTACCATAGTTGATCTAAGGTCTTTGCTACATTATTTCTGCAGCTCTTTTGCCCATAAGATACTTCATGTTTACCTTTGTGTAACACTGAATTGTTCCCCCTTAGTTATCAGTTTCTACATAAATCTTCAGATCTTTGAAAAGTCACTAGAAACCTCAGAATTTGTTTGTTTTGGTTTTTTTTTGCTTTAGAACTCTTTTCAACCATACTCTTTTCTATTACTTATGGTGGGTCTTTTGAAGCAACCTTGCTGGTTTCTCTGATGGTAGATACTGACATTTTGTCTTGCTGAAGTTGACTGTATGGATCCTTAGTGATTCAAATGTTCTACTCCCCTTTTTTCTGCAAGTCCCTTCCACAGTGCACTGAATTCAGCTGGCTCAGGAAAAACAGTGTGAAAGTATTCTTGCTACTCTGATAGCCTCAGAGACTATCAATCTCATTAGAAATTCTGGCAGAAAAGCTGTACAAGCACGAAGATTCTCAGCATCATGTGGCAAGATGCATGTTCTCTCTGGCAAAAAACATTAATTCCTGTTTCTGGAAAAGAAACAGAGGGATTGGCTTAATGCTGTATTTCTCTAATAAAAAAATAAAAAAAGAAAGAAAACTCATTAATGGTTCCTGAACGAAAGTTAAAAAAAAAAAAAGAAAAATACACCTTTTATTTTTAGGTGTAAGGTTTACATGGAAGGAAGATCTCACATTGCTCAACTTCTAGCGCATGTATGCTTTCACCACTCCTGATGCAGCCACTGCCTTCTTGTGCAAGGCTGCCAGCTCGGGAGAGCAGAATGAATCCTGGCCAGCTTCAGAGGTGCACTGTTGGAAACACAGCATGGGCACCGCTTCCATGCATTGCAAACAGCAACTGTGGAATCTGGACATGTTATGGCAAAACCAGTCAAGCTTTCTCAGTGCAGTACTTGGCACGTGGTGCTTTCTGAAAAACATTTAGCTCTCACTCTGAAAGTTGTTTTTGGTAACAGCTTTAAAGCTGATCAGTCTGTGAAAGCACAGTAGTGGGGCTTAAACTAATTTTCCGTGCCAGGCAATGAAATGGGAGATGATCATTAACTGGCACTTGACAGAAGTGCTACTGGAAACTTCCCAGCAGCCTAACAAATGAGTGCTCCATCAGGGGCCCAACTTGGCTCAAAGACGACACTGCTAGACAGCTCCTTGGCAAATAGCAGAGGGAGAGAGCTGATGGATCTGATGTCATGTGAAGATGGATTCAAACTCGTTTTCAACAAGAGCAGCTTAACCATTTTAGATTAATGGAGGACTTTGGTCTAGTACTGGACATACCTTAGAATTTTTGGGTGGCTTCTGTGCTGTCTCTATATTTTCTATTTTAGTCTCTTTGCCACATTAAAAAAAAAAT
The DNA here is from genome assembly GCF_049639895.1 of Pseudopodoces humilis. NCBI lineage: Eukaryota > Metazoa > Chordata > Aves > Passeriformes > Paridae > Pseudopodoces > Pseudopodoces humilis. The sequence continues at coordinate 34,032,883 of NC_142202.1, read as the reverse complement.
AAAAAAATTGGGATGAACCTAAGTGTATGATTTTGGCTGAAATTCACTGGTATCAATTCAGTAACAGCTGTCACAGTGCAACGGTAAAACAGCATGCATCTACTCCCCACCATCATTTTCTTCAAGAGATGACCACATTATTTGGACATTACTGAAATCAGTAAACCCTAGGCTCATGTTATGACAATATGAATCACCATGACATTTAATTCAAAGTAGTACAAATCACAAATTATATAAAGGAGCCTTAGAACACCAAATTTTAAAAAATTAATTCTTAAGAAAGAACTTTGTAGTTGAATATTTTAGGCTTCTGTGGGTAGCTATTTTAGAGAAAAATATTTCAAATATTTCATTAAGACACATGGACATCAGCATACAGTCCTTTAAACACCAGCTGATTAAGAGTAGCACAACAATCAGTGTAAGTTCTGCAATCACTGCTGTACACTGGTGAGCCAGTGAGAGTCATCAGGAGTTTTTACTGCAAGAACAGTTGCAATTACTATTTTGGTTTTGCCTGTGGCCTCATTGCTGATTTGTAAATCTTACTATTGAATTTCAGAGTGTAAGGTGGAAGAGGAAAGGGATGCAGGATCCCTGCTTTAATAGAAGAATTCTGGATCCCTGTCAGGAAAGAAGATACTGTGGACAAGAACATGAGAAGAACCAGAGGACAGTGGTAGAAAACACTGTATAGCCTGGAGATGATTTCTCTGAGGAGGTCATTAAGAAGCGCTCTTGCAGCAGTGAGTATTGGGAGGATGAGAGACAGAAAATTGAGAGATTATTATACAGGGTATAAAGAAAAAACCTTTTCACCCTGAGGACAGCCAGGAAAAGGAATATGCCCTGGGAGTTTGCGCAGTCTTCATCTTTGGAGGGTTTCAAGACCGGACTGGATAAAGCCCTGAGCAATTTGGTCCAATCTCAGTTGACCTTGCCTTGGGCAGAAGGTTGGACTGGAGACTTTCTGAGGTCCCCTCCTAACTCAATTCCCTTATGGTGCTGTGAATGATAGAACTGATAGAACATGTGCTATTTCATACTGAAAATGAAGTGGTAAAGTAGAAAGGAGACAGAAGGGATAAAAACAAGGGGAGAAGTGTTGCAAAATGTAGCATTGATACACTTCTGTTCAGATCAGAGACTGTTGGATTGACTTGCTACTGTTTGTGCTTTTATTTATTTGAGTTCAGAGAGCAAAATGTCTTGTGACCACTATCCAGGTCACCCACCAATTACCAGGAATTCTGAAACTCACCATCTGTCAATTTGCTTTCACAACGATGCAGTAAGGCAACATTTTAGTACTTGAAACCCACCTGTCTGGTGGCACCAGGCTCTTTGAGGAAGCTGTGTTTTTGTTTAACTATTGAAACAAAGACAAATCACCCAGGAAAACTACACCAAAAACCAGACCAAACCTTAAACATTTTATCCTCACTTTCCATTCTGGTTTGTGCTTGATCATGAAATTCTTATTGGAGGTTCTGTTTGTTTACTTGAATTTCACAGAAAATCTCAGTCTTTTCAGGCATTTAGAAATCACAGTATCCAAAAAGGTTTGTGTATTTTCTTTGGGACAGTTTTTATTTTTTTTTTTTTTTTTTTTGCTACAGTATATAAATTACAAGCTTGGGTGACTTTCAAAGACAGTTATTTACTCCTTTTGCTAAAGGAAGCTTAAGATAAATTTGTTACAAATAACTTTGATTCTTTTCAGATGTTCTTGGTTTTGCATTACAGTACGAAGTTGGCAAACACGTTTCCTTAGGAGGGTAACATCCCTTTAGGTTACTGAGTGGAACAGCATCCAGTCACACAAGAACCTGGACTTCCAATTGTACTCTGTTTACTCGACAGTTCAAACTTGCCCTTTACTACCAAGAACCCTAAATGAGAGTTTCCCTTTTTGTTACAATACCTCCTACTGCTTGTCACCGGGGCTACTACGCATTTTCCAGGTATGAAAGCAAAGATAATGGGAAAAAAAATATAATTTAAACACAGCCTGTGTCTAGATCACAAACTTCTGCTGGCATATCTAGGCTGTGGAATGTCTGCTTCCTTATGCTGTCTTGAGAAGAAACCCATGGTATAGTGTGGCTACACTACAGCACAGTGCCTTTCCTGGTCTAGTCTAGGCTGTTTGGGGTGAGGGTGTTAATTATGTGGTGATATTTTTTGTCAGCATAATGCTGAATCTACATAAAAAGCCTTGTTGGTTTTTTCTTTATCACAAGAATCTCTTTGAAATAATTATGCTCAAAGAATAAACAGGAAGATGGGGGTTTCTAGCAGAGTGCTGCAGGTGATTAAGTGGCACAATTTCTCTGAAGGGACACTAGCAGCCTGAAATCCAGTCATATTTTATGAAAAGTTTTTTACACTATGTAACAGTAACCATTTCCTGAATTTTCCTACCAATTACAAATGTTTTCAACTCAGCACAGTATGGTCCTCCTATTGCCAAGCAGAACAGCGTGGCAGGGAAGGAAACAGAATAAATAAAAAGTTACACACAAAAGGCTTTAAAATGCACCAAGTGTGTACGAAGGGGAAGCCTTTTTCCACTGTTTTCCTCCTGAAACAATCTTAGCTACTGCTTGGTATTATTTTACCTTAAGCAGTAATAACTATTCAAATCCACTTTTTTTTTTGATTTTTGATTTACTTGTCTGTAAGATGCTAACTCCTCAGGTCACCCAGGTGGAAGCAATGTCACCAGTATTCCAAAGAGAAGAGAACACACAGGAAGGCCAACATCAGGACTACCTGCACACTCTTTGGAGTTCCAATGCAAAGCAAATTTTGTTCTGTTGATAGCTGCAAGTTTGATAATGTACTACAGACCACGCACATCATTTGCACTGACAGAATTGTCACACAAAGCAAGAATTTGCACCATCAGCTTTTCATAAAGGAATGCCAAGAGAAATTGGATCCAGATTTGAACCCTTGGTTACAACTGAGGAGTGAGCAGCTCAGATCAAAGGGTGGACAGCCTGTGCACATGTGCCTGTTCTGCTCCCTCAAACCCTGAGAGACTTTGCAGGGGTGGTATCTTGGCAGAGCTTGGGAAGGCTGAAGAGATGCTCCAAGTGACAAGTGCAGGGTGTCTGAGTTACACAGAGACTGGCTGCTCACTTCTCCATGGCTACGTGTTGGTGAAGTGCTGCCCAACCTCCTCCTGATCTTGTAGGCAGTTCTGCTGATACTCATGAGTCTTTGCACAGGGAATATAGCACAAAGAGAACATACTAGGATTTGGACCACTGATTTGAAACTGAAATACTTATTAAAAATTGCTTTGACTTTAAATAGCTTTACAGTTTTAAATAAAATAATTGTTTTAAAATAGTTTTAATTAAATGAACCTAGAAGTTGTGGATCTTTGATATCCATGTCTGATATACTTTTGAATAAATAGATCTATAAATACCTCTTATCTTTTTGGTGATGAAGTGCACAAAAAGTTTGTTGTTTTTTTTTTTAAGTTGAAATTAACAGCTGTCTCTTTAGGATAAACTTAATATCCAGGAACACTCAATGCAAAGTTATAGAAACCCAAAATATATTCTAACTATATAGACACTGTAAATACATACTTTAACTGAAAGCATGCTTTTTAATTACTCTGTGAGTAAATTGCCAAAAAAGAAAATTAAGCTTCTCTTTAAAAGAAAAACTAAATAAATAAAGAAACAAACCCAGAATTCAAATAATAAACTGAACCAGCCAGTAACACTTTAAAATACAAAAGTGTCATTCCCTTTCTCCTTTAGAGTAGCCCAGCATTATGATACTCTTAAGGACAACAAACAAACAAACAAGCCCCAAACTACCATTTTCAAGTTTCATTCTAAAAGCAAAAGTTTTCATTAATTTGGGCATTTGAAATTTGCTAGTTTAGTATAAAGCTGCACATGAGGCTCCCTAGGGTATAAATAAACTAAGCCTCCACAGTGAAAACCAAAAGAGAAATCATACATGCAGTTTATTCTAGAAAAAACATGATTTCAACTTTCACTTTAAAAACCCGTTAAGTGTAACAGTGCATTAGGAACAATCAAGCTCACTAGAGGGACAATTTGCTTGCAAATGTCAGAAAGCATGATCTTTAATGTTATAATTCTGAGCAGTATCTCAAAGATTTCACTTCATAGCATTTTACAAAATAATATCCTAAACCTGAACACACTGCATCATACAAGGTTAGTAAGCAGGAAATCACAGAGTGGAGTGAAGTGGACCCCTCAAAAATGCTGTTTCCTGAGGTGTAAAGGAATCGTTTCACACTCACACCATCAGCAGGGCTGGACCACAGTGCTCTGTGCAAGAAAAGCTGCCACATCTTGACCAGAGCATGGCCCAAAGGCCTGTGTATCTAATTCATCTAATTCTCACCTTCACTGTCCTGTCAGCGTTTCTCTCACCACCACACAGGGAGGGCTGAGCACCAAGTGATAGAAATACCCATTTAAAATGACTCTCTGTACTGATCTAAATTTGTCTGTAAAGCTGATAGAGAAAGAACAGATTGTGCAATACAGGTCCCAGAACTGCAGGGCAAATACATGCAAATGTGCTTTATCAGCTGGAACAAGTGCCCTGGAATACTAACAGATCTGTGGATCTGCAGTGAACCTCTGAATCTCTTCTGCTGGATCAGTCCCACTTTACATAACTTTCACTCATTGACAGAGGCTGCAGCCACATGGTTCTGTGATCCTGTGCACTCATTTGGGATGAATCAGACATGAGCCCTAATTCCAATAAATATTCATAGACAAAGGCAAGGATCATTATTCCCCATTTATGGAGGAGAAACTGAGGCACAAAGTGATTACTCCAAGTTAGTGACATAGCTGGAGGAAAACCCAGTTGGCCCCACACCTGCTACCAGGTGCTTTAAAATGGGCCAAAGCTACTTGATTATTTAGTATGAATAATTTACTAAACATCTTTTGTTTCTGTGTTTAGTGAGACCAGTGATTTCTTTTTTAACCTTCCATTTCTAAAACAACCCACATGATACTGAGAGTAAAGGTCCAAGAAATTTAGTGAAATCTGCCAGCAGATTTATCCCATTCATGATATTCACTGCAAGCTATAAGATACAGGGTCACCCTGGTAATCACCAAATGAGGGCTCTGAATGCCACCGCACTCTTCTCACTCCACCCAAATAATTACATGGCTCACCAGGAGAAATAAAATGGATAAAAACATTAAGACTTAGAAAAAAAAATAATGTTTCCATAAAACAGAGACTTATTGCATGATAGCTGGAGGCAACACCTTTGCACAAACAGCTGTAAATTAAAGCTGTCCTTTTACTAAGCTTCCAGAGATTGCTTACACAATGTGTGGCAATGGGAGAGAATACAGAAGACAGTTAATTTTCTTCCTTCTTCTTCACTTGCTGAAGTGGATGAAAAGCTACTTGCCTACTCTCAAAAGGATGAAGATAATAACTTTTTTATGCTCCCATGCCACACTGCTACAGTTGTGAACAGATGTGAACATTTTGCCACCTGAATTCTAAACTAAAATTTTCTTGATTTCTAAGTAAATGTGAAAGTGTATCATCAAATACACATCACCTGCAGGTGGCAAGTGTTAGAGAACTTGAAATCACAGTTTTGTTCTACTCTCTCCAGTAGCCACTGGTGAGCTCTCAGCGTGCTGTGTCCACTCCTTTCAGCTATGAGAGGGCTATCCAGTGTTTCAGTTCTTCCACACGCTGCAGTATCTGTGTATAATAGAAATCCATGTTGTCTGCAAATTCAGTACACACAGGGGATTCCATGTCACCAAAGGTGCAGTACAGTGCAGTTCCTCCAATGCTAAGGAAAACAGTTGCTATGCAGAGCAGGATCAGCAAAATACAGGAGCCACCAGACACTTCATCTGTAAATAAGAGCAGAAAAGGTAAAAAAAGATGCTATACAAAACAATATAAATGCATGTGCGAAAAGCTGATAGGTTTGTATCATGAATAGGTCAGGAGGTAAACACAATAATGCTCACCATGTCAAAGTGACCACAATACATACGAGGAATATTATGTTTCTGTCTTTTCAGAAACCTAAATAATTATATTGCTTCATTTCTGCAGTCTGTGTACCTGTCCTTGCTGTGCTGAGATCACTGTGAGAATGCCCCACAACCGTCCTTCATGAAATAGTTGAAATGAAACAAAGGCTTGGAAACTAAACCAAATGGAAACATTCTTGCTTCATTTGTAATGACACTGACTGCACTACAATGAACTGCTTGTGATTACTCTCACATTTTGACTACAGACACTAAACCTTCAGTGCAGGCTAATGTGTGGGGTTATTTTACATCTCAGTTATTCTTTGCATGATTGCTTCTTCCAGAGTAGGAGCAATGCAGAGGTTGCAGAGGTGCTGCTACATCCTCACCATCTCACTTGTCCTTGCTAATTTGTATGCATGAACAACATCTGCATCGTCTGTCAGACAGATGTGGCTCTAAGAAAGTTTCTGTACTCCCTTCACTGTACACCAGGGAGAAGAAATGGGGTAAAAAAAACATTCAAGTGTTCAACAGTTTTTTGGTGTGTGTTTGAAATCAAATTTAAAGTAATAATAACAATATACAACTACTTTCTTTTTGAATCACTAAATCCTTGGGAAAAAACAACAGAAAAAACTAACTGGAATTTTAAATAAAATAAAAATACTTTAAAAATAATTTCAAGAAAAAGATGGGATAGGGTCTCTTTTTAGGCCATGAATGTTTGAGACACGTTTAAGAATGAATTTATATCATTTAGTGGCTGGCATACACAGTAGATAGCACTTTCTATATCATTAGCACTCAAAACTATTTTCTTAATATCTCTTCAGTTTGAATAATGAAGACCCTAAACTCCAAAAGAAAGCATAACAGAATAGCATACTGTGTTTCTCATGAAGCTATTTAGCCCATCAAAAAGACAGTAAGGTGTAAAGCCAGATTTAATGCCAGCTAGCAAATATGTATGGATGTTAAATTATAAAGCAGGGTTAAAATCTGATACCCTCCAATCTCACGGTGTACTAGAAATGGTTGGAAATGTACTCATGGACAAAGCACAACAGACTTGTTTCTTTTGCATCCATCTACCTACACAGTAAATGGATTTAAGGAGAAAGCCTACACTTCCCACCTCCAAGCAATGAACATTGCTCATAAATTATCTGTCACTTGGAAATCATTCAGCCAGAGGAAAAAAGCAGTGACTTCTCAACCAAGCTTTAAAACTGAACTGTGCTTATTGTATCCTCCTTATCACCCAAACCTGGTATGGATTAACAATCTTTGATCAATCACCTTTACTTACTAAATTTTAAAAAACCAATAGAGTATATTCAATAAATGCCTGTTTTGCTGTTGTAAACAAAAAGATTGACAATATTTGCACCCCAAGAGTGCAACCCATTAATTAAGAGCTTTAAACTACCTTGATCCAATGTGTCTTCCATTTCTTGGAATCTCACTCTTCTCTTTGTTTGCCTTTGCTGGACTTGAGCAATTGTTTTTCCATCCCTGTCATCTCTCTTCTTTAGTATAGACACCAATCCTTCCACTGGGGTAATCTATCAGGAAAGTCAGCGAGTGGCACAAGAGATGTTAAATAGAGCTCATGCTTTGATTTCTCTCAATGACTCATGGAGGAAACAAGTTAAACAGTTAATAAATAGTTTCCAGTCTGTTTTTCTTAAACATTGCAACACTTGTGAAACCTCCTTCTTGAATATATCAAGTCCTGAACAGACAGGAGAGCTGCAGTATCATTCTGCTGCTTACTGACACTGCTTGCACTTAATTGCTATAGAATTTAGATACACACACACATTTTCTGCTTGGATCATACTTTGTGTTCCTTTGTAAGCTGATGTGGGCAGGGGCAGCGTTGAGGCAGACTTGTGCCAAAATCACTATCATCAGAGGGCAATAAGAAGTCAATGACATACTGCTGCTGCCCCTCCAAAGATATAATCCTGTGGAGACCATCAAATACTTATTGTGAGATCAACTTTCCAGCACCGCAATTGATTCCCCATGGAGGAAAAGCAGCTACAGTGGGGCTACAAAACCAAAGAGAGTGAACACCAGGGAGAAAGAAAGCTACAGTGCTTTGGATACATTCCAGCTCCACGTTGTAATAAGCTCTCTGGATACAGCAGCAGCTCAAAAATCTTTCCCTACAGGCTGGTCACCCAAACAGCTTGCACAAACAGCAATGTGGTCAACAAGTCAATAAACAAGTCATCACAACTTCTCCTTTCTTTGCTATAGCATTTGGATTAGTTGCAAGAATATAGGCTAAGCGTTACTGGGTTGGCTGAGCAGTCTGTAACTTCCTAGTTATTAATGAAATGAAAGTAGGTAAGGTATCAGGAGAAAAATGCTTTCCTAAGCAAGTAGTTCCCTGTGTGCTAGAAATAAACAGCACTTAAAGAAGAAAGCATGTTTAGAACTGCTCTTGTTTTTACCTTGCGAGCATACTTGCCTCAAAAAAAGTCATAATTATTTCTTCCTAGATCTTAGTAGGACTTAAAAAAAAATAATTCTATAGATCAGCAGTAATGTTTGCTAAACTGGAAAGTAATATGTATACATTTGTGCTACAGACAAAACGTATCACATTTACAACTGAATTTGCAACTCATCTATTAGATAATCCCTAAGGCTTCTACTTTTCCACAAAAACTCAAAACCCCAACATTTTCCAAGTAAAGCTGTAGTTGCAGACAGCTGACTGCTTAAGTCTATCTATAACATAAGTTAGAAGATTCCCCATAAAAACTTGTTTGCATTGCATTTCCAAGAGCTCTAGAGAAAAAGAAAACAACTTCATAACTTATGTCCTTAAGCTCACCTCATGGTACGAGCTTATATAATGCATTGATGCACGCTGTAATCAGAGAGATGGTGCACTGCACACAGCGAGACACAGGGCACAATCCAATAGGCACTGCTGCCAAAAGCTTTGGCCTTTGCAATATTTAACTGATAAATGTGGCTATTACACTTGCAGGTCTCAGGTCTGGCAGTATTTTATAGCCCTCAAATGGACAAATAACTTTACCCAGAACAATGTGGAGCTGGGCACTGTGGGTGCATGCCTACAGTCTTTAATAACTTTTCCAAAATCACAACTGAGAGGGTAAAATTGATCACTGCCACACTTTTTATACTCCTTCCCTTTTGTTTATCTGCTCAAGAGCTTGAATGGATTTGTTTAATGAAACAATACAAGGAAGTACTTGGAAAGTAGTGAAAGTGTGGAGGCAGAGGAAATAAATTGTCTAAGTCAACATGCAGAGGACCAATAGTTGGCACAAATGACCCAGAAATAATAGTCTGCAAGTGTCTCATCACAACAAATGAGTGCACAGAAGAGCAGCTCCTACTGGTAATGTTAAATTAGCCTTGCAAAACTGCCACAAAAATTTAACAGGCCAGCAGAAAAATCAACACTTGTGTTCCCTTGTTGTCAAGAGGGAGGGGGATTATGTAGGAGTGCTTTAATTTGACTTATTTATTTGGAAGGGTGGAGATGAAATGATATCCTTTAGAGTAGATTATTTTAAGCTTCTGCTGACAGCATTGCTTTCATAAAGAGGATCAATGGCTCCTCCCACACCACCCACACAGCAGGCTGGCTGTTGCCTGGCATGATTATTCCTAAGTGGCTTGGACTGCACAAGGTGGGAATGTCACCCAGAGATGCCAGGGCATTCCTACTAGTCTGCCCTAAGATGGAAAGTGGTGGTCTGTTCTGCAAGTCATCACTGCAACCTGAGACACTTCATTTTGTCTGTTGGCTCTTGGTAGCTTCTGAATGACTGTACCACAAACTCACTGTCTTCTCCAAGCTTAAAACCAGAGGGCTATCCTTGACAGGATTATGTGAAAATGTGTTTCAGTAATTACAGTTACATAAAAGGCTTTCTGGAGGAAAGTCTTGCTACAATGAGGTTCATTTACTTTCCCTGTCAGACTACATGGCTACATTTCAGGATTTACTTTAAATGTATAAAGAATTAATTTGACACAGCACAGGTTTCTCTATTCTGAACATCTTCTTTTGCTTAAAAAGAAGGAGCAAGTGCTTTTGATTTTGCAATAAAAATCAGTGTGGCTAGTGTTACTTCCCTATCCCAACAAAAGCCATAAACTGTATTTTGAAATATGGCCCCTTTACATGATATGTAATTCATACCTAGAATAGAATCATAGAATATGTTGAGCTGGAAGGGACCCAAAAGGATCATCCAGTCCAACTCTTAGTCCTGCACAGGACACCTCAAGAGTCATCCCATGTGCCTGGGAGCATTGTCCAAACATTTCTCGAACTCTGTCAGGCTGGTGCTGTGGCCACTTCCCCGGGGAGCCTGTTCCAGTGCCCAGCCACCCTCTGGGTGAAGAACCTTTTCTAACATCCAACCTAAACCTGCTCTGACTCAGCTCCATGGCATGACTATACCTCATCTGCCATACTTCATCTGCCTTTGAATTTTACAAGTTATGCACTTAAGGTTTTTTGTCTTTGTCTGCAATATACGAAGTGATTATATTAGATCCATCTCCCACAACATCTGATGATCTTCAGCATCTAAGGAGAAGGACTCAGCTGCCACACAGGACGAAGCTTTACATCCCACTCTTCAGGCAAGAGGAATATATTATTTAAATTGGAAGTTAATGAGGGAACTGTGGTTAATACAGTTGACCACAAGTCAAGCAGAGGCTTGACTTGAACCACAGGCAGCAAAATACAGGCTTGCACCAGACTGCCCTGCAAACAGCTCTTACATGAAAGAGCTGCATAAAGGACCCTATTGAACCATCAGATATTTTCTTAATTCTCAGCTGGAAAACTAACAAAAGATGGTCTTGGAACATCTATGTAACTGGGCTTACTCAGCTCTTCTGGCCTTCACAAAATCTTCCAACTGGAGCTTTTATAGCCACTGTACAGGAACTGAAAGTGGCATGCAGGTGTGTGCTGGTGTTTTCACCAACAGTCAAAAAGGAAAGCAGAATTTAGACTGTTGGTTAATTGAAACTCTGTTAAATAAAGCTTTTCTCTTTTCTCCACCATTAATAGAAAGTGAATCAGCTTCAATCAAAAGTTTTACACCTTTTAGATAAATTTTAATAACTAGGTTGCAAAATTAGAAAAAATAAACTCTAATTAAACTACCTGTCTCTTCTCTGTTTAAAACAGCATTTGGTAATAACAAAAATCTTCTTACTTTGTTCTTACTTTCAACATATATGATGTCTGTATGTTGTTTTATAAACATATCAGACAAAACTATGAAAATAAGGCCTTGTAATTCAAGTTCTTTGAGAAAACATATTGGATTTGACAATTAGAATTAGTTCTAGATATAGACATAAATAAAAACCCCAGAATGGAGGCACTACAAACTGGGAACTAGGAAGAAAAGCTCATTGTATTAAGTAGTTTGGTCTGAATGCAGAAAACTACTCAAGAAGGTTTGTGTATTATTCTTTGGGCTGTATTCCTTATTCAGTTATTTGGCAAAGGCCTGGAATTTTATTACAAGCAATACCAGATTTTCCTAAAGCAGTAATCCCCAAAGTGACAAAACCTAAGACTGCCCTGTGTTACAATAAAAGCAGCAGACAAACCCCTTTGCTAATAAAATACATTAGATATGTAAGTAATTTGAGTTTGAAAAAGAACTAACTTTGCAGATCCAGGATTCATACCACAGATACAGAAGGTAACTATTTTTTCCTGCTGATACACTTGCCATGCAAGCACCTGAGCTTCTTTATACAGCAACAAATACCTCAGATACTGTGTAAGCACATCACATGGAAGCCTAGTTCTTGACCCAAGCCACACAAGAGAACAGAGGATGCAAAACATTGCCTCCAAACTTAGTGGAGACTTCATTTCTTGGTACACAAACTGCCATCCAAAAAATTTATGTTTTGTTAGACAATCTCACTATCTTTGCTTTCTAAAAAGAATTTCCCAATTATAATTTTCTAATAAGGAAAAACTTCAAGATTTTACTCACTTCCCTGTCTTTCACATAAAAAGTTTACTCTACAACCTTCTATTTTATATAGGAAAATGCAACTTTTTTGAGATTACAATTTGTTTTGTCACTGGTGTGTCATTTCGTTCTCACAGAAATGATAGCAAAAATATTTAAGAAGAGCTATATACTTCTAGTATCTGTTGTTGCCAGCTTCTGACTGTGCTTCATTTGTTAGCTGTACAAATCTTGTTCCTATAAAATGACTGGTTTTCCATCATTTGCTGTTGCTGTATGTGTACTAGTGAAGAAATACCAAGCATAAGGGCCTGTACAATATGAAAACTACTATTTCAGTTTTGTAACTATTTAAATCCAGTCAGAATTTGGTGAAATTTCACTCTTGTAATTAGTTATTGCAAATGATAAACTAAGAGTAAGCGACAAAGTATCTAAATTAGAAAATTGCATGAAATGATTCTTGGAGCTCAATATAGAGCCAAGCAAAACTTCTTATCTGTAAATACATACACAAGTATTTGCCCTTCCCCATTTTCAATAAATTATTATTACATGTCAATTGAAGAACATTAATGAAATTTTATCCTACCATATGGGTTTTGTCCCCAAGTTATTTCAAAATTATCTTTACTTCCACCTTCCATTATAATTTGTTTGTGGCAGTTTTGTAAACACTTCATGACAAGTTTTATCAAGTCAAATTGATTGTTTTTTAATTTTTTACTGCCACATTGGAACATTTCATGTGACTCATTTAATTTCGCTCATGTGGCTACCAATGCATTTTCTAGATACCTCATTGAAAACCAGTATGAAGACACTGTTATCTTCTTGGCTATATTGTTCTATAGCCTGAACAATGCAATTTCAAAGCCTTCAAGAGGACAAGAAAGGAAGTGTTACAGCTGGGTACAAAGATCAGTCTGCTGATCAAAAATTCAGTGCAATCTTATTTTAGCACTAAAACACAAGTTAACAATGCTGGTTTCTCAGGAGTGCCAAATTTTTCCAAATGTGTCTTCAAAGAAATCTGTGGGTGCTCACTACTTCTGAAAAACAACCCCTAGGCTTGTATGGGTGGCAAGATTACCTGGAAATACATCCCGGAAGCGTGTAATGAAACAATACAAGCTAGGGTGGTGTCCTTAACTCACCCTGTGGGACCTAAAAATCTCAAGTATTGCAAAACAACCCCAGATGCTGCATATTATAAATTTTAATTGCTACTGACATTAATCCTTCTCCCATTTAAGCCCCCTGCCTCACACAAAACTCAGACCTCTTGCTAAGAATGATTCAAGTGGACTCTCACCAATGCAGCCAACATGATGCCTTATATGGCTAGGAAAAATACTATGGGAAAACTCAAGGTCCTTTTTCCTCTGCAGATTCTCAACTCTGCCATCAGAGTACTGGCAGTCCCAGCATCAGGAGAGCAAACTAGAATTGAAATTAGATGCCCTGTAAAGCATCATCATCGGTCACAGGGACAATCAATACAAGCATAATTTTTCTAACAGTATCAATATGCTGCTTCCTATCCGGTCCTCTGAAACACAAATGGCACAAACATAGCTATTTAAAAATAGATGCTATTGGATTAATTTAGGCTTTATCTATGTGAAACAGAAAAGTACTCCTCTGCTAAAATGCAGAACTTTCAGTGGGCTCAAAAGAAATTTAATGCTGAGGGATGATACTTAAATTACTCTTTTGTTATACACGTATATGGGCTTAGCACAGCTTGTCAACAAAACACTCTTTTTCAAAACCACCCTGTAGGTGAATGCAAGCCAATGGACTTACTGAAGTCCAAAAGTTGAAAGTTTGTGATATATGTATTAACATGTATGTGGGTTTCCACATCTCCTTGTGTACAGCTTTGTGCGCGTGGCTGTCAGTCCTGGCATGTGGCATACTTCCTGAGAGCCCACAAAAGACGAGAGGCATGATCTTGGAAAGGATGTAACAAACTGTTGAAGCAGGGAGAAAAACCAAAATGCTTTCTCCTCAGCTCTAGAGACTTTACCGAACATGTAATAACATCAGCATTGATCCCCAGTATTAAGTTCCCTGGTTGGCCACTGTCCTTGAGCAATTATGGGGTTTCTTGGTCTCTGTGAATTAGCTTGATCTATAGAGAAGTACTGCAACTTTATTGCCAAAGGATAGTCTATTGTTAAAAATCTTAAAAATAGAGATGAACTAAGAAGATACCTTTATACAAGTCTTCCCCCTCCAGCATCTGAAATAACATCATAAACCACTCATTTTTTTCATTTAAAAAAAGCTATTAAGGTCCCATGGATGCAAATGCAGCAAAACCAAAAGACAAATAAAGCAAAGATGTCGTCATTACACTCTCCAAAAAAGTCCCAAAGCAATAAATCTTCTCTATTTTCAGAAGAGCAATTTAGCTTATGAAGCACTCACCCTTGTTACAGGCCTATCAGCAGTGCTTAAGGAAGGTGGGTTCAGGGTTAGAAGCTCTTTCTTAGCTTAGGTTGAACAACAGATCTGCCTAAACTTGACAAAATCAGAAGCCCATTCATTTATATACATAATTTATATATATGTAGTTCTCACCTCTATGGAATAAGCACAAAAAAGCAAACTTTGTTCTATGCATAGAAATGGATGATGGTACATCATAGGCATGATGTAGATCTCTGACACAAAATTTGATTTAACAGGAATAAAACAGCCTGTGTCAGAATAAAAAAAAAAAAGAAAATCCCGCAGGTATCACATTAATGCATAAAATCAATCTTAATTTTGAAACACAGTGCACTCCTTGTCAAGAAGGAGACAGAGAGGCAAAATTAAACTTTTTTCTGAGTAACTCAGAACAATTAACTATGTATAGATTTCAGATTTGAAAAAGTGACACATGAAGGAATATCTAACACATTTTGAAGTTGGCAATATCTAAAATATTTTATCTGAGATAAACATGAAAGATTTTATAGGATTCACAATATTTACCTCAGTAATCTCTATCCTTCTTGTAAGTTCATCAAGAGAAGAAAAGCTGTCATCTAGTGATAAAGCTTCCAGGGAGTTATAAGATGCTCGTTCGGGTGAAATATCTGGAACAGTGTCAAAGTCCTCTTGCTTTGCAAAGTTTGCAGATTCTTCAGTGTCTATTATGTTACCATTCAAAAACCTCAGAAATAAATCTTCTTGTTCATTATTGACCTTCTCCTCCCATCCTGCTGCTCTCTGTATTTCCTTGCACACCTGAGAATGGGCAGTACTGTCGTGCTCAGACACCTTATTACACCCAGCGCATTCATCTGATGCTGTTCTGTCCCATGAAGGTTCATCATCATCATCAGGCTGTATCTGTTGCTGCTTTAAATCACTATTTCCAAGCTGGCCACCAGCAGTTTCCAAAGACCCAGCAGCATGTTTTGATCTGAGCAGATTTCTATCAGCTGCCACATCTTTATCAGGAGGAACCAAATCAGTAGGCATATAATCAGCATCTATTAAAGCCAAAGCATCTACCATTGGCTCAAGAGGGAGTTTCACTCCAAGCTCCCCAGCCCCTTCTATTTTTACTGCATCCTTGGAGAGCTGTCTTTCCCTCAGCTGCAGACTGTTATCTTTACTGACATCCCCAGATGATAAAGAGCCTGAGGAAGGCCTGCCCACTGTCCCTGTGGACTGGGTGTGTGGCTCCAATGTTGATTCAGCATTGCAGTGCTGCTCCTCCATGTGGTCCTTTCCTGCAGCTACCCAAAGACTTGCTGCCTCTGTCTGTCTCTCAGTTTTGTTTTCACCTGGGTGAACAGTGCTCAGCTGTTTATCTTCTTTCTTTGGTCCAGTGCCAGGACAAGTTTCAGTACCTAAGTGCAATAGGAAAAACAGTTCCAGAGTTTTTAAATGATTCAAAGCATCAGCCCAGGGGGGAAAGAGTATACTGTGATTTGATAACATTGTAACCTAATGCTTCAAAATGCTCTCCCATAAAGGGCAGGTATTTTATGCTCCAGTCAGGATAGCTTGTTAGTAGTCTCTGACTCCTGACTCAAGGAAATAAAAAAGTATTTGCACGCATTCTTGCAGGTGAAACACATGATCGAGTGTCCTTCTGAAAAAAGTTACTCCCAATATGTAAGTGAGTATCCTTCTGAACAGTCACTTTTCTTTCAATCGGTATTTTACGTGAGTCATCTCATGGAGACCTGGAGTTCAGGCAAATGCACTTAATTACAGAAAACTGTATCTTGATGCCAGTGTATCTATCACCTAGGGAGATACCTGCATTTCCTTTAAAGAAGCTGAAATCATACCAATTTAATAGATTTTAAATTTGCAGATCTCTAGCTCCTTTGATTAACACTAAACTAAATAGAAATTACATTTCCCATAAATGGAAAGCATAAAAAGATACTGCTTTTTGGATCAGTAAGTTTACATATTAAAAATGTCATTTGATGCAGCTTATTTCTGTATTCATATTTACAATACATATGAAAATTATTTTTTCTTATCTGAAATTTCAGAGACACACAAGGAGTTCTACATAGCTTGTGAATTCACCTACTGTTGGCATGATGTGCTGATGAAGGAGTAGATGGTTAGCCCAAGTTGTCTATGAAATTATTAGCTATTAACCATTTCAAGAAAACCAAAACTCTGTTTTTAGGCTTGAAAAGAGAGAAAAGGGCTGTTAAGAATTAAAGTATCAAAGAATGCTAGCTATGACAGAAGCTGCCTTTTATTCCATACTTCAATAAAAAACTAAGTTAATACTATGTTATAATAGGACTACTGTTGCAGTAATATTAATAACCTCAATCAACAAATTAATAATTTTAGGAAACACTTATTTGAGCTTTTTGGTCTTAGTGAAGAACAGAAAGATCTTATGAACAGATTAATAAAGATTGTCAAACAATGTCCTTCTTAACTGAGTTCTCTATGACAATTTTATTCTTCCTCACCTGTTAAAACCTCTCTTAAAATGTGAGCAATTTCCTGAACTTGCTACACAAAATAGTCACATTCATTAAAACAAATATATGCATTAATTCATTGTACTAAACAATTTCATTAAATTCCAAACTATCCCCCTTTTAATGGATAATGAAATGCAAGTTAGCATGGAAACAACAGACTTGAAAACTGAAAAAGAGAATATCCAAGCAAATCAAAATGTGGAGAAAAGTATCAGAATGACATTAGCAGACAGAAAGAGTACGAGGAACCTAACTTCTGTAAAACACTGAAAGAATAGGTGTGAGACAGGGACTTTTTAAAAATTAGACACAGATGAGTAGATAGCTCAAGGGATTTGTAATGGGATACTGAGTCCTTCACATACAGGTCATGAGTTCAAACACAGCCTGTATTATTGGTACAAGATTTTGTTACCATCTGTCAATTTTTCCTAGTGGATACATCCACATCACAACAGGCATCTTTGTTGGCAGCCCCAGCTGCAACAAAGATTAAATGGAATCGGAAATTAAATCAGATTCTTTACTGTAAAAGGTGTCCCTTGAGCTCAGGGCACTGTTCCTAAGAAAGCAATAAATTATCCTAGCACTGTTATCTAACTGCAGCAGTACAAGAACTGGGATGCAATGATCATTCACATCAGGTTTTCAGCAGTGTCCAATATTTACAACTACTTCAGGCAACCCTTGCCCACTATAGTCTGAAGGCAAGTTAAGACAAATACTTGAAGATTTAATTAGAAAAGATGCCTTTGCCCACACTGAGTTAACTGGAGACATACCCACCAGGGGCAGTAATTTTTACCTAACTGACAGAGGTTCAACCAAGTGTCTACTGAAATTTTTTTAGCAACAGAAGTACCTAGGGTAATTTATAAAATGGTTTATTTTCCCCTTAACAGAGTTGACAACAATTAGAATTGACAACAAAATTGGTTTGTTCATCACAGAAACCTGTAGGTACCACTTGGTCTCATTAATCCAAGACGCCTAGCAGACAGAGTACTGATCTGCAATCTATCTACCAATGGAGAATTCACACTTCTCCATCCTTGTCCTTCTTCCCCATCAAAAGCAAATCCCACAGGACCTAAAAGAAAACAGGGTATAAAGAATTCATCCCCATCCTGGAAACAAGTCTAAACTATATGTACACACTGTAAATTTATGCTAAGGGTTTTGTTAAATTCAGTATTTTGTTAGGAAGGTTTTAATGAAACACATTAATTTATCTTTAGTTAACACCAAGTCTATTAAGTTTCTGCTATTAGTCAGAAACTGAAGAAATTAATGGGTAAAGGATGTATCAAATCTCATCTTTTAATATATACACACAGTATCAAGAGTCAAATTCTCGCTGTTGGTAGATTTCACAGAGTGAAAATCTGCCAGAAAGTAAAATGAAATAGAACAGACCATTCACAGCCCTTGCTCAGAAGGGCAGAAAACTAATTAGGTACTGTCCCAGGAATCTTGACTGGATGACTTCTTACAAAGCTGTTTGTTGGTCGCTATAGTCCCAGGAGAGAGGAATTGTGAATTCTTAGGATCAACTGCCTACAGAGGCTCAAACTATGTTCCCATATACCCTAGCAGATCAATGGAGTAATTTTTGCTTCAGATTACCAGAGAAGTCTGATTTTACATCAAAGATACTACTATAGTGCAATGCAACAATCTCTAGAATGTAATATAGATATTACTACAACGCATTTTATGTACTCTTATTGATAATTGCTACATAAATTCTTATTCAATATGAATCCATATGAAGGCCAGTTCTCAAAACACTTGACTTTCCTTTTCCTGTCTTACTGTAAGTCAGACTTATACTACAAGCAGCTAAATGAGTTAAGTATTTCTTCCTGTGATTTGGCAGATACAGATATAAGAAAAGTAAAACTTTACATGTTTACTTCTCATTTTTAATTTCATTTTTCATTTTTTTTTGTAGAGGAAAAAAACACCTAGAAAGCAGAAGTCAAGCATTTTAAGTTTTCAGTGGGAAGGCCCATGCATTTAGGCTACTGCTGAAAAGGTTAAATATTAGGAACTGTATGTTTATTGCAATATAGGATTCTGCTGGGGTTCAGGCAAAATCAAGAACCTGTCCCAAATGGTCATACTGCTGCTAGTCCTGAGCTGGATTACTCACGCACAGCTTGTTATCTGAATGTTATTTCAGACTATGAATCACCTGATCGTCAAATTTCTGTATTTGGTTCATACTGATGCATTCCCTACCCAAATCCTTCTAACTGCAGCAAAACTCCATGCCCATGCTACCGATACATTGACACTGAAGGACAGCAGCAGCTAATGACCACATGCTGCCTGAACAGCTGCTCACACTCATTCATTGCTTCCTCAAGAACACCCACTAATCTTGTGAAAAGCATCTTTTGCAAATCTCAACCATTTAAACTTGAGTTAGGGTGAAAATATTCCTATCTTTGTATTGAAAGTACTTATCACTGCTGAAAAATTCTCAGCAGAACTGCTTTTTATTGGATGACACAGCTTTATTAATTTACCAAAAAGAGCCCAAAGATTTTTATGATATTATTGCAAGATTTACATTAAGAGAAAGGCATGAAAAGATACATTTACACCATTAATTCCTTCCACATTAAGTCAAGATGTTGTACTAGAGTATTTCAACATTGAAACAAAATGCTCTTGAATTCATGATGAACATTCAAATGTTCAGAAATTCTGCTCTCCAGAAAGCTTTTGTTCCTGCTTGGAATAAAATCAGAGGAAAAACTGTAATATTCTATTTTTTTTCCATGTGAATTTTCAACCATCCAAAAATAAAAAGCACTGTCTTCTTTTGATCTGCTTTCTGAGCTGTGGAACATGTTTGTTTCATGTTTCTAATGCTATATGTTTAATTAGGTTACAAGAATAAAAGTGGAGAAATAGGGGTCATGGTAAAAGAGCATGGTGGTAGAGAGGCTCCACACATGTAAATGCACACTTGCAGGATAGTTTAGGTTGAAAGGGACCTCATAAGGTCACTTAGGCCAGTTCTCATCTTCTGAGGAATTCTAACTGTTTTTGAGGAAAGGTACTTAGCTAAAGCCAGTTTTGGCAACTGGTATATCTAAATACTAGAAACTTTTTGCTCAGAGAGAGGAGAACAAAAGCACTGCCTGGTTGGCTACCAATATTCCTTCTCACTCTGTCTCCATTTTAACAATTCCTTAATTTGTAAATGTTTCATAAGAACCCAAAGATTCTAACAAATTACTCAAACAAAACAGACACTGCCCCAAGGCAGAAAAAGGAAAATGATGCTGACATGAAAGTATGTACTAAAAACTTAAGTTCATTCAGTAAGAATGTTTTTCTCTTCAAGATCCCCCAAAGGCTTCATCATTTTCTGTGTTGCTTCAGAAAAATGCATATCAAAATCAGTACACTGCATGTAACTTAAAATAGTTACTAATACTGTTAACTATACCCCATTGCCACACCTCAGAATGTCTGTCAC
The DNA here is from genome assembly GCF_049639895.1 of Pseudopodoces humilis. Classification (NCBI taxonomy): domain Eukaryota; kingdom Metazoa; phylum Chordata; class Aves; order Passeriformes; family Paridae; genus Pseudopodoces; species Pseudopodoces humilis. Next base: position 34,012,356 of record NC_142202.1, on the reverse strand, counting down.
CAGGTTGATTACCTAGTATATATTTGTATACATACAAATTATGCATCTTATCTCTAGTTTTATAAAATTTTGTAGCTTAAATAAGCTTCTATAAATACATGGATATTTAAGACTTTTTTTTGATGAAAGCTGGAATTACTTTACTACTATGAATATCAATGACTAATTAAAATTGCATTATTTATCCATTGTGCTGATAAAAAAAATAATCATCCATTTGTGCATCTGTAGAGATCCAACAAATGCTGTAGCTTCAAATGAAATAGCTTCATTTTACTTACAGGAATATGTCATTACATAATGATTATTGTAATATTTAAAACAAATGTATGCACATGTATACACATACCTGATTGAAAAGCAGTAGCTTCTCTTTCCTTTAATGTTCTGGATTCCATTAACTGAGGCAAATAACTGCTTTCCCATGTATTTTCTGCAGCTACTAGCTGTAAAATATGATAGTATTACCTGTAATTTTTGGAATTAAACAGTAATGCTATGACTTTTTGAGACATTCAAACTTCAAAAAGGTTCTAAAGATTTTATCTAATATTTAAAATATATTTATTACCAATTTTTGACAAAGCAAAATTCAATTAAACAGCTGCTTACCTTATTTTTGGATGTCTGTGGCCTGCAGCAATAAAGGAAAAAAGAATAAATTAAACAATCTAATGGCAACATTCTTCATAATACATCCAAGTGAAATCTTAGAAATCTTTGCTCTGCTCTAAAAATAGCACAGAACTTTTCCATTGAAAGTGTCAACCTGCTAGCATACTTCCAAACTCAGAGTTGTACTTGCATGAATATAATCAGCAGACCAATTAGCCCTAACACTGTTCCACCTAACTGAGAAAGCAGTCAGAAGAAAATTTACTGCAACATATCAAGCAATGTACATTCCTGTAAAGGGTTATGCTCAGAAGGAACTCTACTAACTTTAAAAATCAAATAAGAACTTGATATCTACTATATTTAAAATAATGATCACTATAAAAGAGACTGAGGAATGAAATGTCCTCGCCAAAAAATGTATTTCCCTCTCCAGACTGGGACGTTTTCTGGATTCTGTAGGGTACAGCAGCTCCCGCTGACTCCATTCAGATTCACAGGTAAATCAACGCTGCTCACAGTCAGTGTGGACTTTGCCAGCTGGATAGAGATTCATGCACAATGTGATTTATCACACACAATCTGTCTTGCAGTCCTTCATACAGCAATGAAGATAAAATGTGGAGCATTTTATTTAAAGCTACTAAAACATAACGGAGAGACAAGGGAGGAGTACTGAGGTTCATATTCTCTAACAAAAACTTCAAAAAGTTACATTGACTTTTAAATTTTACCATTTAACCTTCAAATAAAGGACATTCAAAACCATCTCTAAAGAGCAAACATGTCCAGTATGTAGCTGAAAACCTTGAGTATCAGAAAAAGTTACATTACTTTCAATTATGAAAGCAAAATGCTCACATTTTCCAAGACCTGCATGCTATTAATTAAAAATAAAAGTGTAATTTTAATTAAAAAGTGAAATGAATTTAAAGCTTAGGAAAAACTTCCTATATGAAACCTATATGAAACTAAATAAAAGCAAATAGGCTTTTGCCAAGAGAGTTCAAAAGAATAATAATATTAAATATAGAGCACTGATCACAGCAAATGAGCACAAGCCTTAATTTTTATCAAATTGCAGGGCTTCTCAGAACAGGGAACGATATTTCAAAACTGAAATGAAGGAGAAAGCGGAGTTATTCCCAACAAAGTGACAACCCAGGTGACAACATGGAGGGGCTGCTCGGTTCAGCATACAAATCTCAGCAGACTTGAGTCTCAGCCTTTCTGTGGGCTTGCAAGGTTGTGTGCAGGGAAACACGAGCTAGGGCAGCTGCAGGCGCTCAGTGCAACCTCTCAGTTTGCACACTGCGGGTGCAGTCCTGCAGCTCCAGTGCTACACATGCCCCCTCTTTCTGTGGAAATGCAGGAATACCTCTTCAGGGGCTCCCTCCCAAAGGCATTCAAAATACATAAAAAAATCCCTGCATGAAGTCTGGAAATCAGCCAGGGTGTTTTCAAACTTTGGTACCATTACCCAGAAGAAAAAACTTTGATTGCCATATCATACTCTTTATGAGCAACAGCAGCATTTTGGCTTTTGTTATATCCAGACTGACAATGCAATTGCAAGGCCAATGCAAATGTACCAGAGAAAGTTCTCTCTCCCCATCTAATTGAGAGCATCTCGCCTGCCACAGGCAGGCCTCTTCACAGTCTTTGAATGTGGTTAGTTTCCTAACTGCTGTTGGCTGATCATTTTTCAGTTGCAGCTCATATGATTTTTTTCCATTTGTGCCTTAAAATCAATGTTTGGACAGTAGGACATTCACTCATGAAAGAACAGATCTCCTCCTCCTCCTCCTTCCTGATAGGAACAACCCCCTAACTGTTACTACCCAGAAAGGCACCCTAGGCACAAGTTTGTTATACTGTAATACACTGATTCAGGAGGCTGATGGATCAGGCAAGGCAGCTATGAACTGAGATTTCAGAATACTGTCATGCTGGGAAAGTACAGAATCACTGCTTCATGTAAATGCAACCTATATGAAATTACTAGAAGATAACAAGAACTACTTTAAGCATTAAGGAATTGTCTTAAAATGGGGAAATTTGGGAATAAAATCCTGTAGGGTAAGTATGGGTGCTGAAGTCTGAGATGCTGGACACTTGCATTTTGAAACAATGATAAAACTAATAGGTATTAGACACGAACACCATCATTAGTTCTACAGTCTCCCTCTTCTTAAATTAACACAATTCAGTTTTTACTTTGGCTGAAAAAATAAAACTCAAAACTCCATTTCTGGAAAACTGATGATTTGCTAAAACCAGTCCAGATCTGCATACATTCATCTTCATACATTCCTCAAACAATATTAAAATAACGTGAAAACTGATGGTAACAAATATTTTAGTTACACATCAGAAAGAACCACCACTTTATAACCAAATTCAGGTCAGCAGGATGCAACTTTTATTTTGACACTGACTATTTTGGAACACCCCTAATGGCAAGGAGACAACAGCTACAGTAACACATTAGTTTGAAAAATAATAATACTTTCTTATACTTACTGTTGATGGGAAGAGCAAACTCTAGTAAGCTTTTCCAGTTCTTGGCCGCTCAGTTCTTTATCTGAATTCCTCAGTGTTGTAACTGGACTTGCAATTGCTGTTTTCCATTTTCTTTCTAAATTAAATCAAAATAGTTTTTGCTCAAGATACGATAAAAGTAGCATTTTTATAATAAATAAATAATAAATAAATAATAAAATAATAATAAATAAATAAATAAATGGAGAAATATTGACAGCTTTTCTGTGTATGTTCTACAGTCTCATTTCAGACTATGTAGAACAGCATCCTACTCTTTCAGACAACACTTTATTTTTATCACATTGGATTCACTGACCCTAACCCAAAAATAAGCTTGAAACAACTGTGGATCAAAATACTGATTAACACAACAAAGAATTACAAACTATTTGCACCTTTATAATTTAATGTGTGCAAACAAATCCAAAGCAGGAATACCCTTCTTGTAAGAAGCTTAGAGAAAGTCTGATATAAATGCTGCTTTTGCTATGTAACTTTTTCAGCATGGAAAATGTAACTCTATTACTTAGAAATACAAACTAAAGTCTTTCTTCTACCGTGTTAGTTTAGCTGGTACTCACCCCACTGTTCCTGTATGGAAGAAAGATTTGCAAGCAGCTGCTCATGATAAAGTCGTTCAAGCTGAATGAACTTCATGGCCTTCTCATCTGAATGGAAGGTTAAAGGCAAATGCACACATATGTGGATAGGGTATGACTTACTTATAACTGGCATCATGTTTGAAAGGGAAGTAATTATACACTTGAAATTTACAATAAGTTAATCAAAATGAATAATAGCTAGCATCCTGATTCCTGTGCAAGAAAGAAAAAAAAATAGCAGATATGAGAATGGCGAGCAAGAAGTAAAATAAATTGAGAAACACCAAAAAAAATGAAAATCCCATTCTTTTCAGCAGCTACCTCTTCCTGAAGCACAACAAAAGGTTTTCTTTGAAAAGAAATTACTGAAATGTTACTGTGCTGATAACTTTGCCAAAAAAATGAAATCTCTGGGAAATGAAAAGCAGAACAATGACACAAATACCAGCACAGAACTCTCAAGAAATACAAATATCCCAATAACCATGACTAACTGAAAATATGGCTCCTTTCTACTGACCAGCTGGAGACAGTATTAAACAATTGATCCAACTTCATCTTTTGAAAAATACCTGCCCCCTTTTCAACCATTGTATACAACACTGCTGGACTGCTGAGTTTACCTTTTGTCTTCCTGAAGATTCTGCTCGCCTTTCTTCTATATGAAGAACTCTTTGCCTTTGCTTATGGTTATCAATATATTCACAAAGGTATACTGATAGTCACATATTTTAGAATAGTCAGGATAATTCTAGTTCCACCAAGCCTGACTTGTTGTTGTGCTGTTTAAAGCTGTTTTACCAGCTATTTGAAAAGTAATTCTACAATACAATGAGAAGTACAGTGAATGAAGTTCTTAGTAATACAGAAAACCCACTTTCTATTATTCATGCTAATTAAAACACTGGAGTAATTATTACAAGAGCACAACCAGTACTTCTTATTCTGGTTAGCCTCATGCAACTGCATGGCTTATGAACAACAACATTAATGGAAAGAATATTCTCTGTCTTCAGGAAATTTGTTATTAGAAACAGAATTACAGATCACAGAGAGAGCCTTAGAGGACCACAGAAACAAACCCTGAATTATTGTTAATATGAGGTTACACACTGGATGAATTAAAAAGTCTGTCATGGATAATTAATACAGTGCAACATGATCAAGTAAGTTCTTTATTAACATCAGGAAACTGATGGCTGAAGGTACAGCAGAGATATCCTTCATAAATATGTATTATATAGTGGTGTTGAATTCCACACATCAGGTATACATTGCATTAAAAAATATTTCCTTTGATCAGCTTTAAATAGAGTGCCTTTCAATTAAAGCAACTTCGATGAAAGAGGAACAGTTTCGACCACACTGTTTAAATTTTAAATTTGCTGTATTCCCACCTGCACAATAATTTACTACAGATTTTTTTCCATGCCTTTAATTTGTGTTGTGCAATTCACATTTTCTGATGGACACTTTTGAATTAGAAGGACCAAAAAAAACCCCACAGTCCTCTAAAACAGTTATGGATATTTTATTTTATACGTTGCTTTTATAATATTGCAATTGTTAGCTCTCTGGTTTTATCTACAGGCTAATATAATTTGTCTAGGTTTCTTATACTTTGATATTTAGTCTGCTAAACAATTACCTATTTGCTGTATTTTGTTTGTAGAAATTACATAGTAAAGAAATAATCTGTATGCACAAATTCTGTAATATATGATGCATCTTAGTGAATCATATATACCTTAAGGGCTTACCACTGGCCTCCTCTTTTTATAATCTGATAGTTTTCCCTTTAAAGCAAAGAGGAAATCCCAGTCTACCTTTTCTAAAATTCTAACTTAACCTTAAGGTTTAATATTATTATTCTCTCACACAATTACTGAAGTATATCAGAATAATTATCAGCAGTTCAACTATTACAATTTTTGAACCAAACTTACTTGCATTATCTAGGAACAAATCAAAATAAACTAGACTATTTGAACTGTTCCCAGAAGCAATTATCCATATTTTCCTACCAATTTCTCAGACCACCTTGATATGATTTTGACTAATTAGCATTTGTCAAACACCATTTTGCTATTGTTTGCAGGTTGCTGATCACAGTTCCATGTGTTTGGTACTTTTATTCCAATATAGACATTTTTAGTACATATTCTAATCAACTGTTGTGACAATTTTATTATTACTGTTAGTATCCTATTTGATATAATATATATCATACCTCTACACCAGACATTTTCCTAGTTACTAATATTTAGAATAGAAGTTACCTTATGAATACAAAAGTTATTTGAAAATATTTTCTTATTTCCTTGTTTATGCCCAGCTACAAATGATTGCATCAGTATAGCTGTTGGAAGTGAATTTATCTTTCAGCTCACATTCCAGTATCTTGATTAAGGAGGATTTGCTAGCATGTGGTATATTCACTCATGGGTAAATTATGGTTGTTCACTTCTTTCTTACCCTGACCCACAAGATTTAAGTTAGCAGCAAAGCATTTGACTTTTATGTCTTATCATGCCACATTATTTTAATACCATGCAACAATTTCTGCAAGTAAAAGGATACATTCCTCCTCTTGAAAATAGGTCTCAGCTATCTGCAAAAGTGAAAAAAAAATTAAGAATTTATGTGGTAAGGATGTAATATAAACTTTTTATCATAGTTTTAATCATATAGTTTGCAGGGTCCCATTTAGTTTGGGTAAAATATGAATCTTCTGACAAAATACATGCATTCATATTCTAGGGGAAAGACCAAAGAAATTTTAAGTCCTCTCACACAAAACAGATTCACCCAAATCTTAGTAGGGTTTTATGTTGCTGCAACTATAAAAAATTTTTCAGCAACATTTTTAGTTATCTTAATAGAAAGCTTTAAAATGACCTACAACAGAAACACATTCTTTACTGATACAAGTTCAAAAGCCTGAATTCTGTGCCTGACCAATGTTTCCTTATCTTTGATAAAATTAAGATTATTGCTGCGCTCTCCTGACTGCAACGTGTTAAAACAGAAATGGAGGTTTCCTGACTGATGAGAAAAGAACAGTCTTTTGTCTCCCTGGAGACAAAAAATATTTGAGAATTGCAACAATAACTTATTTGTGCTTGTTACAAAACTGTGCAGGCTTTCCTAGAAAGCTGAGGAATACTAACATCTTTATTTGTAAATGCAATGAAATACAAAAAATATAAACCTCAGAAGTATTCCACAGAGCTCTACACTACCAGTGACCTTTACAAGCAGCAACTAATCAGTCCTCGGGGACAGCGGATTTGGGCAGTCTTCCTATTTGCCATGTGTGGTGACGCAAGGCCAGAGCTTGCAAAACGTGTCCAAGAACTGCAGGTACCGTGACACCAGAACATTCGGGTTGATGAATAGTAGATGACTCCCCAATGACTTCTGGGGGAGCACTCAAAAACTCAGTCTCAAAATCTTTGGGACATATCGATTTAAGCAGTCATAATCTTGAGGGCTTAAATAAGCACTTTTGTAGAAGTCTGAAGATGATTGCTCAAAAAAACCAGCAACTTGATAGAGGAGCCTAGATTACAAATTGTATTTCCTGGCTCTCAGCCTTTCTACTAACCACTAGACCATTCTGAGCCCAGTACCTTTGAAAGAGAATCGGTGACTTTTAATGTTCTTTATCTGCACATTTTGTCGGCTGTCCACAATAGCCTCCTAAGAATTTTTGGAGCTGCCAAAGCTCTACCTATGTTTATATATAAAAATACTTCTTAGACTCTGTAATAAGTCTTAAACAAATCAAATTAATCCCATTCAAGATAGGGAAAAAATTACATCCTATTTTAATTAGAAGTTGACTCTTAGAATAACCCTTGCTATCCAACAACCTTTAAATATTCAATACAGGCTTCCCACAAACACCATGGATTGTTAATACTCCAGAACATCTGACACAGCTCTTGATTTTACATTGAATTTTGTCATAGAGAATAGAAAGAGAATGTGATGGAAGAGTATTTGCTAGGCTTGGTTTAATGGTACTGTCAGGCTGTATTAGCAATCTGAATAAAAAAAAATAGACTGAAGATGACAGGTTAATTCACTAGAAAGGGAAAATATTCTTAAGAGACTCACTTTCAGGAATGCTAAACTTAAAATCCTTCCCCCTCCTATCCTCAATTCAAAAAAACAGGTTACGATCCTTTTAAAGTCCATTAGCTTTCTTTCAAGCACTCCCTTCAAAATGCTTGATAATTTTTAGGAAAAAAGAAATAGTGTTTGAATACTTTTCAATCTGAATATACAGATTCTGTTCTCAGTTCTGTCACAGTTCTGGTATGACTTTCAAAAGGTTCTTCCCCTTAGTGTTTGGCTTCCTCATCTAAAAAGCAACAGATTTCACCTCCATCATGTGCAATTGATTTCCTTGATGTTTGTAAAGCATTTTAAGTTTTTGCCCTATCTTGTTTTCCAAAAATGACCTGTGTACTGACTCATGAACAACCACCAAATCTGATGAGGCTTAAAAGTACAAATTGACAACCCTAAAGCTAAGCTTCTTGTAAGTTAAGGGACAGTATCAAATATCTTAACCATGGATTAGAAAAAATGATTTAAAATTCTGTGTCAAATGTAGATTATCTCTAATATGCTAGCCTAAAGAGAAACCACTTTCTCCCATATAATCTCTTATTTGTGTCAAAGAAGAAGAATGCAGGAATGTCATTGCAGTTTAGAAATTTAAAATACCTTTCAAAATAAAGACAATGCATCTGAGTCAAATCAGGCAGGTATAGTATCTACATATGGCCCATATTAGACACCACAGCCAAGCAAAAGGTCTTCTAGTCTGCTCTTAGTCAGACACAACTAAACAGTATTAATTTACAGTTTAGTAAATTAATCATCATAGCATCAAATTCTATTCACATATTTTTCTTCATCATAACCTCCAGAAGAAAAAGAAACATACTGACCAGTTTGTAAGAAAGATTGTATTTCAAACCACAGTTTTTCCTTTGGTCTTGCAGGTGTGGCAAGCATGCTTATATAAAGGTATACACTAATTAAACCTCTAATCCTATTATTCATGCATAAAATTTATGCTAAAAAGACGTCTGCAGCAGTAAAAACAATTCCAGATTTAAAATATTATTTATGGATCTACTGTCCTGTAACTATACCAGTGTCTTGCAAACTTTATTCAAGGTATATATTAAATATATATATATATGACTGATTATATATTAAATATATATTTATATAGTACTGAGAAATACATATATAATATAAACATATATTAATATATAATATTAATTATATATTATTAAAGAGCTATTTTCGCAAATCTTCCTGCCAAACTAATTTCACCATTTGAGGAATTAGAAATCCATCCTTAAGAGCTTCCTTTAACTACAGAATATACTTACAAGGCAATTTATAGTTTAACAAATATTAGAGGATCTTAGAGAAGATATTTGCCTTGACCATCTGTTATGCATCAAAATATCCTATATATCATATTCTAAATATCATATAGATATGAATATTGGCATAAATCACATTTATGCATATTTTTCCTAATAAACAAAGGTCTCAAATAAAAATAAAATTTGGTGCAGCACCCCAAAATCACAGAAAGTACCTGATGGAGACACAGTGGCAATATCTTTGAATCCATCTGCTCAACCTCTTCACGGAGCAACGAGAAAAGAGACTGCAACGTTTGCTTTTGGTCTTTTGGATGAAAGTTTTCCTTTGTTTCAACAGCACCTTCAGCCTCCACAAAATCTGTATCTGTAACAAGAGTATTTTCCTCCTGGATGGATGTGGTTCCCATTTTAGAAACACCTTTAAAGAGGGCAAGCACTTAGGTTAGGATTCCAAAAAATACTTGGAGTTGCTTTTTTTAGGAAATTTAATATGAATGTTACGAATAAAAACCTAGTATGTTAAATAACACTGCTGCTAAACTAAATACTGGTCTTGTCAAAATGAGTTGTGACAGGTCTGTCTCACTGTCAGCTCACCTACCCAACAGAACACAGTAACATACATCAGATATATCTGTACACTTCTAACTGGGACCCTGCTTTAATTTATGGGGAAAAAAATCAATGTAGAAAGTGTTATACAGAATTATTAATAAGAGACCAGGATGACCTAAAAGCACTTAGAATGCAGTTTTGTTCAAAAAGGGCAAATAGCAAGTAGTATGAATGAGGTTCTCAGTTTGCTTCTTCCAAGAACCTCATAGAAAGAGTTGTCCTGGTGATGGACAGACACTAGGGTCCATTTTTCAGATGATAACACAGTGGCTCCTCACAGTGACAGCAGGATCTTAAAGGATAGAAAGAAGCAGATGATGACAGTGTGGGATTCTATTTTCTATTGTAGGCAAGAGATGTCTAAGGGGACCGTCCTGCTGAGTGAAAAGGAAGACTCCTCTATATAGTTGGATAGTTTGAGCATCCAGGGAAAGAGGCAGTAGTGCTGATCTATGCTGGTAACAATGACACAAGGCTGTGTACACTGGATTTAGATCCCAGAACTTCTTGCTAGACAGAAAACTAGGTTTGCCATGGTACATTTCTTAGCAGTTCACATTGCCTGTCTCCAGTTTTACAGAAGTCAAAAAAAGTCTGGCCTCCAGGTGGAGTTCTGAAGAATAATGTAAAGCATAACACTGTAAGAATATTACAGGAAGAAACTTTCTGGGTGTAAATCCCTCATTTTCTTGGTAGAACTGCAAAACTTGTTATGTATTTTGATCATTAATATGATAGTTATGAGAAAATGTTACATGAGATTAAGAAAGAAGTGCAGAGTAGTAGTAGTGACAGCAGTAGTGGGAGAAATCAACTACCCATATACTGACTGGATCAGTCTCTCACAAAGACCAATGAATTACAGCTTCCTATAAAACAGTGTTAGGAACAACCAGAAAACTACAGCTGATTCCAACAGTTAATAAACTCCTTTTTATTTCTCCATAAAACATTGAATTTCACACACTTGCATAAGACTGAACTTAAAAAAAACCTCAAAATTATTTAAAACAATTTAGAAAATTTGGCAACAGAAATGTGCACCATAAACTTTTAATAAACTCAAATTATGATAAGTATTGTTCCCCAGTTACACCCATTTTCTGAAAATCATGTTATCATCTGGAAGATGGACAGCTGAGGGCACTGTTTCAAGTATCTTTGTGTCCTCAGCCTGGGCACTTGGTTTCAGACCCCTTTGCTTTCATTGCCACTGAAACCCAATAATGATGACTCAGGTTTAAGATTTAGGACCTAAGAAAGGAATTAGCTTGTCCATGGAAGGCTCCACTATTTCACTTTTGATTATTTTAAACTATTTAGTAAACTATCCAGGTTAGGACTACTAATAATCTCTGCGGGTGGCTATTTTCACAGGGCTTACTGCCAGAAAAAATATGGGTGTAACTTAAAATTGCTTTTTCAAAATTAATGCATATCTCTGAGCTTCCGGTATTTATTTGGGCTTCCTGTGGGCCAAAGGCAATAAGGGACACAACTGGATGAAAGATACAAACCAGGAAATATTTCTAGAGATAGAATTAAGGCTGACTTTAAAAATACAGCTTCCTGTTTAGCACATTATTATGAAACCAGAAAAAAGGATCCTCATGTTCTGGCAAATCTTTTCTCTCAGAAAAACAAATGAAGAAACAAAACATCACTTCAAGCTACACTTTATTAAGCAGTTAATAATCACCTGTCATATCAAAACATGAACACTGACTGCAACGTGCTCAATAAATTATCATGAAAAATCTTCATTTTAATTGGTTCATGATATGGTTGCTAACATGTAGTTTATAAACTGCATTATTATTTGTACATACAGGTGAGCTGTCACTTGGAATCAAATTTTGCCATCAAATTTCTTCCCTGGTTTTGAAAGTGAAGCCTTACAGTTATATGGGTTAATTCTAACTTGTTTGATTTTCAACACAAGGCAGTATTTGTGCCTTAATAGCACTACAACAAAGAACTTTTACTGTATTACTTAGTAATGCTATTTCATCATAAAGATGTGAAGGACTAGGATCCCTATTTATTTTTTCTCCCTACTCTTGGAAACAGTGCACTACTTTTTCCAGGAATCAAACAATCTTAATGTCCAAAGCAGACTTTTTTTTTTTCTTCACTACATACAGGTATCTTACATATATTTCTGATTTTTTTAATATGGAAGGATTACAGTTTTTCACTTTATAAAACACTGATATTTACTCCACCACTGAATGAAGCCAAAGCCTTTATGAAAATGTATGCAAAAAGACACAGAAGACATCAGTGGCCAGGACACTCAGCAGGCCCATGGCAAAGAGCTGTGTTCAAGCTTTTGCTCTGCCAGGCTCACAAATGTTTAACTGACCCCTTCTATGCCCAGCTAGGTGTGCCAATGTTCCCCAAGACAGGAGGAGAAGCAAACTTTCTCCCAATTTCCCCAACAGCTCATAGAAGCAGCCCCATGTTTGCCTAAAAATGATCAAATTTTGACACACTTTGTGAATAAAACCCCACATTTTTCATTATATCTCAAGTTTTTCTCTTTGTCAGTACTGAAAGAATATGAAATTAAGATGCTTTGTTACCTGCCTGAGAATGAATCCAAGGTGTAAGTATGAGGGATTTGCTATCAAAATAAAATTATGGATGTTGCCCTCTGTTTTTTATGTGAATTTTAATTTTCACATGCAGTAGCACTAGCCTAAGCCATCAGTAACAGAAGTTGCTAGTACAGAAAACATATGGCCATCTCTTTTTTTAAACATTCTTTGGTACCCAATACAGAAAGCTGTTTCAGACTTATTCATTCAAGAACTATTGAGGAAAAAATACCAGCAAGTATTTAAAACCTATTTATTTTTAAGAGAAGAGATTTTGAGACAAAAGTCTTGGTGGTAAAGATATAATTTTAACTGAGCAAGCCGAAAATCCTGCTTAGATTGGTACAGAATGCTAAATAAAATAACATTACTTGAATTTTCATGTAATTTGACTATCTTATATTCATGTTTTATTTGTTTCAAGACCAATTCCATCCAAAACACTTTCTTCCTTCCTCCACCTTCAAGCTGCTTTAGGAAATAAGTGGAATAATTTACAGAAAAAGCATATGTTGTAGAATTTAACTCGGGGAAAAAAGATTGAGTGCAGGTTACCATTCTTTACCAGGTTAAGGAATCATATAATGATTTTACAATATTATGTTATGCCATTTGAAAAAAGATGAACTTATTTTCAGAGAACATGGATAATTTGAAGTCCATGTTTACAAAATTATATCGAAACAGATTAAACTTGATTAATCACTAGCTCTACCACTCCAAAGTTAGTACAACTCTTTACAAGGAGTAACATTATGAATAATCACTAAAGTTTAAATTCTTCAGTTAAAATGTACATCAATTCTTTGGTCACTAGTCCTCCCTAACCAGATATAATCATTGTACATTCAAAGCTATGATGAGTAAACAAAAATAATGTGAGAAAAAACTGGGATCTAGAAGCTATAGACTTGTCAATCCACTCTAAATCTCCTACAGCATCAAGAAGGCTAAAAGGAGGTGCTTCATTGAACAAAAAACAGATGAAATCCTGGAACTTCTTACTCCAGGACACTGAAATGGATGCAAAAAGCGACTGTAAGTCAGGTGACAAATTCACTCTGAAGTATTACAGTCTATCAGTTTCCACTTGGGGAAGTCCTGAGATTACTGCAGATGGGGAGCAGAACATGCGAACAAATAACTCCATGTTTGCCTTGCCCTTGTACTCTCACCTACAAATCCTCTGTGGCCTCTGTCAGGGGAAGAATATTGAACCAGAAGGGTCTTCAACCAGACACAATGACTTAAACTTGCATTCGAGTCTACTAATAGTAGAAGCTAGGATAATTTTAGCTTCAAGAAATCCCAAGCATATACAGACAGATAATAATCAAACTTATTACTGTTTATTCTTTAAAATCAACTAGAGGATTTCAAACACATTGCAAGTATAAGTATTCGCTCTTTCTTCTGAAGCAAAAACATGTTGAGAGCGAAAGATTGGCTTCTCTAATGTTCGCCAATATTCTGCTGAGCAAGTCACAAGTAAACAAAAATGACTAAAATGTAATTTTCCATATTCCACATAAATTTCTTTAGTCACTAGCAAGAAGAGGAATATGAAAATTACGCTCTTTAAGACAAACGTCATCTTTTCTAGAATGACAACATCTAACAGCAATCCTAGCAGGTGTGCTTATAGGGAAAAAGATTCATAAATCTCTTCCTTAGTTATGAGTCAAAGTAACTCATCCATGATTTTTCAACAGTTTAAAATATTTTTTTTAAAAAATTGCAACAACAGATGCCATGCAAGTATTTAGTCTGATATTTCAGCTTGCTTATGTGGTGCTCTGCTGTCACCCACTCTGGAATCTTCCACTCTAGTATGATTATTCTCTCCTTTAACTCCGAGTTGGTATAAAGACAAGAAAGCTGGTTTGGACCTTTAACGTAGAGGGTGTAGTGGGATATTCAGGAATCATTTAAAATAGCTGGCGCTGAAAATTAAAATTAGATTGCCACTAAAATAATGACATTTGCAACATCACGAAATTGTGACAGAATCAATTGCATTTTGTGAGAACAGAAGAATCATCATATGGGAGTATCAAAAAAGCTAAATGCATATTAGCTCATAAGCAATGGGAGATATAATGCAATTTTATATTTTCACCTTCCTTTCTAACAATCAAGGTTCTTTAATAATAAAGTAACAAGAGTTTATTCCTAAGAATTCAACAAAACTCTTTAGAGTTTTGCAAGCAGGATGTTCTCTGGTGTGGTTTTTCACATTGCCTGTTTTTTCCATGAAATTTTCTAATTTTTCAGGATTCTGCTCTTCATCTTGAAACTTCAATCTACTGTGGACAGCTTGTTTTGTGGTACTTCTGCATCAGTTCATTTCATTTATCAACAAGAATACAAACTAATGGAGAAAGAATACAAACTAAATTTAACTTAGTTTAAGAGTTTAACAGTGTTTAGGTGAGTTTTTTCCTTCTCTTCCTCTTATTGTGCTTCAGATGCCTCTGTCAACATGTTCATGTATGAACATAACTTCTCATCAACTTGTTTTTTGTTATTTCCATCATACAGATGAGTGGTTCTCAATTACTTCTGCCAATCTCATTTTAATTATTTTATTCTATTATTAAAACTTAAATCTACAGATGAAATATATATACTTATTAAGTGCTGAAGAAAGTTATTGAGAAATAGTTCTCCCTGTAATGACAGATTTCAGAGTGCTCTTATGTCTATTAAAAAATATAATTTTTCTTTTCTAGATTTTGCCTATTTGTGCAAGATACAGAATGCAAGGCTTCCTTTCTTTCCTGTCTTTATCTATTCTATAATCCCTTAAAATCATAATCAGTTTTCAGATTAGGTCATAAAAGACTTGGCATTTATGAGGAAAATTGTATTTTAAAATTATTTAGTTTAAAATGTATGGGGAAAAAAAGCACACGTGAATCAGCTGTTCTTTCAAAGAAACCTATGCATGAAACATACTGATTTTAATTAGTATGTACAGCCCTATGACACACAAGCTTTAGGATGTATGACAAAAACCTAATGTAACATGTTATGTTACACTAAATCCTACTCCTTCAACATGGGAAGAAGGATCTCAAATAAGAACATGCAATAAACATTACATTTTCCTTATCCAACTCATATCCAAAATATCTAAAGAAAAAGTAACATCAAAAATTGTTAAGGACACATTTTTTAACACTTTGTTACCCAAAACACACAACCTAGGATGATCTGGTAAGATTTGAAAAATGTAAGTAAATTTTAGAACAGCAGGGATTAAGCCATTTGGTACTCCTAACAAGATTTCAAATGTTGACATGGGATCAAGACACCAAAATCTGGCACTTGACTATGATGTTCAAATGAACAAAACCATAATTCCAGAATTCCTGTCTATTTTGATTTGGAAGCCAGCTCAATTTCCATACTAACACTGTGTACCTCCCTCTACTCCTGTTTACTTGATGTGTTGCATTTGCTACTTTGTTGTTTAAATACAAAAGGTGAAAACGTGTAGAGTTGAATCTGATTGAAGACTATTAGCTGTCCTGGAAAAAAAAAAAAATTAAACAAACCAAAACCCACCAAACCTTTAGTGAAATGCTAAAAATAATTAGTACAATACCTAAAATATATTTCTTATTACCTCACAGATTTAAACTACAGTGTTACTTCTGAAGTAAACAAAAGAAAAAAAATAAATTAAATACCTTTAGATTTTTTACTGGAGCTTCTTTTGCTTCTTGGACTTCTTTTTCCACTGGGCTGTTTTTCAGTAATAGGCTTTTCCTCCATATGGACATTTACAGATCTCCTCTCAGTCTCACTTTCCTTACAGCTTGGGATCCAGTCTCCACTGTCTGTGTTCTCATTATTATTGATGTTATCCTGTTCACCTTTATCCTGCCCCATAGCAATGTTACTACTGGTCAGAACTTCATTTCCATCACTGTCAAGTTGATTTTCATTTTCATCAGCTGAAGGAATCAAATGAGATGCCAAACCTCCTACCCTATAGTTAGCAGGAAGACTGCCCTTTGAGTCTATTTGCAGATCATTTGGTGGAAAGTCTCTGTCATCCATTAGAGCGTTAGTTGTTGAGCCACTTAATCTCCCTCCAGGTATTTTTAAACCTAAAATATAAAATGGAACAAAGCATTTATAATATGTATAGTCTAATAGATAAATAATGTCAGCCAGTGTCAGCCAATAAAGATTCACATTAGCCAATATACAGAGCTTAAAAGTATGGGGAATTTGTTTCATTCAATGACCCATTTAAAGTCTTAATGCAGGGGATATTTACATAAAAAAAAAACTATGAAGTTGTATTTTTATCCAGTTGTAATTGTTCCAGTTACCTGAGCAAAAGCAACAACTGATCTTTACAGCAGTGTTCCTGCTGTTACAGCTGAGGTAATGAGAAAAACAAAAAGATAAACAGAAGCCACCTCATGTCCATCGTGTCCTTCACCCCCCCCCCTCCCCCCCCCCCCCCCCCCCCCCCCCCCCCCCCCCCGCCCCCCCCCCCCCCCCCCCCCGCCTTTTAAATCCATGGCTAAAACAAAAGCATTCTTGTCACATAAGATCATAGTTTGCCTGAAATAAAAATAAACCAGGGAGGAATAAAAGTAGAACAACTTTTAATTCTGTCAGTGATAGTATCAGATCAAACTTGCAGATAAATTAACTGTGTTATCAGAATTAGATGGAAGTAGAACCTGCTTATTGCCTCAATTGTCACATTATTTTCAAGAAAACATTCAACATGTCTTCAGTATACACAGAAGCAGATGGTTTGCTGATAAAAAACCTAAACCCCCAACTACTCTCAGCAGGAGTCAACTTTCCCTTTTTGTGAAGATGCATCTCCAATCAATGCTGCAATTAGACACATTAACACAGTAACTTAGCAGAAGACCTACATGTTGCAGGACCACTGTTGTATCAGTTCCTGTCTTTAGCCTTTAGAAGCACAGCAACACTGCTGCTTAATTTAGCAACCATATACCTGAAATACAGCTCCATTATGTACATCTCACTAGATTTAGCTCACGTTTTAAATAGTGAAGCCAAGAATCAGCAAGCACTCTTGTATTATAGAAGAGCTTAGGTAAGCCTCCTACAGCAGCTTCCTATACTTTCCTTTAAATGAAAACACATTTTAGGATACTTGTTTTCACCAGGCTTTCTTAACTCTTGGTATACACAAGTTGAGTAAATGAAATACACACTTGCTAAGTATGCAAGATAATCTTTCATTTTACTTGCTAGAAGAACTAAAATTGCAGAAAAATGGAAAGAATTCAAAAGAATAAGCAGGCCTTCCTTCATACATAGAAATGTATTTCTGACAATGATTACTAAAGAGACTTTCCCCAAATTATTCCATCATAAACTTCATAGTTGCTGAAGGGACTGAGAAAAAAAAAAAAAAAAAGAAAACACAATTCCTATTTTAGGCACAAGAAGGAGGATTTAGGGAGCTAGAGGCTGCTCTGCCTCACCTCAATCCTTGGAAGGTAATACAGCAAGTTAGCCCAGTAAGCATTTTCAAACATCTGAAGGATAAGAAGGTCATCAAGCACAGTCAGCATGTATTTATGATGGGTAAGTTGCGCTTCTACAAAACACTGACTCGCTCAGCAGAGGAAGTGGGAATAATGGAAGTGATTTACCGTGACTGCAGTAAGGCTTTCGATACTGTCTCCAATAACAAATGCTCACAGACGAGCACACAAAGTACAGGCCTGATTAAATAGCTGGTGCACACAGGGCAACAAGCCACCATCAGCTGGGCAATACAAACCCAAAAGGCAGCACCACCCTGGACAACTCCATCTCTGCTTCCAACCTGAAGAACTGGCTAACCACTTCCAGCCATACCAGTCTAACAAAAATTACTGCCTACCCTTAAACATATAAGCAGCACCAGGAAAGGTTAGACTGGACATTAGGAAGCATTTCTTTACTAAGGGTGTGGTCAAACACTGGAACAGGCTTTCTAGAGAGGTGGTCAATGCGCCAAGCCTGTCTAAGAGGCATTTGGACAATGCTCTTTACAACACACTTGAACTTTTGGTCAGCCCTGAGCTGCTAAGGCAGTTGGACAAGATGATAACTGTAGGTCCCTTCCAATGGAAATATTCTATCCTAGTTTAGAAGAATTATGTACTGTACATTAGAGATGAAAGGTGCATTTTCCTTTGGTACCCACATTAGATGATAATTGGTTTTCCTTGAGCACCAGAAAGACAAAGCGTACTCAAGAGGAGATACTGAGGACTTATCTGGCACCTGTTCACTAGAAGGATGCTGCTTAATCAATCCATTTTCTCTCAAAGAGAGTTAAACACAAAATGAAAGCTTAAGAGGAGGACAGAACTTTAATCAGACCAGAAAGAATCAGAACTAGAACCAGATATTTTTAGACACCCACGCTACAGTTATGTTGATTTACTGATACCTGTTCTAAAGCGCTAAAAAAACTCCCAAACACAGTATTATATTTGAAAGGTTCACTTTTTAGTCTTTCTGCCACATGAAATAATGACTGCTTCTTTCCCCAGCTCATAGATCAAATGATACATCAAAAGAGGTTGAAGTAAATTGCCCAAACCCAATGAGAAATTAGTTTTAACAGCAATAATTAAAAACCAGGATGTCCTACCACCACTGTCTTGCTTCTATCCATAGAGAACAGTTTATCCTTTCAATGGCCAGCAAAGGGAAAGAGAAATACAAATGCATTTGAATAAGGTGTTTCCTATTTGATTGTGAAAAATGAGAAAAGATGCTTCTGACAAGTGATATTTGCTGTAGAGGAAGCTAACATTCTGATGGAAAATGTTAACTCACTTCCTTTGAACATTTGGCAAAAACGATAGTCCCTCCGTAGCTGAGAAGCGGGAAAGAACAAAATTTCTTGGTTTATTTCTTGAAACTCAGTATTTCTCCAAATAAAAGTAGCCCTGAAAATCTATTCCTTTCTACAACCCTTAGGACTCCTTAGAGAATAAAAACCCCAAAAGAGCTAGTTCAAAGAATTTAGAACAGTCTTGCCCTTGATCTTTTAGATGGATTTCCTCTCCATCCAGATGAAACTTTTTACCTTCTTGATTTTCAATGTTGCTATTTGCAATTCCTTTTGAGTTCACCAAGGCACTAGGCAGGTATCAAAGTGAATCTAAATCCTGTGAGAATGAAAAACACAAGTAGAAACACTTATTTATAAACAAAAATTAAATTAAAATCCCTTGTGATTTAAACTATATTTAAAAGACCATTAACATGCGGTTCCTGTATTTACTGTTTTGCCACTGAAATGAATTGTAAACATAAGCAACATGTTAATTAAAAATGTTTGTTTCTTCAAAGGCCCATCTTTCCTCCCTTCACTGGTTGCCCAAAATTGAAATAAAAGCTAATACTGAGTAGAACTGTGCTGACCTTTGTTAAAAGGTACTGATGAATAAAAGTGTTTCAGTTGCCACACAGATTCATGCAATTGGCACATGTCATCATGATGATTATAGCACAAATGAAAAATAAAATGGAAAATACTTGCCAAGTGGCTAAAAGATAAAGTCTGTATTGAGGAAATTACTTTTATGTTTGTTTGCTTTGGACAAAGTATTACATATTGCTTGTATTTTAGGTCAAGTTCAGTTTTAAAATCAGTGTTCTCTTTCATGTACTTCATACAACTTAATATAATTTTGACAACTTTTTCAGTTGCTTACTTTTTTCCATCTATCCTTACTATAGAAACATAACCTTAAATATAGCTGTTTGGAAAAAAAAAAAAATGTAGTAAGAAATGGGATCATTCCTGAGCTGGCGTGGATAAAATTTGAAGAGGGCATTAAAAACAAAACAAAACCACAAACACCACCAGGCCTCTTAAACTTTCATATTAACTCAGCCCCTCTATCCTGGACAGCTGGTGGGCTCTGTGAATGTTTACTGAACGTATAGTGTAGTATTTAATTTACTGATCTTGGACGTAACTTACAGAACAATCCAGACTAAAACATTGTTTCTTCTAACAAAGTTAAAAAGAAGTTTACATCGAATTGTTTTTCTATTCCATTTGATTGCCTTCATATAGCTCCTCTGCCAAAGACACTATTCTAAATCTCTTTAATAAACACGAAAAATTAAGTCTTTTAAATCTTTGAAAGTCAGCTTCCCCACTATATCACCAACACTGCTCTATTCAAAATGAATGGGCATTTCAGATTGGTTCCCAGTGTTGCTTCTATGCAATATTTTCATTAACTTTGATGATAAACCACAATAGTGGAATATAGCCTGCAGTTAGAAGCAGTTACAGCATTGTTGAGGATTTAATTCAAAATTAATTGTAGCAATAAGTGCTCCAAAAGGAATAACATAAAATTCACTAACACAAAGAGAATATCCCCAAATTTTTAGAATAAATAAAGCACATCTATCTGAAATACGGATCAACCAGTCATTTTGTTATGATGAAAAGCATCATACCAAACATACCAAAAGAAAGCAGACCACGAGTCCAAGCTTTCTTTTTCTCCTGAGATATAATACAGCAAGTGTTACAGGCACAAGAGAATTCATTATGTTCTACCAGGCACTAATTAATTACAATCGTGTGGGGTTTTTTTGTGCACAATATTCACAGAACAAGACATACACAAGAGAACCTGGATCCCAGCAAGGTAAGAATTTTAGAAAGGAAGGGTCAGCACTACATCTGGCAATAGCAGCTCAGTCTAAAAAAGGTTGCTATGTAAACAACCAAACAGGCTGTCTATTGTGAGATGTTGTGGAATCCACATCATTTTAAAGAAGAAATTTCGCAAGTCTCAGGTTTAAGGATAGGTAAAAAATAGGCACTAACTAGTATTAAAGGAATTTAGTTTTCTTTATTGTTGCTGAGGTTTTAGTATTTTCAGCCCCCCTGCTGTTTACTTAAGTACAAGCAGCTTTACAAGTCCTACAGCAAAAAAACCCAAAACTGATTCCACGAAAATGAAACAAGTATTTTTAAAAATCATTATGTTTACAGAGTTGGTGCTTCTACCATTAGAACAAAAAGAGGAAAACTGTAGAAACACTGAAATTTAAAGAATAACTAAACCTAATCCACATACTTCTTAAGAATAAATGTGTTGATCTTTCTGACAGCTGGTGTGAAGATACTATCATTTAAATATTATCTTGTGATGTATCTTTTTTCATACTGATAAATAATCTTCTACAAATTAATGAAAACCAATGTGAAAATTATCAGGGCCAAACAGAAAAAAAACATATACTAGAAATTTTTCTTGCTGTCCGTTAACATGCCCACAGAAGGAGAAAGGTTGATCTCATTTTATGAACATTTATATTTAATACCAAAATGAAGATTCAGTGACGGGGGAAACTGTTAAATGACACAGTATCTACATGACACTACGTAAAAACTACATACAACATAGCATTTTGAGTTCATTAGCTTGCAAGAAAAAGGACAATGTCTACTATGCTGTTACAGGAGCTAATAAACAAAGAGAACATATGTTCTTTAGAGAAGTGCAAATGTAACTTCTACAAAACAGTTTGCTTCTTCACCTAATATGGAAGCCAAGACACACCTAAAGAAGCCAGGAATGTTATCAGCAGAATGCCCTTGCCTCACCACAACCAAGAAAATTACTAGTTGCTGAAGATGTACTTGACCATCACAGAATTTGCCATAGAAAGACAGACAGCAGACAAAGGTGATAGGCAATTCATGTAGCTCTAATCATCTCACAAAGCCAGACCAATTCCAGCTAACAGAATTCTTCTCTGCATTGTGTTTTATGTGAAACACAATGGTTGGAATGCTGCTGTTTCTAAAGGAAGGGAAAGAAAGATATTCATATGTATACTTCCATTATCCAAGCTGACACCTCTGCAGAAAAAAGCACCCCCATGCTGTTGTGCCTTCTTATACCATGGACTCACTGGTAGTTTATAACTTCAAAAAGATAGACTAATGTACAACCCCTTTACTGGACAGCCTCACCATGAGAGAATCTCAATATCCTCCTGACTGCTCAGCTTGCCCTGTTTGGCTTTGAAAAAAATGCACTAGCGGTAAAAATATCTTTCTACATGCTTTCTGCTTCTGTCAGATACACAGATTAAGAGATCTGTTTTTTCAAATGTGTTAAGTCTGCTGTCCTTCAAGAAGTATTCAGATACAGGAGCGGTTTATCTAATTTCACTGAATTTATGAAAATGTCTGAGCATGAACACTTTGGTGGTTTGGTACTTTCTGACATTGAAGTGACATTTCTCAAGTGGCAGTGGCATTTAAAGGCACAATGATCTTCACATCTATAAACAGCAGGAATAGTGAGGTTTAAAGAGGAAGTTCCACATACTATTTTCAACTTCTAAGCTTCCTAGTCATACTGCTTATTCACAGTTTTAATAAACAATGATAAACATACTGCCAGGCATAATCTACTATTCCACATTTCGCATTACTTTAAAAATATGTTTCAGTCATGTAGCCAAATGCAAGAGGTTTGTCTGTCTTAGTAGAACATATGACAGTTCTGTCAAAAATTTCACATAAACAACCTATTTGTCAGCACTCAAAATACACAATGATGAGTCCCCAAGTGTCTGAAAAGTTTTGGGTTTCAAGCTTCACTAGAACAAATTTGACTGAATGTTACAAGAACAAAAAGCAGCCTCACCATTTGAAGTGTTCCATTTTTTTTTCTTTTCTGCAACAAAACACCAGAACATATCCTGGGTAATGGTAGAAAAGGCAGTAGACAAGACTGCTCTAGGAGAATGGAGAACTCTCATCATTTGAGCTCTTTTGTAAACAGTCTAGACAAATGTTGGTCAGGAATAACCTATGAGTAACTGGGCTTGCCTTGGGATACAAAAACATCCTTTCAAGTCTTCTGAAAAGTAGTAATTTGCCTTTTTTGATGTTTTCATTTTCCCTCTGATTGAAGCACTCCCGGATTTTTGTTATACTTCAAGACATGTGCACAAGTTTGATTACAAAGCATAATAACTACTAATCTAATTTATGCGTCTTTCATAGGATAGGTACTTTTTCTTTACAGGGGAAAAAAAAAAAAAAAGTTCTGCAAATCCACAGACTATATTTATGAGAATTAATCAGCTTAATGCACTTTTATCCAAATCTTTAATTTCCAAGGACCTGAGAAAGCTGTCGGATCCTACCATCTCATAAAAGGTTGCTAAAAAACATATAAAATATCTCATGATTTCAGGTAACCATTTTCAACATATATGAAAAAACAGAAATGACAGAACAGATCCCTTGAAATGGAGATGCAAGAAGAATGAGGCAATTATCTAAAAGTTGCCCAACTGAAGAAAGAAGAGTGTTCAAGACTTTCTGAGAATTAAATTTCATAGTGAGACTGAATTCCATATTTTTTTATTATTGATGTGGGACAAGCAAGTTTTATAGCTCTCATCAACACACAGAAAATTAGTATAATAAAAATATTCAGTAAGCTCCTAAATTATATCAAGGCCAGTAGCAAACATAAGTAGAATGGAAAGCTGTCCATGAAAGTTATGAAACAATTCTTGTCCATATTACATACTTGCGGTCCCTCTGTTACCAAGCTTGCAGGTTGAACCAGAAGGTTAATTAAGAACAGAGCTAATTGTTAGAGCCTCAGTAACTGACATAATTAGAAAATCAGAATATCCACCAGCTCTACTAAAAATCTTGCATCTATTTTCCTTATATTTCCAAAAGTTAGGATGATCTAGTTTCTACATTATTCAGTGTCAGATACAAATGAATGAGATCAAATCCCTTCTTTGCTCTGAACCTCCTCCATGAAGACAGCCACACTGTTAAATCATCTCTATTGCATTTCTTCACCACAAAGTACTGATATATTTCACAGGGACACAGCAAAGATTAATACAATAAGAGATTATGAAATAAATATTTTAGAAAAGGGAACCATACAAGGACTGTAAGGAGGTACAATACATTTAATCTGTTTTTGTTTTTTTTCTTTCTTCTTTTGGCGTTCAAATGCATGAGCAAGAACTTAATCATGTATGAACTGTAAGAGATCTATGTTAAGCAAATCACAACCCCCAAAAAATTAATCACTGGTGTAACTTGACTGAAGTTAATGAAGCTGCAACCACTTAAGCCCAGTGGTGAATTTAGCCTTGAGTGCTGTTTCAATTCTCCCCCTTCCAACAGGAAGTTATTATGGTAAATTCATTTCAGCTCTAATTGTGTAAACAGATATTGCCTATATGAGCTGTCTCTAACAATTCACACATACTTTTGACTAATAGCTGTTAGAGAGGTTTTCTGAAGCACACAGTTACCAGTTTCCTCTTTATGGAATTTGAATGCTTGCAATACCTGAGCCTGTAAACAAAGATCTAATATGTTTCAGATCAGCTTTTCAAAAAACTATTATCAAGGTCACTTTAAGCAGATTCCATTTACAAAAGATCTTCCCATTGCAAAATCTCAACTATCACAAACATTAACAAAAACTCAATACTGTAATGTGGTAAAAACTAATTTCACTTAAAACCCAAAGTGAGCTTGTTTCAATGATACCATGTCAGAAGAAGTTTAACAGCCCATAGAGAAACTGAATGACTATTAGTTCTCCTTGTGTTAATGATGTTATATTTCAGTATTAACATAGTAGACTTCAACAGTCTTCCAGGAGAAAAAGAGAAATCCAGGTAAGAAACTAAGCAGTTCCCAAAACAACACTGGATAGAGCAATTTTATAAGCCAACTCTTGCTAAGGAAGATCCTTCCTAGGATCAAATGTGTAAGCTCTGCATGGTGTATGTCACTTTATAAAATAAAGACATGAGTCAGTGAAAATGCCAAAATATTACTGAAAAACTGACAAACTTGTAATTTCAGGACAAGATGCACCCCAATTCGTTTATTTTGCCAAACTGAGTCAACTGTAAAACTGTAAAAGCAGAATGAACAACACCTGAACTATGATGCAGGTCCAGATGAAATGTTGGTCTGAAGTGATAAGATCATCATGCCCTAACTTAGAGGCTTAAAGCATATAAAATTCCAAGTTATAACCATTAAGAAAGAATCTCCAAAATGTACATTATGAATTTCCATATTATTTCAGTAACATATTCATCAAGTGAACCTAAAAATCACTTTTAGTGATTTTAATGATGTTATTAAATGATTAAATCAAATTGATTAAATTTTAGTGAAAATTTTAATTTTTTAAAAATTAAGTAATTTTAAAATTAAATTTAATTTAAAGAAATTTATTTAAAGAAATGAGTAAATAATTCTAGTAGGTGCACTGGTGATTTTAGCCAGTGCTAAACCCACTACATCTTCCTAACATACTCATTTTACCAAGATAAAATGAATACCTAAAATGATTAATTTTACGTTTTTTCTTTATAAAAAGTTATTCTGAATTAATCTGAATTTGCCCTGCAGTGTAATATTAATGTTCCAGACAAAAAACCCAAGAAAATGATTGGCATGTACAGAGAAAAGCAGTGCTAAAGCTCATGTTCTAAGGCCACACATTAGCAATTCACTTGGGACAGGTGGAGCAGCGTATTGGAAAACAGTGGAAAAAACTTTACACTCCTAAGCAATTCAGTTCCAAAAAGGCAAGCACACAACAGAATAAAATTTGTCTACAGGAATCTCTGGCACTAACAGCATTTCACCTCTACACTTTCCTTATCAGTTAGCCTGAGAGTTTTGAGGACATCACAGTTATATTTTAAGTAGATTAATAAGGAAAAAACTAGTAAAAAAATCGTTGGTCCAACGAGGCTCTCAAGCAAGGCAACATTTCAAAAGCCTCCCTGATAAAGACCTATGATGAGACAGACATACAAACACATGCTGTGTGAATTTAAGTTGGTAGAACATGGTCACCAGAATTCAGTGAAGAGAAATTCTGAGGGAAATAAACAGAAAAAGCATCTATTTG
This sequence comes from Pseudopodoces humilis, assembly GCF_049639895.1. Lineage (NCBI taxonomy): Eukaryota > Metazoa > Chordata > Aves > Passeriformes > Paridae > Pseudopodoces > Pseudopodoces humilis. Next base: position 33,985,978 of record NC_142202.1, on the reverse strand, counting down.
AATGTTTTTGCTCCTGCCCACAAAGGTTTAATAGCGCTTTTTTTTTTCAGGCACACAAAAAATATTTGCAGTAAATTTAGTGCTGATGAAAGATGCCAGATTGATAGCCCTAGGGACTGAGATTCTCTGTACACACAGATAAAGCACAGAGTGAGACAGTCTGTAACCTTGCCAAGATGCCTTATAATACACAGATTATGCAACCATCTTCACACTACAAAACCTTTCACCTCTCCACTGAAAATGTCAAAAATACTGCTCAGTGTTCATTAGAAGGAAAATAAAACATGGACAATGCTGTTAGCATCAACAGGGACAGAATTAAAGGCATCAGATCATTTAAAAAATATTTATTTTTGTTCTGAATGGTTCTTTTGTCAGCTGTGAACTTTGCTGCGGTGTTCGTAAGGCTGCAAAGTCCATCTTCACCTGGTATGAAAAGGTTTTCCTATTAAACAGCATGGTACTACATAAGAAAAAGAGCAAAGGAGTGGTTTAATTTTTTTATTCAAATAAGCTTATTCTAACATACATGACTACACACCTAGTGCTCAGAAACTCTCAAAGGTGAACTGACTTGATAGTTTCACTTAATTGGTACCTAGGTAGTCACTCTCCAGCGATCTGCACAATTGATCTAATTGACTTTCAATGGACAGTAACTCCGTATTAATCAGGTTTTCAGTGTTGGGCTGGAATCTACATTGTCACATGGAGCAGGCGAGCATCCAAGGAACCCTGGATTCTAATTTCCCTTGCTACTAATAGCTTGGCCAAACAGCAAAACTCCCCCCACTTCCCCAGCCACTGTCCTCCATCCAAATGTCAAGCCATTTTTAATTGTCAACAGAGGACATGTAGGAAAGAAGTAAGTTAAGGTTTATGTTAAGTAAGTTAATGGCTCTAAATACAAAACTGCTAACCTCCTTATAAAGGCAGACTTCCACTTCAAAGGAAGATATCCAACACAGCCTAAAGGCTGCAAACTCACTGAATCTCAAACCAGACCGTGTCAAAGGATTAAATGCTACTTCAGTTCTTGGGAGATTTCCCTCCTGCATATATGGGCTTGGAGTAGGGGACAGCAATGGCTAGAAAATATGCTAAAAGAATGAGGCTACTCTCTGATAGATTTTAAAAAAATAATTCTTCCTAGAGACTCTTTTCCTGAGTGTGCAATGCTTAGATAACTTTTGAAGAAATCTCTTACCACTCCTACTATTTTCCTTGGTCACCAACCAAAGCATTACAACAAAATTATTCAAGCATGCTTAATAAAATAAATGAAGACAATAATTCTGTAGCATCCTGCATCTCAGCAAAGGAGAGGCATTTATGCCAACTCAAGCATGGAGCAGGTTATTTTACTTTCACAAAAACTGAAGCAAATAGGCTTAAGTGATTCTTTCAGCTCTTCTGTAAAAGCATCTTCCATTTCTGTTGAAAGCTTTTTCTAAAATTCACATTAGAGGTGGTATTTGGTAACATGTAAACCTTTCAAACCTAATCTGTATTCTGAGTCTTTAAAGGAGACTCTAATGATAAATACCCTCTAGAAGGACAAGGGAAAAATACCGTCCTGCAAATTTTCATTCACATACTCATCGGGTTCTTTTCATGCAAGATAGAAATTTTGCCAAATTTGTACTTAAAATGATGTATGGGCATAAGAGTCTGAAAAACTGAGATCAAGACTCAGGTACTTCTACAATTTTCACCCTTACTTAGAAATGATTGCGAGTATTTACTATGGCTTAGTGGTTAACACATACCAAAAGAATACCAAAAGACTAACTTGAAAAATAAGCTTTAAATTGAGCCAAATAAAGGTAAATGCAAAAGGTAGAATCATTGGGGGAAAAAAAAATAAAAAAAAATAAAAGATCAAATCTCTTTACTATCTTTTTGACCCATACTATTAATCAGCTCTTTCGGTTCAAGCATAGGCTGGAATCCAAACAAACAGGTAACCCTTTTGATTCCCTCTGATTTATTTCAGGAAACAATAATTAGGAGGAAACAATTTCAGAGCACTCAACAATGCACATAAATTACAAAGACATAAGGTTGTATGAGGTAAGACTGTAAATTCAAATATTTGCATGTGGTGATAGCTGGATTAAACTAGAAAACATAAGCCACAATCAGCCATTCATGTAAAAATAACTGTTCAAATGTCCCTGTGATACACTTCTAAACAATTTTCTACATTTTAATTTCTAAATTAAAAAAGTATAAAACTTACCATTTTCTTATGGTTTCAACAGTTTGTCAAAGATAATGACCAGGTCATAAAGAGGTAGTCCGTTATGCATGAAAGATTCAGCATATATCTGGCAGTTCTAGCAGGGGGGAAAAAACCAAACCATGAGTTTAGCCCACAGACCTGTGATTCAATCCAGGTAAGCACAAAGCCAAAATAAATAAGATCATGAACAAAAGTGTATAATTTCTAGTGTATGAAGACTTGTCAGGGCATTTTGTCATTTGGATTTTATTAGCAAACACTCCTTTGAATAATCCCAGTTGCTCTGAACAGCCCACTCAAAAGTGACCCTAGCATTCCTGAGTCTTCCAACTGATAACAAAAATTTCCAAAATTCATTCATTAAGTTTAAAACTATACCTAACCTTTCTGTAGCCACAGCTGTCAATAAACTTCGATAAGGAATGCTGAATTAGGACGTTACTGAACACTTGTGCTAAGAAAACCAAGTTCCGCTTGATATTCTACAAGTCCTGCAAATTACTGAATTATCAGACTAATTAGTAAGAGAGGGAAAATGCTATTAAAAACATAAAGTCCAGTTTAAAAATGGATTGAGGTCTATCCCATCATCCAGCTGAACAATCTGTCCATTTCCCTTAAGGCACAGGGAAAACTATTAAAGCACTCAGTGTAAAAAGCCAAGTATTTAAAAATAAATTGCAGATATGAAGGACTGCTGCATTTGCTAAGGCATTTTTCTAAATTCAGCCCATCCATTCTTCGTGTCACATGTAGGTTTCCCAAAAACAGAACAACAAAGCCACGATTTTCTATCCCAATTTCTGTTTTCGAGCGATACAACAAACAAAATTACTTTGTTTAGTAAGTAGGGAAGTGTTAATTTCTCACTTCACAAGCAGAAGAAAAAGATACAAGAAATTAAGCAATTTACAGAAAATCATACAGAAAGTCTACTTCTGAACCATTAATTTGAAGACCAGTTGTACCCTGTGATTGCCAGATCCCTCTTGCCTCCTACACAAACGAGACAGGGAGCAGGGAAACGCGTTTGGGAGGATTCTCTCTTCCTTCCCCCATCACACTGCGGCCACTCACCCGCCACTGAAAGGCTTTCGCACAGCATCCCTGAAAGATGAACTCCACTTCGGCAGAACTTGAAAACGATGGTCTTAAAGTTATTTCTAGTTCCGGCACTGGGGACGTTGCCGAAAGGACAACGTCACCGCTACGGAAAATCACAGGTTTAGCCTAAACCGTAGTTGCAACGAGGTATAGAGCAGACAGAAGCTGGCAAGGACCGACGCCGTAGATCGGCCGGAGCAGAATCCTGCACCTGCTGAGGGCGGCAGGGCGATACAAACAACCCAGTCCCGAAGTGACTTATTTAGCTGCAGACGCGGAGATCAAAGACACCCGCGAAACACCCGGGCAAACCTCAAACTAAATACGTAGCTCCTGGGACCTCACCGACACACGGAGCACACATCGCTCCACGGGCGCCCGGCAGAGCGCTGCCCGCCGGCCCGAGCCGCCCCTCCCGAGCCGCCCGTCGCCTCAGCCATGTCTGTGCTCCGCGCCGGGGGCACCGCGCCGGGGGCAGGAGCCGCGGCAGGGGCACCTGTCCACCCCGGCCGAGGCGGGCAGCGCGCCCAGCCCGCCCAGCACCGGCTCCTTCCCGCCGCCCGCCCGGCGGCCCTAACCCGCCCCTGGAGCGCCCGGTGGCGGCCGACACAAGCAGAAGGCGGCGGCGGTGCGCGGCACCGGGGGAAGCATCTCGCCCTCCCCTCCTCCTCCCCCTGCGGGTAAGCCGCTGTCAGCTCACCTCAGCTCCGCGGCGGCTCGGGCGGCCGGGACCCGCCAGCCGGCATGGCGTGGAGGCGCGGGGGCTGGTGCTGCCGCAAGCTGCCGGCGGTGCGGGGCGGGCACCATAGAGAGGGCGGGCGGCGGGAGGAGAGCCCTCCGACGGCGGAGCGGAAGCGGGCTGGAGAGGCCGGGCAGAGGAGGAAGTGACGCCCCGGTTGCCGCGGCGATCACGCACCCGGAGCCGGCAGCGCGGCGATGCTGGCGGGCCGGGCCCCGCTGGGCGCCGGGGGCGGCGGCCGCCTGCTGGCAGCGGGGCTGCGCCCGCTGCTCTGCGGGCTGTCGCCGTGCTGGATGACGGCGGGGCGGCAGTACCCGGCCCTGCGGGTAGCGGAGCCGGGGAAGGAGAAGCGGCTGGTGCGTAAGGAGCAGCGGAGCAGCCTCGTGGTCCGTCGCTTCATCGCCTGCCCGCAGCTGGCGCGCACCGTGCGGCGCTGCCTGAAGCGCGGAGCCGGCCCCGGCCCGCAGCCCCTCCTGCTCGAGTTCGCGCCTGGTGAGCTGCCCCGAGGCTCCGGCGCGCCCCGATGACCTTGGGGCGTCAGTGCGAGCTGCCGCCTTCGCCACCGGCCGTGCTGGCAGCCCGGCCCCGCCAAGCGCTGCTTGTGGTGCTGCTGCGGAAAGGGGCTGGAGCTCGGCCTCTCCCGGGATTTCGGGCGGGGGCGGCAGCTGCATTGTGCTCCGGCGCTGCCCCGGCTGGGAGCTGTCCCGGACCCGCGGCCCGGCACCTTCCCCGGACACGTGGGTGTGGGCCCCGGAGTGTGCCTGAGGGGGTCCATTTCTGCTGAGCTTGGGGAGAGAGTGAGGGTGCAGTCTGCAGGCTTGAGTCACTCGTGTTAAAACTTTCTGTAGAGTGACTAGAGATGTCATTTTCTGTTAGGTAGTACTTTGATTTTGTGGGTGAACTTTATCAGTAACAGCACATCCAGGATTACGGGCTATGGCAAAACCTCTGCAGTTACCTAATGATTGAGGTTTGGGTTTTTTTGTTTACATTTCTGCAGAATGTATTTTAAGGATAATATGGGTAAGGTTTCACAGTATATTACAGTTGGCAGAAGAAAAAAAATTATAGAAATATTTGAAACGTTATTTCCAGTGCTGGTCAGTATCTAATTTTAATGCTGTTATTAGTGTAATACAGTGAGAAATCTCGGGCAGGCTGCCTGTAAATCATTTCTCTAACTCTTGTTTTGAAGTGTGTTTAACAAGCACAAGCTATCTCATGTTGAAGGTGATATGTCCTAAGTGTTGTGTTGGGGAAGTCACTAAAGGAAATCACTTGGAAACAAGGAGGCACTTTAAAATTTATTTATTTAAATTTTATTTATTTTTTATTTTCCTATTTCAGGTCCTGGAATTTTGACTCGATCTCTGCTTGATGCGGGTTTTAGAGTGGTAGCTCTGGAAAGTAACTCAGATTTTTTTACAGATTTACAGGTATGCTTTTGATTCAGTTTCACATTTATAAAAATAAAAGGGAAAATGAGAAATTAGCTTAAATTGTTATGTAATTGTTGGATCAAAAAGGTATTAGGCAGTGATTGTAACATCTGACATGATGTCTAATAACAGTATGTAGTTTGGTACTGTACATCACAAATGCAGAATGTTTTTTAATTTTGCCATCTTGTGTATGTGGGAATTCAAGTTCATACACAGTCTTTCTATGCATAAATTTGAAACTAATCGGAGTCATTGTAGATGTTTATGTTTAAGCAAGAGTTCTGTAGGAAGTTGTAAGAAATCTGTAAAAATATTCTTAGTTATTCTGATTATCTCACAGTTTTATTTAATCTATTGTCCTACAATTGATACTTACATATGTTGTCCTCTCCTGCTTCTCTGGGCTTTGCATGGATTCAAAGGGGGTCAGACACAGAGCTGCACAAGTTGCTCCAGAAGGTTTGCATTATAGTGCTGGTTTGAAACCAGTGACTCTCACCTGACTTAAAATGTGTATGAAAGGTATCCTCTCCACAGATATGAAGAATTCTAGTTTTAAATTGTTAAAATAAGTGGTTTGTTTAGTTGAGTATAGTTGTTTGTTTTCTTAGAAACATTGCAGAACATCTTACTAGTTTAAGAATGTGGTTTAAAGCTCAAGTTGAACAGCACAAAAAAATGTCAAAATGCCCTGCACAGTGAAGGGGGCAATTATTTTTATCAGCTGAAAGAAAGAAGCTATTATTTTTATTAGCTGTAAGAAGCAGCTCTGGGGTTTGACTCTTGTTGATCAGGTAACAATTTTAGGTAATGCATGAACACTTTTTTTTTTTTTTTGGGTTGGATGTTTTGCAAAACTAGTTACCATATCCAGATTTCTTCAACTAAAGTTATTTTTATTCAGTCCCTAGAGAGTAGCCTGGATGGGCAGCTAAAGGTGATTCATGGTGACTTCTTCAGACTGGATCCTTTGGCAAAGGGAGCTTTGAAACCACCTGCTTTGTCTTCTGACAAACTTTTTGAAACCATGGGCGTAGCAGCAGTTCCTTGGAGGGCAGGTATATGTTTATGATCCCACATGTTACAAACACATGTTTGAGGCGTGCATAGGCAGTTTGGCAAAATCTTTGGGATTTGCTTGAGGTATATGTTCTGTTTAATACACATGCTGGATTAATGGATACTGTTTTATACATTTCAGCTTTTCTTAAGAGTCATGATAGCTTCAGAACGCCCCCTCTCCCTTCCCCCCATGACAATATCAGATAATTAGGTATTTTCTTGACATTTAAAGTTTTAGTCTAATGCAAACTAGGCTTAGCTTTGACTAAAGCTTGTATGATATTCATTCTTGAACAACATGAACTCACAGACTATCTTCTCTTAATTGTTTGTAGTTTAGACATTAGAATTAATGAGAATGTCTAATACATACCGCAAAATTTTAAAGATAACTTTGCTATTGTGTGAAACAGATGTTCCTTTGAAAGTTTTCGGAATTGTTCCACAACCATTGGAAAGAAACAGACTTTGGAGACTTCTTTTTGCCATGTATGAATGCAGCTCCATATACAAATACGGAAGAGTAGAACTCAACCTCTTTATAAGTGAAAAAGAGTACACGGTACGTGCAAGGCATTTTACAGGTAATGAAGGTGTAGTGCTTCAGAGAACAAAAACCCATTTATATTGTATACTTAAGGTTTTTGCTAGCAAAATTTTTTCTACCCCAATTTTTAAGTACTGTCACTTTCCTACTTGTTTGCTTCATGCAGTGATAGCACTGTTAAGAAACATTCTGTTGTCATATAACCACAGATATTACAAATGTGAAATCTGGTCCTTGAGAAGTATATGCAACAGCAGACTAGCTATTTTCCATTGTAAATTGTGAGGTGATTAAATTCTGTGCCATGCTTTTGCAACAAGTTTGTTTACTAGTTACAGGTAATAGTTAAGGAAGACTGAATTCAAAACACGAAAACACAAGTGAAGAGGATTCTGAGTCACTAAATACCAATACAGTGAGATGCACTTGTCCTCTTGAGTTGTTTTGTATGCAGTACTGAAAAGAATAGAGGCAAAATATAATGATTTACAGTCCTTTTCATTAATGCCCTGTTAACTAAAGTGCAGGACCTTTTCCCGATTACATATTCCTAATTTATGCTGTTCCAGAGTTCTAGAACTGTACTTACACTACAAGGATGCCTTTTTTCCCTCGTCCCCCCACCCCGAAACTGGGAGGTTTGTACAGAGTCATAAACCTTTAATTACTTGAAGTAGACAAGGACTTCCAGGTCTGCTAACACAACCAGTGTTGTGTCTAACCCCACTGAAAAAAATTAAACGCTTTAAGTATATTCTTCTGTGAAATGACAAGTTGGACACCACTGAAATATCCACTTTTATATTATGTTTTAATGGTTAGATTTTTTTACTAAATAAAGGGCAGCCTATTCATTTTAGGCACTCTCTGTTTCATGTTTGTATTTTTTTATTTTATTTTCTGGTTATAATGTGAACTCTGTTATGTAAGAGTTGTGTAGTAAAAGCTATTGGAACCTTTTTTAAGTAGGCATTGTTGACTCCTTTTTGTTGGTTGTTTTTGCTTTTTATCGTATGACAAGGCTGTGTATATCTATTACATGAAGTTAAATCTCCCTACTATGATTTACTTCTTTCCTTGTCTTTTGTGAGAATAATCACAAGCTTTTATTTTTTTCTTGCCCTAAGAGTTGTTTGATTTGTTTGAACCTGACATTGATCAGGATGATGGCTGTGCAAGTTGCTTAATGTTCAGTGAGGTCACCTGATGTTTTACTTACTATGCTTTGTATGCCTTCTTGGTAATATTATCTTATCAGTGCAAGCTGATAACTCTACTGAAGTTACCATTTTTGTATGAAATCTGATCCTTATTTCTCTTCTGTGTGAAACTTCTCTGCCTTAAAAGGGACCACAGAGTATATATGCTGGAGATTCACACATAGTTCAGTTATCCAAATAACTGCTGTGAAGAAATACTTGCAATATTACAATGTCTTTTATACATTACTTAGATAAAGACAGTCTTGGTTTCTGCAACAAAAATGTTTGCTCTTTGCCATTTTTTTAGATATTAACAGCAAAGCCTGGAAAGTCAAAGATTTATCAAGCACTCACTGTACTTGCACAACTAGGGTATGAAATTGAACTACTGCATAAGGTAAGAATTTTGTACCAGCCGACATGGCCTAATGCTATGGATGTGCATTTAGAAAAGGGTTTATAGTGGTTTACTGTGGCAAACTATTTGGAAGCTAATTTGATGTTTAAATCAGTTGGAGAACAGTTGAAAACTTTTTAAAAAAGCTAAAATAGTCATGTTTTGTGTACAATTTTTTCAATTAAGCAACATTGTTATTCACTATGATGTCAGTGTTTTCACTGCAAGCCATTTTACTCAAACACATTTATTTTCAGAAACTGGTAGATAAAAAAGAGAGGTTTACAAAACAGATAAACCTTTTCCATTTTGCTAATGGTTGTGTGAAACTAGAAGTCTTCTTTTCCAATCTGTCATACTCTGCTCTTTGTTATATCCTCTGAATTTTGCCATCATATATGCTTTTGACTTCCTAAGCTGTGTTCAGTTGAAATTTTTTTGAGTCTTGGTGCTTTAATGTTCCAAGCATACCTGCTTCTCCTACTAGTCAGTACCTTCTTACCGTGTGAAACATGCCATGGTTTAGTTTTAGAAGTTTTTTTAATGTTGTCCCCCCAGTTCCCCATGAGCACTTGGCCATCAACTTTCAGTTAGTTTATGCTTTTCAGATTTATCATCGTGCTCCCTTTTTCTAGGAACCTGCCTTCATAATTTAAATGTTTTGCTAACCTAAAATTAGGCTTCACTGTCCACTGTTTTCCAAATACTTTATACTACAAAGTAGACATTAAGGTAAATATTAAGAAGTTGAAGAATAGTACTTTTTGAAGGTGGTCACTTGAATAACAGGGATAAAGTAGAAGTGGGGGCATTTGATGTCTCTTTTGCCTCAGTCATTAATAATACTGATAATTTAATAATACAGCCTCAGGCTGCCTGGCCCCCTTAACAAAAAGACCATGAGTGTGAGAACAGTGACTTTCCATTTATGGAGGTTGAAACTGTAAGGGCCCAGCTGTATCAGCTGAATGTTCTCAGGTCCATGGGGCCTGATGGAATTCATCTCAGAATTTTGGGGAGCTAGTGAAGTTATGGCAGGACCTCTCTTGATCAGGTACCAAAGGTCTTGGGAGTCTGGGGAGGTGCCTGCTGACTGAAGCAGGCCAATGTTATTCCACATCCTCCTACAAAAAATAGTGTGAGGGAAGACCCAATGAACTACAGACTTATTAATCTGTCTTCTAACCTCAGTACCTGCAACCATTATGGAGTACCAGATTCTACTGGGTACTATTGAAAGGCATTTGAAGAACAATGCACTCATCAGACACAGTAACGTGGGTTCACAAAGGAAAGTCTGATTTAATTAATTAGACACCCTACTCTGATGAGGTCACCTGCCCAGTGGATGAAGGGAAGATGGTGGATGCAATTTTTCTGGATTCTGTGCCCCTCACAGCATCTTTCTGGAAAAGCTGTCCAGCTGTGAGATGAGTGGGTTCAGGGTGCGCTGGGTGAAGAACTGGCTGAAGGGCAGAGCTCAGAGGACTGTACTGATTTGGGCTACACCTGGCTGGCCACTGGTCACCTGGGGCAGCTCAGTCTGAGTCAGCAGGGCGTGTCCTGGCAGCCAGGAAGGCAAACTGCACCCTGGGGTGCCTCAAAGAGCGTCATCAGCCTGTCGAGAAAGGTGGTTATCCCACTGAATTCAGCATTGGTGCAGCCTCACCTTGCGTACTTGGGCAGTGCTGGGCTCCACAATTTAAGAAGGATGTGAAGGTCCTTGTTTGCATCCAGAGGACAGCACCAAAACCAGTGAAAGGACCAGAAGGGAATGTCCCATGAGGAGCAGCTGAGGGCTTTGGGCTTGTGTTTGGAGCAAAGGAGGCTGAGGGGTGACCTCACTGCTCTCCCCAGCTTTCTGAGGAGGGGAAGGGGAGAGGGAGGTCCTGAGCTCTTCTCCCTGGTATCCACCGATGGGAGGTATGGAAGTGGTTCAAAGATGTGCCAGGGGAGGTTTAGACTGTGCATTAAACACTTCTTTACAGAGAGGGTGGTCAAACAGTGTAACAGGCTTCCCAGAAAGATCATCAATGCCCCAAGCCTGTCAGCATTAAAGAGAACATTTGGACATGCTTTAACTTGGCTAGCCTTGAATTGCTCAGGCAGTTGGACTAGATGATCACTGTAGGTACCTTCCAACTGAAATAGTCTATTCTATTCTAACAAAACACTTTATAATACATTTGCTTCCTGCCATAGGAACCTTGGTCTTCATTTGCAACTAATTTGAAAAATGGGGCACTGGCAATACCAAAATCTGTGGTAAGATTGTTGTATACACTTTTCTTCTGAAGATGAAGCTAAACTACTTTTAATTAAAGGTTAAAGTAACTTTATAGCAGCATTTACAGGTGTACTTTTTAAGAACTGTTCTAATTAAAATGTAAGGCAGCATAGAGATCCATCAAAAGTGGAGTGAAGAATTGTTATTATCTTAGAAACTTAAATATCTTTATTAGTTATCTTAAAGAACTAATATCTTTATTGTCCGTGAAGGAAAAAAACAGTGAATAAACAGCATAAAGGAATATGAATAGGTAAAGTATTTTCCAGAGAAAGTTACTGATAGTCACATCTACCTGCTCGAACAAAACAAGTGTTACCACAGTTAATAACACAATCAGCATGCTGCTGGTTTTGATTAAAATAGTTATTCACATGTCTATTATAGATTTCATGTGCAAGTTAATTGTGGAAAAGCATGGGTCTCCAAACTTAAATCTGAGAAGTACAAAAATACCTGTAAAGTTATAGTTTAAGTGTAGAGTTACTTACTTCTCTCCTTTGGAGAAGTAATGATGTTCCTTTGTATAATAAAGGAATGTTCCTATTTAATTCTGATAATATAAAAACATGTTTACTTAATATTTTTAAGTTTCATACTCCCCAGAAAACTGCTATGGTGCTGTATTGAGTGTAGTTTGCAATATTTCTGTAATATGTAAGTGACTGGGTGTGCCTTATATGCTTAGTTGTGTTGCTGAAAAGCCATGTAGAGAGGGTCATCAGGTGGGCCATACAAGATGTACTAAGACAGCTTTAGAAGTACAAATGTCAGCTCTAATATATCCATTTTTGCCAATACAGAAGTACATTTATTTCAGTTGAAGAGTCCACTTTTTCCCAGTTTAACAAAATCCTCATGCTGCAATAGTATCTTTGTGTTACGTTCGTATAATTCCATCTTTATGTATAAAAGGTAGGTCTGATACCTTGCATAGGAAAGGAATACAGTAGGCCATATAATACCTTGAAAACTCACATCAAGCTTGTATTGTCTACTTAAACTAAGAAAGTCCAGTTTTAAAGTATAGAAATAAACTCCAAGTGATAGTATATTTCTCTCATTTTCTATTTCCTTTTCCGTTTGAGGCACAGGGAGGTGAAGCCTCATCTTCCAATGGGATTATCTTGTTAAGACTTTTTTCACAAGAAATGTTACTGGTGGCAAAGATGAAACTCTTAGCATAAGATAGATACTGTCTTAAAAAGTGATTTTTTCAGTGACTTACTTTATTTTTCTTGCAGCAGGTGCCAAATGACCATTTATGTTTGGTACGACTGACTCCTCAGCAAAATCTATTTACAGGAGGCTTGAAGCCCTCAAATGCATCTACCTTTATTTTCATGGTGAAACAGTCTTTTGCTAAGCCTAAGTCTAGACTTACTGATAGATTAAAGTAAGTAAGAATTGCAGTTTTTATACTTCACATAAGTATATGAAAATATAAAAATATGTTCCCAAAGCAGTATTTATTTGCAAATGAAATACAGCCATTTAAAAATTTAATTAATTTTTCATTTATCATCAACATGTAGAATAGAAGATTTAATTTGTGCAATCTATTATACAGTATTTCGGGGACTGTTCCTGTCAGGAAGGTTGGCAAGTATTTAGAATTTGTATATGCAGTAATTCCTGTACCTCCCATGGAGCTTATATCATGTATCTGCAAGAAGTTTTCACTTATTTTATAGATACAATAATAAAGCCACCAAGACTTTTGCAGTTACAGAAAATAAAAGCTGAAAGACATTCAGCTTGTAACAGACATCAAAGTCACACTAATAAAAACAGCTGAAGGTTCTAGGAGGTGGAATGGGGATGTCCTCAAATGGCTGTTATCTAATTAAAAAATTAGGCTTTGTACTTTACCAATTATGCAAACTATTCATTTTTCTTTATGATCAGTAGATTTCTGTTTCCCAGAAATGGAAGGTGTTCACAGTCTGGAAAGCATTGACTTCTTGCTGATGAAAATAATGAATATATTCCTCATTTCCTTATAGTAGGTTATGAAAGTTAATTTCCAGAAAGGGAGAAAAAATAAGTTATTAAATTCCTGTTCTCTCTTAGCAAAGGCAAGTTAAAGAGCCTTAATGGATTTCTTTCTTAAAGCTCAGTTGTATAACTCATCTTCACTTGATCCTTCAGCCAGGAATTTGAAGGCTTCTAATATGCATCTTCTGTGTATTTATACACTCCTTTCCTGTCTGGGAAATAGTTAATGTATGTGCACATTTATAAAAGTATAGCTTTCATAGCAAAAGATGTAGATGGGGTGAGGGTGGATACATCTGTTTATGTATAGAAGAAAAGACCTGGGAGGTGTAAGTCACTAGTTCATGATATACTGAGTCACCCTTGGCTTTAATTTCTCCAGCATCGAAACACCCTTTTTAGGCTGTAATGTCTATTACTGACTTATGCATTTAGGGTGGATGAGGAAGAGAGAGTGTCTATCCTGTAATGAGGAGGTTTATGTGGTTTGGTAATCTCTATGTGTTCTGGGGGCTTTATTTGCTATTTTTAATAGCAGAGGTTTCTTCCTGTTTGGAGTATGGAATGAAAGTAACTTGTGTTGCAAGAAGAGGTTGCAACACAACCTCTAGAGGTTCTAGAAGCTGTGAAAGAGTGAAATGGACCTTCAGATAATGTTTCTTGCTTTTTAGTTTTTCACAGAAAGAAATGCTCCATTATGATTTTGTTTGTTTGTTTGTTTCAGTTCATGGAGCTTGGACAATAGTGACACATTACTGAAAGCACTAGAAATTCCCAAAAATGCTGCAATGTGTAACTTGTATCCAGAAGACTATAAGCGTCTTTTTGAGGCTTTGCAAAACTCTGATATGTTTGCTGAAACCTTGTTCCATGATGAAGTCTTGGCAAGTACAAGGACCATGAACTTATAAACCTAAAGCTTTTGGAAGATCACCTTTGCTTCTGGAAGATTACTTTGATAAAAAGTGATTTAAATAAAATCGGAGATACTGTTAGCTAGATGATTTCCTGTCCAAACAGGAAAAATTTAGCAAGTAACAAGAGCCCTTCTACATAGGATGAAAGTAATGATTCATTTATCTTTCACAATCCTGTCTGGAATTGACAAGCTTTGCACACAATCCTGTGTGATAAGGACAAGCTTTGCAACTTTTGCAGGAGCTTACTAGCCTGTGCTACTGTTGGATGTACCACTTAAATGCAACTTTTTGTTACACTGTTGCTGCATATTTACAACATTTGAAAAAAATTACCAGACCAAATTATCTGTGTGGTTTTTATTTTAGTGCTTAATGATTTGAATGCACTTTTGACAGATTCACAAAATACAAAGGTCTTTGCAACCACTGAGTCTGCTACATTGTCTGCTTTTCTGAATTTGCAGCCTAAAGTCAACATAATGCTAATAAATTAATAGTGAGTGGTATGTTAATAGAAGATACGGTAATGACAGGGTGATAAAACATTAACTGAGAGTTGCTTAAAATAAAGATTGTGTATGTCCCTGAGGAAAAGTTGTAACAGTTATTTCTTTTGAAAATAACAGGGACAACCTGTACTAGTTTATAATATAATACACAAACACGTGTCTAGGGATTATTTTGGGTCTGAAAGTTACCAGAATATTCAGTGATGTATAAATGATTTTAAAAAATAAAATCATCTTACTTGAAACCTTTGCCAATATCTTTAATTTCTTTAGTCTTTAATTTCTTTAATGTAATACATGTGGCAAAAAATTACTCAAAACCATATGCTATTAAAATTCTTTTTTTAGCTATAGTACTCCATAAGGCAACCTGTTTCTAATTTCTTTCTGTCTTACCATGTAACTCTTCTGTTGTTGTTCAACAATGCTGAGAGGTTGTACTGTTCCTGTGTTCTATATTGCACCCTCTGGGAAGAGCTGTTGCAAAAAATACACTTCTTTAGCAAAGCACTAGTTTATAAAATGCCATTTTGGTGAAAGCTGAGCTATTTTCAGGCTGTGGGTAACAGTACTGCCTCAAACAATGCAAACAGAGAATTGTATTTCTTCAGCTTAGTGTGAGGTATAGATGTGATAAGCATTCATCTCTGTCTTCCTCCTGTCATTCTGGCTACAGATGAAAAATTAAGCAGTTTCAGTTCACTCTGTTAGCAAGGCTGCAACTCTCTTTTGAAGCTGCTGCTGAGTTTTTTTAATGTTATGATGAAACTCCTGGAAAGGCTGAGGCTTAATTTGCAGTCTGTCTCAGAGCCTTGCTGGTGTTCTGGTGCAGGTTGTCAAGATTTGAGGCTTCCTTTCTGTTTACACATCTGACTATTTCAGAGATAGTCATTGTTAATTGTCAGTTAATAGTAAATTTGCATTAACAGAAGCAATTTCACCTTTTTCAATCTTGTTAGATGGTAACTGTCTTGTCTACTGGTGTACAAGATTGCTGTGTCTTTTGGGCTGATCCCTCCTGGTCTTTGAATCTAAACACCTCACTCTTGTTGCAGCAAGATGCCTTATACATCCAATATACCAGAATTATTCTATACATGAACTGTAAGACCACCACTGCCTAAATAAATTTCTTCAACTGTGTGCTGATAACATTTCAAACATGAACCGAAAAAAAAGAAAATTGTTTTGTTTTGATGCTGTTGGAAAGAAGCACTTAATGAGCCAATGCAGAGACTAACAGCAGGAGTCTGTAAGTGGAAGGAATATTGCATAACTGGAGACTTGAAATGAGATTTAATGCTCAACAGAAATGCATCATTAAGGCTAAATGTAAGCAATGTTTAGCCCTGATCACAAATGTGAAATGGAGAGAGAAATGCCTGCTATTATAAAAATGATTTTAGTATTCATGGAAATGATGGAAAATGTGAAAATTACTATTGTATATGAAGAAATACACAAGGAATAAAAATTAAGTAGGCTTGTATATTTGATTAATTGATGCTATCCACTCAGTAATTCCTGCTGGTGCAGGATTTTCACTTTTGTAGGAAAATGTTGAACTTTCACTTCCCTTTCAAATTTTAAATTGTATGTAAAGGCTTGTCATACATTTCTGTTACGATTTTTAACCAATGCTGTACTATTTGGATTCCTTTCCTTTGCATAATTGCCTTTTTTTTTTCCTCATGACTGATTTAATACATGAACCTCTGAAACACAAACCACATGTGATGCACTTTCCAGTAGAACACTTTTAAATGTTGCTCTCACTCTTCCAATTTTTTGAGGAGCTGCCCAAAAATGGTGTTTGGCATTCCATATTAAAGCACCAATATATCATAGCTGGTATAGCGATTGTGACTTTGGAGATGCTAAGTCTTTTCTAGTGGCCCTCATCATTTGTGCCATCTGTCTGGGAAAGAAAATTATAACTGTGCCAGCAATTGCCTAAGCTTTTCTGACTTACCTATATTTAAATCATTACAAACACAAATAGAGACAGAAACAAACTTGGTCTAGTTAAAAAGAAATTATGACACTTGGAATTAGGAGGTCAGTTAAGTTGAACTCTATACTTGGTTCACTTTGGATCTAGAAGAAGGGTTTGTGACCTTGCAGTAATTAACCCAGTGGATGCTGTGATATGGGGATATGGAATGTGTCTGTGCTGGCTACTAAACCTGTTCAGCATGGGACATTTTAATTAGAGCTAAGCCTTGCAGGCTAATGATAATGTTGATGGAAATATCAGCATAAAACCTGAGAAACAGATTGTGTGGTCTAGTTCAGGATGTACAAATGTGATAGGAAGAAACTGAGGCTTCCTGAGAATCATGTTGAATTCATTCTTTTGTCAGGCTGAACGAAATCTGTGGGGCTGCAGATTGAGAACTCCAACCTGAGCTTTGTACGACTTTAATTAGCAAAGCCATACCTTTCTTCTATAGACACTGAGAAAATGAAAATAACAAGTAGCTTTTCTGAAAAGGACAAGTCAGTGGGAGATGTTTTTTCACTCACATTATATCCTTGTTTAGCAGCTATTGCATCTTTCCTTGTGTGGGCTGTTTAACTTGTCACTGCTAAAAATAGGCACGCTGACTGTCCCCAGCTGATAGAACACAACATGCAGCAAGCACATGAAGCCCAAGGGAAGTCAGTTAAGATACACCAAATGAAATAGTTGATTACTCATAATGTAAGTCTTTAACCACTCATGTGGCTGATTTTATTGATATGACCCTAAATAGACAAACAGCTCTGAACTTCATAAGCCTACTTCTGTTGTTCAAAGGAAATTGATGTTTTTGAGGCAGGGAAGATACAAATAAAGTAGAATGGTGTGGATGTTGAATGTGAGATATCAGGCAGGTAGCACAGTGTCTGTGTGAAACTAAGTCACATAACTTTCTTACACTGGCCTGAGAAAATGTGGCCTGAGAAATTGTGAGGAGGAACTCAGTCCTTGGAGAAGGAAAACAACCTTTGCAGGTGTTGTTTGTCTCCTTGTTATTTACTTGCAAGAAACAGTTGAGGGGTGTTGTTCCTAACTGTGCAATGATGGTGATATGTTGGTTTGGCGGCCAATGAAAGTTTTGCCTCTTCAGACCCTTTCGGAACTGTCTATATAAACGGATCTTGAAAAATAAAACAGGGTCTCTTTTGCAAGTACATTTGAGAATCTGTGTCATCACTGTCGGCGTTCCTAATACAGTGCGACAGAATGGTTTGGTAAATTTCCCAGTAAAAAAATCAAAAGATAAAATCTGTGAATTTTATTATGAATTTGTGCTTAAAACACTTCTGCAGCGGTTTTTAATTTAACATTCTAGAATCAATTTTTCATTACCACACCAACATTGAAAGTGAAGACATCTCTTCAAGAGATACGTGTTCATAAGAGATTTGTCTATACTTACAAGCTTTCAACTAATTAATTGATAGCTATTCTATGCTGTTAGTGACAGATTTTGTACAATCCAAAATTTAACATTTTGTGTTTTGAGCCCAGAAAAAAAAAAAAAAAAAAAATCCATTTTGTGCTGTGTTGTTTGGAATGGCTATTGCACATTCATGAGTAAGGAGCAGAATTTGAAATATTTCATTATTGTAGCTGTTTCTCTAAAATTATCTTGTAAAACATGCTGTCCTGAGATAGAAGAGCTAAAGCCCCATGACAGTGTCTCCTAGCAGTAAGGACTTATGACTAATTCAGCAGCATCAGCAACAATTAAGTGGTATTTCCTACAAAACTGCCCTCATTACGCTCTTCGACAGCTGCTTCTGTCCAGAATGTGTCATGCACTTCAAACAGCTGCTGAGAAGTCTGACCTGTTTAGGTCAGTGTATGACTTGGTCATATAAAAACACCATGCTGATAACAGAGATTAAATTCTACTAAATATATTCTTGGGCTAAATAAGCACTTACTGGGATATATAGCCCTAGTATCATTATGCTTTTGAGAAAATTCAGACTGATGATTCCAAAAACATCCAGGTTGGGCATTCCATTGATCACCATTGCTCAAAGACTGTTGAATGGCCCTCCTAGGCAGTTTTGTCACTAACCTGTAGGTGTAGATATCCAGAATCAGTTCTTCAGGCCCTTCATACAGATGTCCAAATGTCCAACACTGCATAAAAATGCTGTGTTTGAAAGCTTATCTATACACAAAATCTCTATTACTGCAATTGTTTTCATATCACTTGAAATGCAATGCCAGCTAAAAGCTGTTTTCAAGCTTCTGTGGCTTGTTTGCTGTACAGTTTATGCCAAGCTGATGGAAGTGCTTTTCTTCAGGTATTCACCATACTTCAGATTTTCCTAGAGTAGCTGGGCTCTTCAAGGTTGTGATTTTATTTTGTTTGTGTGCCAGTGAGACAGAAGACTGACATTCCCTCAGATGTATTTTGTACTTTGCAAGGTTTTTTTTTTGTTACTGGACATATAAGTGAGGAAACCTGTCAAGAAAAACTGAGAAAATAATGAAAATTGCATCTGGCATTATATATTTATATTAGCTCTTCCCTGAGTGCACTTTATGTGGTTCATGGGTAGGCCATTAGGTTCATGCTTTTTGTTTGACCACTAATTTCTTAAATGTATCCACTAATAGAGGTAGATGTGAACTTCTGTTATTACTGAGCTTGTTTTTGGTACAGGTTTTGGGTGATGCCTGCTTAGAAACTAAAACAGCATAGACAGGAAAATGCAGAATATTTAATAGGTGAAGAAGTAAAGCATACACGCCAAATACAGAGCTAATTGCCTAGCATTTTAATAACTACTAAGGTTAATTCTTGAGAAACTCACATTATCACTGTAATTTAACACATTTAAAAAATTTGATTGAAGAGCTAAAGATAAGCATAGTAACATGCATAATGATTTCACTAACAGCTAGATTGCTGTCAGTTATTTTGGTAATGAATTACATCATTGCAGCATTAAGCAAATGTCAAAAGATGTTTTTCTGTGAGAATCTTCTGGCTTTAGGTACCTTGGTTCTCCCTGGTAGAAGTGTTGCCATTCTTTATTACCTTGTTGCAACTTGGATGAAAACAATTGCAGACTGAAATAACAGTTACTGAGAACGAAACTGAGTGGTTTTCAGCACTGCACAGCTGCTCAGCAGAACTGGTAAGTCTATGTCTCAGTGTTCTTTGACTGCATGAATCAACACTCCTTTCCAAAATACAAGCCCTACCTCCCTCTATAGGCGTGATAAGGAAAACCAGACAAAGTCGATCTGCAGTTTAGCACATTTAGCTTGGATCATGTGTGTAATCTCATAAATGACTGAAAGTTATGGAGATGCATACAGAAAGCATTTATTTCACTGGCTTTGAGCACCAACATTCCAGATTAATGCTCTTAGTTAATTCTGCAAGTGTTTTGCTTTTTACATTGTCATTTATCTGGTTCCTCTAAGTCATGGCTCTGACAAAAAGTAATCTGGTGTATGGGGTGCATTCTCAGTGACAAACATCGCCAGAGCTTAGGCGCCCAGCAGCCACTGGCCCAGTCATATTTCTTTGTATTCTGATTACAGTGCGAGCCAGAAATACATCCAGATGCCAGCTCGTAACTGTCCATTTCGGGGATGCCTTTTGACCAAATCATTATCATATCCTTTCCTTTGTAAACCAAACTGTTTAATATTTTGTGTACAAGTATCTAAAGTAAGGGTGATAGGAGGATGCAGCCAGGCTCTGCTCACTGGTGCCAAGCAACAGGACAGGATGCAACGGGCAGAAACTGATGCTCAGAAGTTCCACCTGAACATGAAGAGTTTCATTAATGTGTAGGTGACTGAGCACTGGAGCAGATTGTCCAGAGAGGCTGTGGAGTCCGCCTGACTAGCAATATTCAGGAACCCTCTGGATGCAGCCCTGTAGAATGTGCCACGTGCCCTGGGATGGCCCTGCTTGAGCAGGGAGGTCCCACCAGATGACGCACTGTAGTCCCTTCCAACCCGACCCGCTCTGAGATTCTGTGATACGCATTAAGTGCATCTACAGGCAAAGGGCTGCCCTACGCCCCTCAGCGCGGCTGTGTCGTGC
This sequence comes from Pseudopodoces humilis, assembly GCF_049639895.1. NCBI lineage: Eukaryota > Metazoa > Chordata > Aves > Passeriformes > Paridae > Pseudopodoces > Pseudopodoces humilis. The sequence goes on along the minus strand of NC_142202.1, from coordinate 33,965,452 downwards.
TGGCCCGGGTCACGCAGAGCCGGGCTCCGTCCCCGCGGGCCCGACTCCAGCCCGCCGGAGGGGCCGCCCCTCCCCTCCTTGCCCAGATTTAAGATGGCGGCGGCAGCGCCCGGTCACGTGCCGGCGGGCGGGGCGGCTCGCGCTCTTCTCTCTCGGTGGCGGCGCGCGCGGCAGGATGGAGCCGGCGGCACTGGAGCGCTTCCAGAGCCCGGGCAAGGGCAGCGGCCTCCGCTCCCGCCGGAGGGTGCGGCCCGGAGAGCTGCTCTACCGCGACGAGCCCTTCGCCTACGTCCCCAGCAAGGAGCAGCTGGGCAGCGTGTGCGAGCGCTGCCTGCGCAGGTACTGGCGGGGACGCTCCGCCACCGCCCGGGCAGCGCCGCCCCTTCCGCCGGGGCGGGGCCGCGCCGCGCCGTCCCTGCTGGGCCGGGGGCCGTGGCCCGGCGAGGAGCCGGCTGTGCTCGGCGGAGCGGCATGGGAAGGAGTACATACTGCGGAGAGGAGCCGGTTGTGCCGGGTTCCGCGGCTGTGCGCTGCCAGGGCTGAGCTGCGAGGCTTGCCGCTTCCTGCCGCTCTGTTTAACTGGGGGCTTTTTGTTTTAAACGGCTTTCTTACACGACATTTAAAGATGTCGCCTCTTCCCGGGCTCTTCCTGGGGAAGTTTCCCGGCTGGCAGGGGGCGGCAGTGCCAGCGTGGCTCGCTGCGGTGCGGCTGCTCCGCGGCTTTTTCTCGCCGGGCTGGCGGTGCTGGGAGGGTCCAGCTTCCGCTCAGGTCCTCCCGAGTCCGGCCGGGGCAGAAGGGAGCTGTGCCCTGGGCGTTCGCAGAGCTGAGGAGGCACCAGCCTTCATGAAATAGGCAGCGGGCGGTGGTTGGGTTTCGTGTCGCCTGCCCAGCTTTGTCCCGCTGAAGAGCACGTGGCTGTGAGACATGCCTTAAATGAGTTCCTGCCTTCCCCCCTCAAATCCTTACAAGTGGAAACGGACAGACACATAGCAACTTTCTGTGTTTGTTTAGAAGAAAACAAAGCTGATTTCTAACCTCGAGCGGCTTCCCGGAAAGCTGGATTGTGGTAGAGCTGTTACAGGAACATCTGTATATTAATACCTGAAACATACTGCTAGATAAGCCAAACCCGTCTTCTTCACCCCAAGACGTAAAGAGAGGAGAAAATTCGATACTGCTAGCTTTTCTTTTTTTAGGTTTTTGCTTTGGTTTGATTTTTGTTAGGGCTTTTTTTTTTTTTTTTTTTTTTAACGCGGGGGAAGGGGGTTATTTTGAAAATATTTGAAGTTTTGTTTGTTGAAACAGCCCAGGTGATTTGCTTCATCTCCTTTACAGGGCATCTCAACTTCTATTTAAAGATATGAGAATGTGGTTTTCATTTAATCAGAGAAAAAGCTGACAATGTGTTCCAGATGATGCTTGCATCTTACTTCAGCATATTGAAAAAAAAACCCAACCAAAGCAAAAACCCAACAAAAACTCCTCCAAAAAAACCCTCAAATAAACACCAATCTCGAAAGATTTTTAGCTGTTATACCTGTGAAGTCTGACTTGTGACATCAGAGTCCTTTGGGGTGATGACTGAATGTTTTCCACATGTAGTTGTGAGAAGCTGCAGACTTCAGAAGACAGGCTGAGTGCAGCAGCAGGTGGAATAAAAGCGAATCTGAGGTGCTTGGATGTAGACGTGTAACCAGGGCATGTTTTGTTGGGAGAAGTAATGGTATTACCGACTTGTTATATCACGAGAGGTTATTAATTTGTGGGTTTGTTGTTTTGTTTTTTTAATATAGTGATAGTTTTTGCAATTTCTATATAGTGATAGAAGTTAAATAAAAAAAAGTAAATAAGGAAATAAAAAATGTATTTCCACCAGTCAGTCTTCATTTTCAAAATATTCTGTGGCTAGACAGAATTTATAAAGCAAGACTGTCCAAGCTGACATGTATCTAATTAAAGGAGATATATACATCCATACAGAGATTTATTTTAAAAAAATATTTATTTATTTGTAATGTATAGAAATAGGGAAAATGGTGAAGTACTGATAAACTGTGATGTGAAATAGAACTTTTTCATAATTTTTGTTTTGATCTGGTTGAATCTGGTGTGTCATTTGTTCAAAGTGAGGTATCAGAAAAATGTTACTGCTCTCTTCCAGGACTACAGAAAAGTCACATTGTCCACTATTGTTCCTGTTTTTCACTCTGGACTTTAGGTGGCAGTACAGGAACACAAATTAAAAAAAAAAATAAAAATTTTTATTAACGTTGATTTAGTGTTTTAGCAGTCCTTTTGTATATGCAATTAGTGTTTGAGGCTTTACACTGATGTGTAATTTTATACGTGCTTTTGTCTCTTGGCTTGTAGTAGTGAGTGTTGTTTGATGTAGTTTTGGGCTGTAAGGGAAGTGCTGGGTGAGCCAGAGGATGGGTAGTGAAGTGCAGAGTATCTTCTTTCTGGACTGCCTGCTGAGAGGCAACTTGGTCTTGCTAGGATTTGGTGTCACAGGCTTGTAATGGTGCTGACTTACTCTATGACCTTGGCCAAGTTCCTACAGCAAGGGTCTCATGTACCAAAGCAGGGTAAGGCTGGTGTTGGGGCCAATTTTCTGCTCTGTTTTAGAAAGGAAAGCTCAGTATTTCTGCTTAGTCTTACCTCAATTAAAGTGAATATTATTGTGGATTTAAAGTGCTTAAGTATTTATATACAAGGTATAGAAATACATATAATAGCTGCACACATATATATATATATATATAGGTGTATATATATATATATATATATATATACACTTAATGCATCTAATGGTAGAAAGATTAACAACCCTTCCTTATCTTACTGGGCTGTTGGTATTGTTTTTATAGTGACAATAAATTTTTCAGTCATTGTTAGGTCTATGTTGTATGTAGAGCAGATGGCAGATTTTTGTCACGGTCTCCCCTTTTTTGATTTCTTCTTACTTCAAATACAACCCTGTATTCTCTAGTGAAGAGTTCATGTTGTTTTTTTATACAAGGCTGGGCTAAAATGCTCTGCTGTACATGGTTTAGTATGATAATGTAGCTGTTTGAATGGTATTCCGTTAGTAATTATAAAAAATACTGTCCTGAAATAGGATGCATAATAAAGATTTGCTCTGAAATAAAAATTTTGATAGAGCGTTTACAGTGTGTTTTTCTGTGGAAGCAGTGTCTTGGGAGAACATCGTGTATTGCATGATGGTCGGTTTTTTCAAGTGTATCTGTAGTGTGACAAAATTTGAATAGTCAGCATCTTTTCCCAACATTTTCCTGGGGAAAGCAACAGAAAAGACTTATTTTCTCTTACTAATTAAAAGGTTTCTTTATGGCTTTCTTCATGCTTTAATACCTCTTTAATGTTGGTCTGACTCTCAGATTTTGAATTGAAAGTATACCCAGCCCGTTATACATTGGGAAATGAATGTCAGTGGTATCTCTGGTGTTTATTTGCTTTTCACAAAACATTTCTGTGATGTCTTGTAGTTACAAGAATCCACTGCAAGAAAATTTAAGTCATAGTTGATACTTAGGAGGAAGCAAAAGAACTTTATAGAATCCAAGTCTCGAAAAAAGAGGTAACACCATCCTATTTCAAAATGCTATACCATTAATGCCTTTAAGGGAAATTAATAAAAAAGTAATGAATATATATAGACTATGTAGTAAAGGGCATTAGTGTTTCTTGTTTGGGCAAGGTCAGAGGTTCAGGCTCTGCAAGTGGGTTAAGAAGAAGTATGATTGTATTTTTGAATGACTGACGTGGTGCCAGAGCCGGCTAGCTCTCCCTCTGCCCTGCGTCGGGAGTGGGACACAGCTTGGCGGCAGGATGACCCGAGGTGCAGCTTAGAGCAAAGCTCTATGGCACTTTTGGCTGGTCAGGCGCAGTGTGGAGGCAGGAAAGAGGGGAGGCCTTTTGTATGGGTTTTGAAGATTGGTTTAATCTTCAAAGGATCCAGGGACAAAAAATGGACGTTGTACGCAATGCGACATCTTATGTACGGGGGAGGAGTAAGGGGAGGATACAGATCATGAACCAATAGGGAAGCTCTAGGGGAGGAGTTTAAGGCAGAGCTTACAATGCATAAATCAATGGGAAAGCTTGGGGGGCAGGAACAGTTAACAAAATCCAATGGAACGTCAAATACAATATGATTGACAGAGAAGATTCTAGAACAAAGGGTTGGTGCTAAGCAAGACTGACAGGGAGGGATCTGGATAAAGAGGTAGGGTCACAATGACTGACAGGGAAGGCACTGGAAAAAGGGGTTGGGGTACAATGATTGATGGCAGTAGGGAGGAGGGTACAACTTGGAAGAAACCAACATCAGAAGGGGAAAACAGAACAAACCATTTGTGCAACAAATCTCAAACTTATTAAAAACACACCACCACAAATGACTACAAGTTTTCTAAGCATATTTAGAAAGACAAACAACATTAAAGCTAGGAGTGGTGATAAGCTAGATGTGACAGCAAACATTATTGCAATATGGGAAATATAACCAAGCCTGAATAGTTGGGTAATTACGGGGTACTAAACACAGGCCAGTAATTGTGTGCTCCTTGCTTGATTTCACCTGACTTAAAAATAGCCAAATGGAAACACCTTTACATTCAGGACTGTGCATTCAGTCCCGTGTCTTCAGCATTGACACACTCTTAAATTGTCTGCATTATTATTATTATTATTACTACTGTAATGACAATAGTTATGACTGCTACTATTACAACACTGTTATTTCATCACCATGAAAGCTGGCATACCACTGTTAAAGTGTGGAGTGTCAAAGTTAGTGGCAGCCCCAAGGTACAAAAATACCATTAAGTTTTAACCATGGTATGCATATTTTAAGTAGAGAGAAGCAGGATTTGAAGTGGTTGTGATTGCGTGATCCTTCCTATCACTGTTACTGTGGCTTAGAGCTGTGTGGTTCTGCCTGAGGACAACTACTAAATAACTGTTCAAGTGTGCCCCTTTCACATTGCAGCAGGGAGGTCAAGAAGGGAGAGGAGCTCATTATTTTGGCTCTTTAGCAATGGAAGTTTCTCCATGAAGGTTGTCATTTGCCAATAAAGCTAGGATGCTTTCTTAAAAAAGAGAGTGTCTCTTTTGACACAGCGTCCGAGTTCTGCTACTTCTAGCTTTGCTGGAGGATTAGGTACAAGCTAATGGATGCTCTTTTGTTATGTGATGTTTAGCATATATGAGACTTCCAGTAATGCACAAGGCTATAAAATCTACTGCCTCCTTATTTATATCTAAAAACTACTTCTGTTGCTTGTTAATACAGAAATAGCTTTAAATTTAGGCTAATTTGTTGAAAACATCCTGTTTCGTTGCTCTAAGTGTTCCTAGTATATATATATATATTGTTCTACAGGAATTCTAAAGTGGGGAAAATTAATATTTGATGATACATTCTTTGTCTTTTAACTTTCCATCGAAAAAGATAGTTAAGTACTATAGTTCTTTAGATATAAAACAATATCTATGTTTTATTGTTTGCTTGTATAAAAAGGTATTTTGTTTTTTTTCCCCTCCTGTAGACTATTGTATTTCCATGGTTGTTTATAAAATGGATCAACAGTGTTTTTAAAATTCCTTAAACATATGTAAGAACATTATTAGACTTGCCACATAAATGAATAAAGTTGGTCACCATGACTTGGAGCCATGTCAATAAGGTTTTTAAAATGAGAGATGTATGGTATGTTTGGTATCCCTTCAGTGCCAGTCAAAATTCTAGACAGAGTTCCAGTAGTTTTCAAGATGCATAACTTCTTATGGAGTAGAGGAATATAAAAAAAAAATCTTATTAACCACAGTGTGACTATGAGGAGCAGGAATGTTTTTGTGCTTCCAGGATAGGATAATCCTGGGAATAACATGCTATAATTTGATGGAGCATCCTGACAGGAGTGAAATTGCAGCACTGACTCTTGATGTACCTGAAGTGTGAAGTAAGAGCAAAGCAGGTCAAACAAAATTGTATTTGAGACAGAAGCTATACAAAGTATCATAATTTCAGGTTCTGTGTAAATTTCTGAGAATGTTTCTGAAGACCTGAGAAATTGAACACCATGATCACCACCAGTAACATTTCTCTCTGTAGCTGAATGACAGCCTAAAAAGAGGTGGCGCTTTCCTTAGAAGAGACTCTTCGTCCTCCATCTCAACTTACTCCCATAGTGTTGAAGCAACTTTCTGAAAAGCAGTATAGAAATGCTTTTTTCTCTGCCCTCGTGCCAGCTGCAGCCGTAGAAGTGGTTTTCAGACTGCTGTCCCATGCTACCAGGAAAATCTTCTGCAAGAGAGAGGGAAGACATAGACTGTGCTTTCCTGCAGTGTCTTGTCCAGAGAAGGTCTGTAGCAGAAATTACTCTTGCAGTCTCCATCTCCCATTCCTTCTGTTTGGAGAAGAGGCTGGGAAGAAAGGTTGAAGTGGGGTGAAGAAAAAAGCTCTGGCATTCAGGATAGCATTCATAAGTTGTCCAGGGCTGCCTATTGATTTCGTTTACTTCCCTCACAGCACCCTTTTTAGTGTGGTCAGGAGTTTCATGTGTTACTGTTAGGATTATCTCTTGGTAGGTGTTTTTGACTGACTGTTTATTTATCCTGGGGGCTTGTTTTGAGCATGTAATTCAGGTTGGCTGTAAACTCTTCTTTCATTGCATAGTATTTTGGTCTTCAGTGCCTCCTCACTGCTTTGGTTAATCTGGTCTTGCTTTAGGTAATGTATGGGTCACTGTTAATGTCCTTCTCCCCTTCATTCCCTTCCTTGTGGTCTTGAAACTGTTGTTCATGTCTGTTACTGCTGCCAACCTGGCTCTGCTCCTGTTAATAATAGGAAAAAGAGAAAAGGGAGAGGCATTGTTAAAAATAAATTCTCCCAGGTCAAGAGTTTTGATTGCCATGCCTGTCACTTATGGAAAATGAAAATTTTAGACATCCTTTAAAGGGCCCTAAAGCTATTAGCATGTTGGGGTTTTGTGTATACAATTTTCATGCATATCCTGCTCTGTAATTTAAAAAGTATTATATAAAAATTGTTGTCCTGTCAAGCTGTGACTGACCATTTAAGTTGTAGTCGTCCTGTAGATTTTACTCAATTTAAGTTTTACTGTGTATCTGCAATCCACACCTGATAGTATATTTATTTTCTGCATGGAGCAGTCCCTAATATTAATGTTTTAAAATATTAATATGCTCTGTATAAATACTCTTTGCTTGTGGTTATTGATAAAATGATGAAAGTTTATGATTTAAGTTTGTGGATTGGATTGTCTTTAGTATGCATTTCCTTAGGTTGAACAGTAATTGTGCAAGTACAAAATTATAATCAGCACTAGAAGGGAAAATATGGGTGATTAAAATATGGTAACCTCTAGCTAATGTATCAGCACAATTAGTTCCAAATATTTCCTAAAGAAAGGTTTTAATTATGTGTAAGTTGCTCAAAGTTTTGTACTGCATTAGGAACTGTTACTGATACTTTGTGCATGATTATTGAAATTAATTAATTATTAGTGGTTACTTCCACTGTGGCTGTCCTCAAAAACCACTCTGTGCCGTTCCCTGTATGGTATATGGAATGATGCTGTTTTCCCTTGAAGAATCTTGTCTTCAGAACCAGTTGCAACAGTTGTTTTGAATTATCCAAAATTAGATGGGAGAGGCTGCAAGACTTTTCTGCATGTCTCTCTGCCCCAGCCATCCATGTTTTGAAGTGGGTTATGGATTTGCATGACAACTTAGCCTGATGTGCTGGCTAGGAGCTGCTGAAAGTCCTGGCGTTCTTACTGGCTCTCCTGAGTCCTTGGTCTCTTTCCTGCATACACCTTCTGCTTCTCATTTGGCACTTTGCTGCTCGTATGACCTATGCTACACTAGTGCAGAGAAATAAAAGAAAAGATACTCTGGCAGAAAAGATACTCTACCAAAATAGAAAAGTCTTAGTGCCCTTGAATGAGCTTGTTGCTGGGGGAACAGAGCTGAAGTGGCCATTGGATGGGAGTCAAGGTCTGATGGTCAGGGCTGTGCTGTCTGGTAGTAGCTGGCCTTTAGTCTGCTGTAGCTGGAGATGAAACTCTAAGAAGGACAGTTAGAGGAATTTCTGAGCTCTTATGGATGTCTTTAGGAGAAGCAGGGCTTTCAGGTGTGCAGGATTGACTGGCTTGTTATTTTTGACGACAGTTTTTTCTTGTCGTCCAGCCTAGTCCTGGACTGTGAGACCCCACCCTCATTTCTTTACCAAGGCATGTTTCAGTCATATTTTCCTTCCTCAGAAGCATATCCTAGCTTCACTATAGCAGAAGAAACACTGCAGACATTTGCACTTGTTCCTTACTACAAAGAAAATATTTTTCTTTGGCTGAAGTCTTGGTTCTGTGGGAGTTTATCAACTTTTCTGACTTAATTTTTGAAAATGATTTTACTGATTTAGAGATCTGTGCTTATTTCCAGCAATCACAATTCTCACAGTGCCTCTGTGGCTGACTGGGAGTTTTTATTTGGAGGCCAAGTGAATGTTTTGAATCATTCCCAAGGGTGTCCTGATGACTGCAGGGTTGTTGTCAGGCAGCACAATTGGTTGAACACCAGTAGTTCCTATGCTAACTCAAGCTGCAATCCCCTATTCATGCAATATTTAGCTTTCCTGTTTATCATCATAACTGCTAGCTGCCTTCAGCTCAGGGCTTGCTTTGCTGTTAATTTCATTGTTCAAGTTTAAGTAAAATTAAAGACTGAGTATTAAGTATCTTCTTGGCTTCTGAGTTCCTCATCCTGCAGTCAATAGGTAGGAAACAGAATTTTGGCTTCACTCAGGGCAAGCTTGCCATGGCTGTTCATGTAGTGTTTGTGTGCTGCCTGTGCCATCAGGTTTAAGCATTCAAAGCAAAAAAAGCCATCAAGTGTATTGGGCACTACTTATGAGGGTGTGATTAGGAGTGGTTATAATCTCAGAATCACAGAAGATGTAGAAGTGCAGAAAAGGAGTAAAAGATCATCACTAAGTAAAAAGAGGAAATGAGTATGGTCTTCTGAGCTGTAAACCCCTTCTTACAATTCACCCAAATATGGCTTATTCATACAATGTAATGCAAATGTCTCATTCAACTGCTCACAGTGTGTACTGGTGACTTGAAAAGACAATTTTGGTGATGGCATTCTTGGTAGTGGGAAGGAGCATAGTAGAATAGGGAGAAAGAAGTTGAGATGTTTGGCGAAGCATGATCCTCGGGGAGAAGGGATTTGTCTCAGGAAGTACTGAGCATGAAATAAACTGTCTATGTTTCTTAGGGTAAAATATATGTTCAGTGTATTTTGTGTGTGAGAAATAAATTCCGCTTTGCAGATCATTGTGTTTGAAATCTTTATTGACTATTGTATGGGATGCGAAAGTTTATGCCAGACTAGTACACTACAGATTAATTTCCTTTGGAAAAAAAAGTTAAGATTTTTTTGATCAAACTCTGGATTCACATATTTTAAGCATTGAGTGAATGTTTGTGTGGGTTTGTACTTTGTGTAGCTCGCTTTGGTTTCTGTGGTGTATTGACTCCAAGTCCTCCAGCTGTTGAAAATATCTTAGTCCAGATTTCTGAAAAAGCAAAAACAGATTGAAAGATTTAAAATAAAAAATGAAGTGGGACAGAAAACCACTTCAGAGATTTATGATCATAAGCATCTATGTTGGTTTAGCAAATGAGACTGGCTATTCAGCTATTTATGAATTTTATCCACTTGTCATATTAAAGCAGTTGTAGTTGTTGATATTCCTTCATAACAGATGGAATAGCCATGGAAACAATTTCTTGAAATACTGTATGAAACTCAACATGTGATGATTGATTTATCTGAAGGCTTTGCCCTAGGAAAAAGAGGTTATGCAGTAATCCACACAAGATATGTATAATATCAGGTATAAAACTGATATAGCAATAACATGTATTTTATCATCAGTAAGATCCTTTACAGTATTATGTTGGGTCTTTTTGTTTGTTTTAGTTTTGTTCCACAAAATAAGCGCATCACACTTACGTAAGTACTTCTTACTATAAAATGTCCCTTTCTGTGCCCAAGAAGGTAGATGAATTGTGCTGATGAACACTAAAAAGAATGACAGGTGTAAAAATAGCAGAAAAGTTATAGAGGCTCTTAGCAACCCAGTTGCTGAAAGAAGTTATTCTTGCCACTTCCAGTGGATACCTTGTGTTTTATTAGACATGTAGTCAGTGTATTGCTTATACGTGCCTTTTGCTGCCAATTAATAGTCTTTGTTTGCTTTGGCAGTAATTTTGATTGAATTGCACTGGCTGTTTTATGTGATTACTGCTTTGTTCTGTGTTCTGATAAGTCGTAACTACTTAAATTCAGTTTTTAATGAAATTCCTTAAGGAGTGCAGACTTGCTGAGCGTTGTATGCAAAAGAATGAGACCCTTCTAAAGACTTTGAAAATTTGGCTTGGGGTTGTTTTACTGGTTTCACCTTTCTACTGAAAAGTGTACTGAAAGGAGAATCCTGTTGCATGTATATAAAATATGACACAGGTTGGATTCATTAGTGCTGAGCTAATACCCCTTACTGAATTTAGGATAAAAAAAAAAAGAATGTGTGGAATTTGGTATGTGTGTGCCAAATTATATAGTCAACTAATTTTTCATTGATTAGGAATTTACTGGATTTTTCAAGATTTTATTTTGATGGTGTTTGTTTTATTTGGTATTTCAGGGAGCATTTACCACTTTTTGGTGCTGTTCACTGCATTTTTAGAAATTCCCTTTGCAATAATACACATCACATTATTTGTGTTCACAACCCACTTGTAAGGACTGGTTGTCATTTTTATCTTTTCTCCTCCATGGACAGTCTTTGAACACAGCTGGAGGGGTGGGGCAATAAAATCAAAGAGTGGATGTGCTCACCTCTTTTTTTAAATGTCTTGCTCATGTACAAAACTAAAGATATTGTCAGCTGATGTGTATATTTTAATGCATGTATGAGGAACATGACAGATGAAGGATAACCTTGTAGTTCAGATACATAATTGGAGGATTTGAGCCCTTCTTTCGTCTGTTAAATTTAAGGTTTTTCCTAGATTACCTGTTTGAGAAAGGCTTGAGGTTTATTGCATTCACCCATATATTTAGAAGTTGTTGATAGAGTGTAAAATAAAAATATTTAAATTATATGTTTGTATATCACCTTAAGGGCAATATTTGACCTTAACCCACTTGAAAAATCTTAAAATGTGATTATAGGCAGCAGAAAGCCTATCTGCTGTAAATTTAATAGTACCACTAGGAAACAATCCAACACCAACAGGTTTATATGTGTACTTGGAATTAACATCGCTTTTAAAAATTGGTAAAATGCATCCTAATTGTGCCAGAGCTGAAAGCTTTGCCATGCAAAACTTTATGGCCCGTGCAATTTGCTGGATGTTACAATTGTTCCTTTCAGTTTCAAAAGCTATGAAACTCACTTGTCCTTGGCAAAACAGAAGTGTTTGTATGGGAAAAAAAATGCAGCTTAACTGATACAATAGATGGAACAGTAAAGAGGCCAGTGGAATGGGAATTACAACAGACTAAAGAAAATGTCAGTGTGAAAAATTGTTTACTTGAAATGGACTCAGGAGACATAACTGCTTATAGGAGAAGGGTTATTAAATATTTCTGGGGAAAACTGCTCATAAGGGAAGAGCACGACAGTATTTTTAATTACTTGTCTGCTATGGATGATATTGTGGTGTAAATCAGTTACCAAATCAAAGAAAAAAACTAGCAGATGGAAGCTGAAGTTAACAATGTATTTATTTTATGGTATGAAAAGCTATGCAAAATGCTTTCCGATTTTTGTTTAAAAATCTCAGAGATATTTGGAAAGGTGAGACCTGAAGTCCTAGTTTTCCTTGGAAAGTTACATGGCTATGACTCATGGGGACCTTTAAAAAAATGACAAGGAGAATACAGGACTGGGAAGAGATTCATAATTTCTGTACAAGATTTGAATTTCCAGAAGTTGCAAAGCATCTTATGGAGAGGGTAAAAATGGTTTAAAGACAAGAGTTTTTTTTTAAATTGAAAAGATCTCTATGAACTTGTAGGCAAACTGGTGTAGAGGGAACTGAATTTTGAGCTGGGCAGTAGAAAGTTGTCTTTGTATTTGGTCACAAGGGCCGTGAGATGAAAGCACCGATGTGAGGCATGTAGCTGGAGAGCCTGGGACTGTTTGCACCATGACATCAGGGTGGTTTTGCTGCCTGGTGGCAGAAAATCACATAAAGTATCAAAGTCTATACCAATGAATGTGGACGTTACCTGCAATTCTGAATATCCTGTTTCAAAGTTGGTTTTAGCCTCTTATCTTGTTCCCGAGTGTCAGGGGGAGCTGAATTATTAAAGGACATATTTTGTCTTTGAACAAGTAGCTCTCAGCAATGGCAGTGTTTGGTGTGCACAGAATACATCCATGTTTGGCTTTCTGTTGTGGGGAACTGACATAGGGCTCTGGTCACTGCTGCAGCTTTCCTTCCCCTAATCTGCTTTAAGGCAGATAAAATAATTCACAGAACTCCCAAGTGCATTAGAAATTATTATGGAGCCAAAGATCTTGTCCGTAGAGATTCCCTTGGAAGTTGTGACTTTGGGAATATGTCTGTTCAGAACTATTGTGCTGTAGAATTATTAATTTTTAATTTTCATATCTTCTTTTTAACCTCCCCCCATGGAGTCTTACAGGCTGTATCTGTCAGTACACATACAATTTTATGACCCTTGTAGTTAGCGTTGCTTGTGAGGCACATATTTGGTACTTGTTCATGTAGGCCTTAATGTTAAAATTAATTTTCACTAAAAAGTACTTTACTAACAGCTGTTTGTTATTGATTGAAAGACTATGCTTACTTTTCTGCTTATAGCACATAAGGATTCAGAATCAGTTCTAAAACCTGCTTTTGTTGGAACATCTCCATGTTGGTCCATTTTACAGCTGGAAGGTAATGGCATTTTTAAATATTCGTTTTATTTTCCCAATACAAAGTCACCTGCACTGTGTGTTTGCCTCCCTTTTGTTGTAAATTCTTTGAGGCATGAAATAGCTTGCCATTTGTCTTTTATGCTCAGAAGTTAATGAATGGTTATCAGTTTACTGCAGATAATAACTTAGCTACGAACTGAAATGCATGCTTAAGCTTATTGTGCAGATTTTTTGCCTTAAGACAATGTTTAATCAGTGGCTGTAGGTTTAAGAATGTCATTCCAGGCTGTGCTTTCTCCAAGGACTACACAACAGAAACCTTCTCCTCCCCTGCCATCCTGCCCCATTCTGCAAGCAAAACTTTTCTCAGTTTTGAAATGCCTCCAATTTTACCACAAATTCATAGTGGCTTTTAGTAAAGCAGGTGTTTTGTCTTTATCTTGTGGTGAGTCCTTAGTATTCATTCTGACTGGTGAAAATGAATGACCTCCAGTTTTCCCTTGGCTTGTACCTATAAAATAAAGTCTGTCCTTGACATGTGTATCCCTTGTTCACTGCTGTTGGGGATATGAGTTCACAATAAGGAAGAATAAAATCTCTGTGGACTCACCCCTGCAGTTATCTCCTATTAGAATAAAGACTGAAAAAGGTTTTAATTTTATTCAGGTTGTATGACTCCTAGAATTGGTAATTTCCAAAAGTGCTTTTTTTTTTTTCCCAGTGTGTTTTCTTTTTATACTTATGCATACTTTTTATGCAACAAAAAAATCTGGATTACTTTAAATTGGGAGAATTATGTTCTCTTAAACTTACCTCATAGATGAAATAAAAAATAATGTTTGAACAGTCTTTAACAAATTTAGTTCTTATTTTTGCAAAGTTATTTCCCAATCAATTTTGGATTAACTTAATTACAAAAATCCATTCATTCCTTCTTCTTGATCTTTATTTTAATGTTACCGAGGTTATATTTAGCAAATAAATATGGTGTGCGTTTGAGGAAGCAAGTTTCTTTTAAAGCAGTGCAGTTACTGCTGGCACTCTGTGCAAGGTAATATGATGGTGGTAGGCCATCAAATAGACCTGTTACTTAACGGGATTTGCCACAAAGCTTTGTATAGTATTGGTTTCAATATCAGGCTTATGGAGGAACCCTTCAAATAAAAGTTATATCTTTTCCTATTTTAAAAATGTCATAGCAGTTACTGGAAAAACATTTAAAACATTTGAACTCTCTTCTTGCTTTGTACTAGTTTTTCATCTTTTGCATAATTGTGTGTTGACAAAGCCTCATTGACAGAAAACTGTCTCTGAAATGGCTACAGCATAACCACTGTACGTTGCTGTGACTGTAGCTCCGGTAGAACTGTCCAGGAGGAGCAATGTTTTCCAATTACTCAATCTAGTTCCTTATCCTGTTTCAGCAGTGGGCTTGGAAGCAAATGTCCCTTCTCCTCAAGCTGAAAGACTGTAAAACTGCTTAATTATGCCGCGGGGTTGGGGAATGTCAGTGCAGCTGCTGCCCTTGTGCTTTGCTCTAAACCCCCCAAAGTGGTATTTAGGTCGTGCTGTGATAGGTGCTGCTGGGTGTGGAGGTCAGGTGCTCCACCTTGTTTCTGGATTAACTGCTCCAAGCAGAGCCCGGCCCTGTCTTCAGGAACTGTGGTTTGCTTTCACCACTTGAATTCAGCTGTTGGGGTTTCACCAGTGACCAAGGCCCTCTGTGGCGCATGTTTTTTGGGGGGCCTCCATAGCCAAACTGTTTCCAAAGGGAGGGCAGATGTGTCCTGGTTCGTTGTGTAAACAAAGCTGTTTCACAATAAGACGAGAAGCCATTTCTGGTGAACACAGGTTGTCACAGCCCAGGGAATTAACATTCAAGAGGATCGATATAGTTTGAAGACATGAATGGACATGATTGGGACTTCAAAATATGCCTGGAGAAAGCCTAATTTACAATAACCTTAATTGCAGAATAAAACCTCTAGCCTAAACCAACAAATATCCAGAATTAAATTGCTTTTCTATGTCATACAAAAGCACTATTCTGTTTTGCTTTTGGTTTTTTAACCTAATAGACAATTTTAAGTTGCATTTGACTAACATTCTTCCTAAGCTCACTTTAAATACTCAACATTTAAAAAGCTAATTTGTCTAAAAAGTCTTAGTAGTGTGATTAAGTTTTTTAATTGCATTCTCATTTTCAGTGAAAATATGATCATTAAAAAAATTGGTACCAGACACAGAAACAGAATTTAGTTAGGCTGTGAGACTTAGACAACTTCATCTTTCTTGGCAGATGTTGAATTTCTCTGTGTATATAAGTTTAAAATTAAAAAAAAACCCAAAAAAAACGAAAAGAAAAAAGAGAGAAGTTATAAGTGACGCTTGTCTTCCTACATGGAAAGTGGCCAGCAGCAAGAAAAGCAAGTGAAACCCACCAAAATGTTACTGCCGTTTCATGATACTTTGGTTTTGTTTTCTGGGTGGCCAAACACACTTGAGTGTCTCTTTCCAGCAGAATAGGAGCTGGTGTTCTTCAACACTAATTTTGGTTGATGCTTTCCATGTGCTTCAGCTAATCTGAAGTTTGAAATTATGCTCGATTTTAAAGACATTTTTGCAGCTGCAGTCAGATTTCTCAGCAAGAATTAGGTTTGTAGCTTTCTATTCTCTGTGAACACAAGGTCTGACCATAGGAGGTATTTAGTTGTGTCCTCCCCTGTTGAAGGGATTAGACACTGGACATAAGGTGCAGAGATGACAGTACCTTAATGAGGTACACTAAGATGACAGTAAGTAAGGTAACAGGAGATGGTTTATCTTGTAGGATTGAGCCATTTCACTTCCTTTCTGACCTAAACAGTATTTGAACTCAAGTTTCAGGAAATGAATGCTTACTCTTGCCATTTCATTTCTATAAGAAGCTGCAATGAATTGGAAAATTATACTTCAGGAGTACATGAGAACTCAGAACATCTGTTACAGTACTAGTGAAACGTGCATTTCAGATGCCTGGCACAAGAAAAATAAATCCTTTAGATCTCTATATATTTTGGAGTTGCTTTTTTATTTAACCCCTTCAACATTTTTCTTATCCCGCTTAAATTCTTCCCCTCTTATTTGCAAAAGACCTAAAAGTAAGCCTGCAGCATTTTTCAGGACTATAGTATCTTTAAACAGTTAATTTGCTAAAGTTACTTTTGATTAAAACTTGGACTGTGGATTTAGATTTTGCTTAGAAAATCAAGTTCGAATTTTAAAGCCGGATTTACGTACAGGAAGATCTCTTTGTTAGGGTTTTTTTCCTTCTGCTTTTGTGAACTAATCTGTATAACATTTTTGATAGAAAATGTGGATCCTTTTTGCTACCAAAAGATATTAGACAGTTTCTCTGAACGATGGTATATTAAATATCTTAATGCTGAGAATTTTTCAGTATTACAAGAGATGATTTATATCTTCAGATGTGCCCTGGTTTTTGTCATTTCTAATGGCGAGTGAAGATTTACATAAATTGTCTTTGTTTCTATTGATGCAGTTGTACTTAAGTATCTTTGTTTCTTCCTCATGCTTGATCCCATCTATGACATTGCACGGCTGATATTGTTCTGGAGGTTAGCTCTGCAGGATTACTCAAAAACCCAGCCCCACTGGGAAAACAGAAGAACTTTCAAAGCAGAAAGATGAGGAGGGTTGCAATCACACTGGTCATATATGATGGGGTCAGTTCCTTGTGCTCAGATACACTGGTTTTAATCTGCAGCTTCTCCCCTAGATGCAATCATAGCCTCAATGCTCATGGTTATCTTTCTGATGAATGAGGAAGCATGGTCAACACTTAAATTAAAAATTATCTTCCAATGATAGATCTGTTTTACTGGGAATAGTTTTGCAGAATGTGAACAATGACTAAGAATCACTCTGTGACTAGAAGATGCTCAGTTATTGGGGTCTTAAAGCAGGAACCTCTTATGCTGAAGTGTTTAAAACTACTGTAGATGCTAGCTATTATGTCTGTACTTATGTGAGAAATAAATATTTCTTTGGTCTGGCTATTGGTGCTTGATGCATTTGTTAATTACTCTGCCAACTAAGAAATGAATTTGCTAATGGGAAACAAAAGGACTACAAAGAACTGGAAATATGAAGGATGAGTTAGGCTCTGAAAAAGCTGTGCAAATTCTACTTAAAACCCTTTCTGCTTTGGAATATATGATATAGGATATAAAATTTACATACTCTGTCACTATATGAAATAAAGAACAAGTAAATTGTGACTAGAAAAAAAACCTAAATTGTGGATTTTATTAAATAAAATTAGGTGGTATTATAATCTTGCATGTTCAGTTGTAACAGGCTGTGTGTACAAAATCTCTGTATATTAGGTGTGGTTGCTATGAATAAGGGAGTGTGTTTCATATGATTTGTCTCTATGTGATCACTTTGGTGATGATAAAATTTTCTGTGAAATTGTTTTGGTGTCTCAGAATTAATTTAAAGCATACGGAGTAGAGTGGAACAGTTATATGATCATGTGTGTGAGGAAAGATTGATTTGATAAAAGACTTTGCCAGCTGTTTTTCTTTCTGCTCACAGATCACATCTCTTATATGTGTATGGATTTTAAGGGAGCTGAATGTTACAGGAGTTTTGTCTTACCTTCTGCCAGAGTCGATTCAGTGCCAGTTTTAGTTAAAAGACGTTCTTTCTTCATGGTTGTCATATATACCAGAAAAAAACCAAGAAGTTAGTATGCCTTAGAGAAGGACATAACTTTTATTTAGCTTTAACTTTCAATTCAGAACTGTTTTCCTTAGACTAGTCTGCATCATGGAATAGCATCATGTATTCTTCAACTGTTCTGTGGTAACAAGAACTACTCAAACATCCTGTTTGAAAAAACAAATGATAAAAAAAATGTAACAATTCTGGTGAAGGACAGCTGTTGCTAACTAGTAAATTATGAGGGGTGGGGGGAGTGTTTTTCAGCTGTAATTGGTTACATTCTGGAAGTGTAGGGGAAACCTAGGTTAAAATAATGCAAGAGCAATGGTGTTTGTGAACAAAATGAAGTATGTCTTTAAAAGAGAATGTGCCTGGCCTCCTAAGGAAAGGTTTGTGGGGCTCAGGAGTACACAGAAGAGTAAGTACAAGAACTGAAAGCTGAGGGGAACCACATGGTGGGTACTGCTGCTGATGCCTTTCCATAGGATAGTTGAACTTGTTTTTTGATTATTGAGAGACTAGACCAATTTTAGTAAGCAATGGGATGTTACCTCATCTGGAGCTGTCATAATGTCCCCTCTTATATCATGCCTAGTGGCACCCCAAATTATGTGCTATTTAAGAAAAAACCCACCAAAACTTAACACAAAATAGAACCAAAAATGCAGAATACATTACTTATCTCCTGCTGTACTAAGCATCTATTTCCTGTGTCCTTTAAAGGTGCGCCTTAAAAATGCACAGACCTCTCTCCCCACCCCACTAATATCTTGATTGGAAGTAGCAGGATTGCAGTGTACCCTTCAGCCCTGTGCCATTCCACTATGCTGTGTTATTTCAGGATTGACAGGGGAAATCTTATTCTGCAGCTTGTCTTTCAGAACAGTATGAACATTGCATCAGTTCACTTCACTGATTTCGAGTTGCCTGTTATTGCATCCAGAAATGTTTGTGAATTAAAGTGGTTGATGAAGTAAAGGTAGATTCTTCATACCAAACCTTTGCCTCTGCAGCCCAGCTGGAGTATCCCAAACTTATAGGAAATTTCAGCAGACCTTCAAGAGTAACACTTGGAAAAAATGCATTGCAGCAGATTGTTGCAGAAATGGCAAAAAGGAAACGGTTGCAGGGAGGCCCAAGGAACCCTGTTTTGTTGTACTAAGTGTAGCTAAAGGACTGGGTATATGCATCATGGCTAGGACTTTGCAGCCTGGCAGTAACTGGTGGCCCAGGGGTAGGGTAAGATTGATGTCTCACTCATTCTATTGCCTGTTCCCATCAGGTGTGCAATGTGGTTAAAACCCTCAAGCTTTCCACTTTTATCCAGAAACTGTCTTGCTAATACTAAAAAAGAAACACAGCAAGCTGTGCTTTGTTTCTTGTTAATTAGTATATGAACATTGGAGTTTACTTCCTTTAGATGTTGGATCTGGGCTTCATCATATGCAAATTGTTCTGGGCCTGTTTGTTAAATTGTGTTTATTTTACAACTTCTTTAGCTGTTTCTGAGGTTGCATGGATCCCATTTTCCCAAGAGTCAGTTATGAATTTTGATGGTAATTTCTTACATGAATTTTTGTGGTAGTTCATGCATGTCTGATTTTAGATATACTAGAATTGTTATTTAAGCTGACGCTATGGTTGTCCTCTCCTACAGAACAATCCACATCAATGACAATAAATGCAAATTTATTCAAAGGTTAAGGGGAATACTGCAAGATGTGTTTATAGCTGCAAGTAATCTGTATTCATAGTCCATCACATGCAGTGTGTCTACTGCTCTGAATGATCAGAACGGTCCTATTAGAGGAAACAATTTTGATTTCTTCAAAAACCTGTGAGAAGTGGACTCTATTTCTTGCGTACCTGTTATGAATGAATAAGAGCTTCCTCAGGAGAAACCAGCAGGGTATTGTTTTGATAGGAGGTCAGCAATGAGGCTGTTGTTCACAGGCTGCCAGCAGTACGGCACTTAACCTGGATTTTGGGTGCTCTGCAGGGCACAAAGTAGTGACAAGTATCTGGACTATGGTTTCCAGTTACTCTTTGGTAAGGGATTTATGTGAGAAACAATAAAAAGTAAAGGTTGGGTTTCAAACTCTGTTACCTTTGTTGAGTTAGGTATTTGTTGGAAGTCTACTTCTGAGCAAAACCAGTAACTTTTAAATGCATAAATATAAATGTGCATTTTCAGATTTGTTCAAAATTCAGAATATTTTGGAAACTAATGAAAATGGTAAGAAATAAACTTTAGCTCTATACCTAAGGTATGGATCTTGAACCTGAAAACTGTATTGGTTTGATTCCAAAAGACAAAGGATGAAGTTGTTTTGGTAGAATAAAACTCAGATTTCAACTAGTGTAGAGTGACCAAAATTGCGTACTGTGCTAAGAATAATATTTATTTTGAAGTCCTAAATAGCCTTTTGTTGCTGTTAGGAGGTTTTCTTCTAATTGTTAATTTCTAGGGTTTTAATCCCTTGGATGCCAAGTTATTTGTCAGATGTTCACACAGTGATGCAGCCTCTATGGTGCTGATCACCAGGCTGGGTATCAGTGGCCCTTACAAAACTGTGTGGGGGCTGACAAGGTTTGGAGTCCCACAGGTATTCCCTGGTTTAGAAAGGGCAGCTTTAGTTTGCCAGAGAAAACTTTATATCCAAATACTAGAATTTCTTTCATTGTGCAACTGATATTTCAAATACTGTTATGTTAACTTGATATCTCAAGTACTGCATTAAAAAGACCAGACTTGAGACTGTCTGTGAAAAGTCATCTGTGATTACAAAATGAAGACATTTTCAAGCGTGTACTTCTAATAGTAGGAAAAAAAAAGATAATTCTGTTTCAAGTTAAGTACATTAATCCTGGGTAATATATTTAGTCTTGGACAATAGATTCAGATTAAGTATTCCTATTAATTTCTTTCATTAAGAAAAATGTCTTAGTGAGAACATAATGATTGACTTTGATGTGGTCATTCTTCCACTGAAACAGGATTTTTTTTTATTAAAAAGATTTAAACTTGTAATCAGTCTTTAGAGTATGGAAAGTACAATAGTGACTACAAATGAGAAATTTTGACAGACTTTCTAGATACGCCACAACTGCTGCCATCATTATGTTGTCTCTGCCAAGTAAATGGATAAAATTCCAAGATTCATAGGCAGTCTGAAGTATTTATATATTTTTTATAGATTGTAATGTTTGTCATATGCAATAACACTGTGTAGTTTTTGTCATATAGCTTTAGTATATTTTTAGGAGGTGTATTATTTATTTTGATGCAAGTAGTAAGTTTTGCATGGATATTAAATACATTGTGTGACAGAGGCTTGTTAACAGTATATTATATAAGTGCAATTAATAAATATTCTCCATGAGGCAAATCTAAAATCAGACTCAAAGTTGTACTTTTTGTTTGTTTTTAATTTATGGCAGATATTTGTTGCAGGTATTTTTTTTAAGAGTGGTCTATTCATGACACTTAAAAGAATTTGAAGATATGCGAATACTCAAGTTTTTTTTCTGCTGTTACTGTTTTGATCTTACTCCCAATTGGTCTCAATAACTGTACCTTACATGAATTGAAATTCATGCCAGTGTAGGGGCTTTAATAAATACTTCCTTACTTAGGGCCTTCTTACTTTTATTTAGACTTTGAAAGTTTTTTTTTTTTCCCTAGGTATTTTTCTTGTTAGATATGGCTTGCTTTGTTAATTAAATTTACAGAAGGAAATACAATGACATCGTGTGAAGGCAGATTCCATCAGGCTCAGGGTGGGTTAAGCCTCTCTGCTCAGGGTTTTGTAGAGATGTTAGACACAAAATTTGAAATAGCTGAGATGGAGCATTAAGTGGAGAAGTTTGCCTGGAGGGATGTGTGTGCTTTAGTTTGAGGAGGTGGCACAGCATGCTGGCCAACAGTGTAATGGACCATGTGTGCTGAAGTTAGCTGGGATGGAGGGGTGAGATGTGAGCACGTGCACAGATCACTTTTCATGAGAGAGGGCAAAGGTAGAAGAGGTTGTTGTGCAAAAAGGTATTTCAAGAAGAGCTCTTTCTATATGTAGCACTTTCAGCTGGTAACCATGTACCCCTAGCTGAGGAATGGTTACCAGCTGATCTGGTCATATCCGAGATTTTTTTTTTGGCATTTAAACACCCTTCATGCCACTGGAGGAAGACAAAATATTGAATTCTTTGGAGGGGTAGGCTCATGGTCACATAAGTACTGCACATTTTGGCTACACAACTGTAAGATTTATTCTGAAAGAAAAACTTGCTGTAGATATGTGGCTTTCTGACAACCAGTAGTCATTTATCTGGATTTAACGTTTCCTGTCTTTAGTCCAAATTTTAGATCAATTTGATTTATACAGACATGTTCTGGATTCATGAAGCTAAGTGAAACAAGCCTGATTGAGAGATGCATTTTGGCTTTTAATAGTCAGGATGATGGCAGTAAAAATAATTACACGGTTAAGGAGCTGTGTGGATTTTTCCATAATCTCAGGGAGATACTGGTTGCTTTCTGGTTAAAATTAGGATGTAGCCAATGTATTTAATGGAAGGATTAATCCATTTAAAAAAAAAAACACAGCAGAGGGGTTCTGCTGTTAGGATAGATAGAAGTTGGCCTATGCAAGGCTCTGATCTCAGTATCAGTTCTGCTGTATTTGCAGGTTTTCTAATCTCTGCATTGTAGGTACATAGTTCCTGTGTTTGGGACTGTTCAAATCCTTCCCTGCACTTTCTACATTGGCAGTTTAACTCTTCCAGAGCTTCTGTGTTGGTATCTAGTTCAAGTGTTCAAAGTATCTTACTCTGTGAAATCTGACTATCTTTGCAAGGCTTCAAATTGCTTCCAAAGTGTATTTAAACTTGCAGTGGTGAAATGTTTTTGGTTTTGATGTTGTCTGCTTATCTCTTGCATTTTGTGTTATATTGACCTTCTGTTTTCCATATGTGTAAACATTCCTGGGAATGACCCCTCCTTTACTTTTATAACCTTCATCGTAACCTCCTGAACTTTTAGTATGGTTATGTTCAATTGTTCTCTTATTTCCATGAAACTGATAGCTAGCGTGCTTCTTGCTTTCATTGTCCTGCGTATTAGAGTATGGCATTTGGCTAATTAAATTTTTCTGCTTTTCTTCTGTAAGTATGTACTTCTCATCATTTGATAATTATTTTCAGAAGATTTTATTAGAACTTTCATAATGATGAGAGCAACTTCTATACATAAAATTACTTGGATCCTTCTTTGTAAGATAATTTAAACTGTAGACATTCAGGAGAAAAAAATGAAAATAATGAAAAAGAAATGTGTAAAGTTCTGTAAGTGCCTTTGTTGTACCAGTGTTCCATGTTATGAAGATTTTAGATTGTTGGTCAGTTTTAATGTCTTAAAAATATAAGCTGAGCTGAGGAGTTCTAAATATTTATAGCAGAGGGAAGTCAATAACTTCAGGAAAATGAAGGATTATGGGCTCTTTCTTTGATGTTTCCAAGTCTATGAAAAAGGGTTAACACAGATATTTAAACTTGCTAATAAATAGCATATGCTTTCTCAATAAATTATTCAGTTTTACTCTTAGTAGGAATTTTACAATCTGTAAGAGTGATGCTTCTTGCTGTAAGTAAACTTTGGAGCAGATACATTTGCATGCTATATTAGTTGTTTATGATTTTTTTTGGTGAATTATGGTACTTTTTGAAACATGAATATTTAAACAAAATTATTTTTCATTTCCCCACCCCTTTGTTCCTGAAGCTTCAGTTTTTAAACTAAAAAATTAAAATATATATATTTTTTTAAATTTCTCTTACAAAATGGGATGCAGTTGACTATTTTTTTTTAAACAGCCATCTTGTAACCTCATCTGTTTTATATTCTACAGACTAAAACAAAATGCTTATACATAAATCAGTCTCTCTGCTCTTGATTATTGTGGGCAGTGATGCAGGGACCAATTCTAATAGAATTTGCAGGGAAGAAGTCAATTGAGTTTCGACAGGGGTCATGTAGGATCCATAAACTCCCACGGGGCAGCTGTCAAAGATGTAACTGTATGCAATGGAGCATAACAGAGCTAATGCCTTTTACTTACTGATTCTTGACTGAACAATTAGTTTGACAATGGTCACCATGCACTTTGCCCTTATTAGACAGGTTTGGCAGTACAAACAATCTTACAAGACATTTATAAGCTTCAAGGTGATTTTATGTTCACAGGTAGTTCTTCCAAAGTAGTGCTTAGGTATCAATTATCAGAGACTTTACTTTTACCTTCTTGGGTTTAACTCATACTCAATGTGTTTGTTCTTGATACTCTCACTACTTTGTAAAATCCAAAAATTATGGGTTTCCAACTCCCATTTTAAATCTTTATTTTAATTGGTTAGTTGGGCTGCTGCCACATAGCTCCTAGAAAAAGGAGCAAGAAGAAACTTACTATGCATATTGATGTCTGTGTATGTCTGTTTTTGAACAAAAATCCCCCTATGACTGACTCTGTTTTGGTACACAGAGGAAAAAAAATTCAGGTTATAATTAACAGACATATCGCTTAAAGTAATTTGTCTTGCATTTTTTTTTTTAATGGTTAAAAATAATTAGCAATTTATTTTGGGGGCATTTGCCTTAGCTATTTATGCCTGCAGTTAATATTTCATAATTTAATACTTTCATGGTGAGAACATTACTGTAGTAATAATCCTTATGGCAAAAAGAGCATATAACATAGCTTTTATTCTTTACAGTATAAATCCTGTTGAACTCATTCAGTCTAAATTTACAAGTGGTATAATAATGTGTCATCTCATTCAATATTTGTGTTTTGAACCAGTATTATATTGTCTGTCTCATGTTTAGATAGGGGAACAGGCAGGAAAACTAGAAATTGTGCACCATTTTCAATGGAAACTTTGACAGATTGCCTTTTAAATTGGTTTATAGCTTTTACATATCTAAAGTATTTCTGGCAAGCATGGTTAGATGTTATATATTTGAGATATTCCAGTATGCACATTTGTTAACATATTAAATATTAAAAAGTATTCAGTGAAACAAAACTTTAGTCACATCCACATCTGGATATATGTTCAAATAATCATTTTCCTTCTTTTTGGAGTAGGAATGTAATTATTTTGATACCATTCTTACATAGCAGCTGAGATCTTAATTTAGATGCATTCAAAACTCAGTTTAGTTTCAAGTAATTCCTGTCTTGTACAAAAAAGTCGATTGACAGAAGTATGGGCTTTGCCACCTGCAGCTGTTGACTCATCAGCTTCTGTGAAATCCAAATCTACATGTACATTTGAAGAAAACTACATTTGAAGAAAACTATTTTAAAAAAAAATGTAAAAAGGATAATAAAAAATGAAACCAAATCTCT
Organism: Pseudopodoces humilis; assembly: GCF_049639895.1. Taxonomy (NCBI): domain Eukaryota; kingdom Metazoa; phylum Chordata; class Aves; order Passeriformes; family Paridae; genus Pseudopodoces; species Pseudopodoces humilis. Next base: position 33,940,314 of record NC_142202.1, on the reverse strand, counting down.
GCAGAATAAAAATAGTCTGTCAGGACAAGCTGTTTCATAGTTAAGGCATCTGAACTGTAATTCTCCCACCTGGGAGCAGCACTTCTGAATCCTGCCCATGAGGAGGGTCTTGCTTGCAAACACTGAGGTGTGTGTGAGCACATAGACAGAGGGGAAAGATGATGAAATTGTGGGCACAGTAAAAGGCCAACCTCCATTTCAAAACCACAGTGGTGAAGGTCAGTGCTTCTGCCTGAGACCAGCTTCTTTTTGTTCCCTGGGCAGCCATAGAAGGGCTGGCAGTATTTTGCTGCACCAAGGATGGTGCTGCTCCCCTTCCTTTCTCCTTTCTGTGTGTCCATCCTCTTTATATGGTGGTGCCCTTGGATTTCATCTGTGACCTCTGTGCAAGCTGGTGCCCTTCACATCAGTCTCCTTTACACTGTGGAACATCCCATTTCACCTTTCGGAAAGGTTTTAGATACCCAGCGCCACATAGGTGGTATTTTCAGACATGGTAAGAAACACACCCTTGAAATGTAGGAAGTAGTAAAAGTTATATATGTATACACACATATATATATATATACACACCAGGGTTTTTGAAGATGTGATTTTTTTTCCCCCCCAGATTTTAAGGTGACAGTGACAGAGTATATAAAAGGCAACATATCTTCTAGAGAAGGTGTAGTGTAACAACACATGAAATAAATTCTTCTCTATTATTTCAGCTTTGTCTGTTATAGGGGGAATTTTTGGCTCCTGAGTAATTGTAAATCATTTGAAACAAATGGAATAATGTGAAAGTAGCAGTGATATGTACAACAATTCTCTGTCCTTGTGATCTTAAATTTCAAATGGTCTTTATATTTTTTTTATCATTAATCATCTTGCTGCTAGATTAAGGTTATCTTTGAGAACTCTTACATTCAACCCTCCATGCATAAGCAGTAAATACCCAGTTTTCTCTTCTACTTGAGAGAAAGCAAAGAAATTTTACTGTGGATTAATTATTGTTATCATTGATAACAATTGCAGACCCAGAATCTATGATAATAAGGTAATCTGTTTCCATTTGCAATAGGCTTTTATTTTTCATTCTTTGTAGACCATTTAGGAAGGAGTATGGGCTACCATTGATTAGTCTGTAATTAGTGCTCACAGGCAGTATGGTTGGAGCCATGTTGGAGGGAAAAATTTATCAGTTATTAAAAGCTTCATGAATTGTGTAGAGGAGCTGAAGTGCAGACTCTAAAGTGTATTAAATTTCCATGTTTTTTTTCTACCTAAATTCTACTGTGAGTTCTCCAACTGCTTTATGTCCAACTGTTCCCAAAGTGAGGCAGGAGTATCATGCATTTTATTTGTAACAGATTGAATACGAGGCAATTATCAGTAAGCCATTTGATGGTGAAGCTTATTCCCTAAGTCAGGAAGCTAGAAACAGGTATTCTGTAACAGATTGGGAAAAGGCTTTTCAAAATGACCACATCATCTGTGCAGATGCACAGTGGAGCATCTGTGCAACCTTCAGGCAGTCATTTATATACATTAGTGAGAGCGTCAGTCTTTGTGTGACTCCTGTGGGGAATGCAATCACAGCTCAACTGTTATTTTGCTGAAAGATTTTCTTGCCAAATTTTATTTTAAAGTACATCATGGGATAACCCACAAATGGAGCTGAGATGAAATGCCTAAAAAGCCTATCTGCAAGTCTGCCTTACTGTTCTGACTTGTGTTTATTCTAGAATTCATCTTCCATTAAGTATCAAACCATCACAGGTTGTCTTTGAAGCAGTTCTCTGTGTAGCACTAAATTTTGTCAAGCTGCCTAATGTGTAATACCAGTGCCACTGGCAGGGCTTGGTGATACCATTAGTGTTTGAGCTCATTGAAACCTCCAGCATAGAAGAAGATTTTATGGCAGCAGTGACTAGTTGCAAGAGAAATTTGGAGTGCTCCAAATTGTACCTGTGGAACATGAGAGGCAGCATGTCCTTGGCAAGCAGGGTGCATATGTCTGTCTGTGTAGTTGTGTGCATTTCTTGTTGTATTTGCTCACTAAACTGTGGTGGAAAGGCAGAGGGCTGAAGGTGGTGTTACTCTGAGTCTGGCCACATTGGCTCTCTCTGCAAATGCTGGTCTGCTGCCAGGGTGGGTGATCAACATCTGTGGCCCTTCCTCTAAATTGCTGCCCTGGACTCTTTTGAGCTTGGGATTTTTAAAGTTGCGTGGTTTTCTTGTCTGCCTCCTTACTCCTTGCATTTGCTTGATGCTTTTACCTTGTTTCCTATTTATTTCTCTGTTTTGCTGCTCTCCAAACAAATAAAAGTTAAACTCCTCCTGTAATGTGAGTTCAGAATTGCAGCTGATACCACAGTACTTAAAAGTTTTCAAGAATTTATGACAGTGATCAATTGCTTCTTTCTACATTGTGGAAAAAAATCACTTGCATAATGCATTGTTTTGCATTGTTGAAAAACAATGAAGCAAGTGAAATTCATTGATACCTGTTCATTTAGAGGTTCAGTTGAACCTGCAAGTGGTCAGCTGCAGGGGAGAAAATAAAGAATTCCCTCTCAACCCCACAGTGTGAGGGATGGAGGAAGATTTGGAGAAGGCTGTCTTTCATAATTGCAAATGTTGTATCAGAAAAGATAATCTTCAATGTGAGAATGTAGGTTTTGAGGCTGCATCTTGTATTTAAGCCATCACTGACACTTGAGCATCTATAGTTAAGGATATGTTTGTCCTCTTCTTGTTACTGTAAATAGATACTGTCTTAAAATTATGTATTGTAGTAGAGATTTGTATAATTATAGTTTGTCTTTATAGTTTTGTATTTTGAGCATGGAAAAAATATTGATTCATACAAATTTTCCAACAGATCAGTGGTTGTTGGAAGGTGTGAGTGTAGTGGAATATCAAAGTCATTTATGGATATTTCAAATCTATTAACCTGTATAACCTTTCATTTCCTTTTTTTTGGTATGATGAATGGAGGAATCTCAGTCACAAACTCACAAAGTTATCCATCCTTTTTCAGATGGATTTGCTAAATTGTTTCACTAGACAAAGAACCTCATTATTTTTTTAACAGTATTTTTGTAGAATGAATAGGTAATTGCAAGCACTTTGAGTTTTTATCCTAAGTAAGTTTACATGAATTTAAAAAAAAAGAAAAAGTAATTTCTGCCATTTATAGATACTGTTTAATTTTGATTAAATGTGTATGTTGATTTTTCTTTTTTTATAATAAGGTTTAGTTTTACTTTTAGTCACTATTTTTCTATCCATTTTTCCCCAAAAATACGATTCTTAAATGTGTAGATATATAAAGGAATTTTTTCTTCTGCTTCTTCTTTTGTTTTTTTTTTTTTTGTGGTAGTTTGTTTGTGAGGTTTTTTTTCCCATCCGTTATTTTTTTGTGTGGTTTTGTGCTTTATTTATTTATTTATTTATTTATTTATTTTTATTTTGAAGTATGGAAAGAGACTTAAAATGTGTCATGTGTACTTGATAGTGTTCCTTTAGAGTCTTCAGACAGTTGAAAAGACCTGGATTTTCAGGTGCTTCCTGTGCTTACGGGTGCTAAATAATGATATCTTCCAGTAGCTCTCACAAAGAGAGATCTGCTCTGTCCCTCTCTACTCACTCTTGATTCTTTATACTTGGATCCCAGGGTGGCAGTTTGAATGTCAGCATCTCCTAGATGTTGCCAAGAGGAATTGGTGACCCAACTCATGTGCGTAGCTGCTCACCAGTACAAAACAATGGTTAGTACTCACTACAGAGAGATGAATATATAGATGTATAGCAAGAGACCAGTGGAGCTGACAATTGTGGGATTTTCATTGGCACTTACGTTTAAACAAAACAGATTGTTCTGTACCTGATCAGCCTCTGAAGTCAGCCCTGCTTCAGGTAGGAAGTGGGACATGGTGACTTTTAGAGAGTTCACAAAATTTAACCAGTTCTTTTTATGTTTCTGTGATTTCTATGCTGAGTTGTGGTGTAAGCATCTTTCCACAGCTGCATGCTGCTTGCTCCTTTGAGTTATGAGGAGTCCCAAGAATGATCCTCACTTCAAAATTTGATCCCAAATCAAAACTTGATTTGAATTGAAAAGTCTTTAGAAATCTCACCTTAGGCTGGTGTAATATGTACTTGCTTTTTCCTCTTCCCTTTGTTTTCCTAGTCCCGGAACCAGACGTGCCTGTAGCTTTGGTGTTGACAAATATGTCAGTGAGTCTTACATTTTGAGAATGGACTAATTCCTGCCTATCATTATGCAGGTAGTTTACTTTATGAGTAGCAATCACTTAAACAGCTTTCTGTTAGTGCTGAAGTTTTTGTAAAATACTTTTTTTCCCAAGGTCCGGTTTTGGGTTTTTGTTACAAAATGTGCAACTGACTGTGTCTCTGTGCTGCAGAGTGACTGGAGAGTACTGCAATTGCCTGAAGCTTTAGACATGCTGGGTTGACTGCTGGTTTCAGCTGCAGCTTGTAATTACCCCGTTTTCCCCAGCTAACACCATCAGAAAGTGGGGGGTTTTTTTTCATTATATTAGTGCGCAGTCAGTCTACTATGGTTTGACCTGAAACCTAGAGGTTGTGCTTCCAGTGTCAATGCTAATTTACTTTTTCACTGCTCTGAGGAGAGCAATGGAAGAAACTGACCCAGTTGTGTGACTTGTTTTTCTACTACTGCATTCATCCAGCAGTAGTGTAGTTGGTGAAAACTTTGTCAAAGACTCCAGTGAGACAATAGACATCCATTGTAGAGCAAGGTCATGGGCTTCTACTGTGAAGGTTGGGGCTTTTGGACTTGGAAATCAGCACTGGAGAAAACATCAGTTCTCATTCCCAGAGTAGGTAATTTTTCCTCCTTTCATTTACCTAGTTGCCTTTATCCAGTATTTTTATCTGCAGGTCTCCGCTTATCCAACAAACATTTTCCAGTTTTCCACTAGAAAATGCTAATGTGTAAATTTTTTTGATGTATACATCCTAAGTACGCTTTCATAAACAAAATTTTTCTTAGAAAATCTGCTTAAACAGTTTAAATCCAATATGTATTTGGGAAATTTGTTGGTTTCTTCCAGTCATAACTAGGAGAGTCGTTGTACTTTTTGGTAATTACACAGAATGAGAAAATTTTCAGAGTAGGAGAGATCCTAGAACAAGTAATTCCTTTTGCAAAACATGTGACATGAATTCACTACAAAAATGATCATAAACTGATTTTTGGTTTATGTTTTTATATGAATTCCGGTTAAACGTTATAGGGTTTATAGGATGATAGGATGCTTTATTCTGCCATTTTCTCTGTTTGCAATTAATTTAGGGTATACTGAATATGTTATTTTAATACTACAGAAATTAAATATAATGATGTACTTAATTTAGGATTTCATTTTTCTTGCCAGCATTCTAAAATATCAGCACTTAAAGTCAATGTCCCTGTGAAAATAAAAGCACCTTCTAAGTCCATGTACAAGTGTTAATAAATTGATAGTCTGTCCTTATCCTTAGCTAGTGGAGTCCAGATCTCAGTGATTTTTTTTTTCCCCAAATACATATTTTTGTATGTAGTAGCACTACTAAGTATATAATAATTTCACTCTAAAAGAGAGTTGTACCACATTCTTCTGATGTCCTAAAACAGCTGTTTTGGCACTGCCTAGTTTATGTTAATCTGTCTGATATTTTCTTAGGATTTATATGTTGGTTTGGGGTTAGGTGTTTATATATATATATAGTTTCAGTAGATAACTGCATATTTATTTATTTTGGCAATATTATTAATCATTCAGAAGACTTTTATCCCCAAATCCCTTAGTTTTCCAGATGGACCTAGAACATCTGTTTATAATTCTGTCTTGGACATTGCCAACACAAATTAGTCTTGGGGACTCACTTCACAGCTTAAAGTGTTCGTGGACATTTTCAAGGTTCATGAGTTTTACAAGAACAATTAATACCAAATAAACTCTCTAATCCAGATTTCCACCCAAGTTTCTTAAAAAAAAAAGAAACTCTTTCCAGTCAGGTAGGTTAAGGAATTTCTGCTGTCTCTTGGTTAAAATGCTGCTACTGCTCACCTTATCCATAGTCTTTTTTGGTGGTGTGGGGTTTTTTTGGTTTGGTTTTTTTTTGGCAAGAAGACAACTTGTGGAATTTTTCTTGTTTATTTTTAAATTATGGCAGTGGTCAAAGCTTAGGAATCTTTTTATCAAATTAGGTGAAAAAGTGGCATTATATGAAGTACAAAAATGTGGCCATTATTCAGGAAGTTATTCTGTGCCAATGTCTTCCATAATATGCTCCCAGTTTGAAGCTGGGAGACACCTGGTGTATATATATATATATATATATATATATATATATATATATATATATATGCACATATATATGTGCATATATAATAGTATAAAGGAAAGCTTTTCAGTTTTGTGAATGTTTCTGTTGTGAAGAAATTCTACAAAATTCAGGGGTTACTGATGTGAAGGTAACACATTTTATTAATTGCATGTAACCAGCATGCACTTAGCCTGACTTCAGGAACACTGATGAACAGCAGAGTGGATGACACCACTCAGCCCTGCTGAGTAAGGGTGTTCCAGAACATCAGAAATACCCATATAACAGCAGACTCAAAATTCAATCTGCTTTGAGGAAGAAAACAAGAATTATTTTGAAGTAAGAACACAGCTTAATTAAAATATGTAATTTCTCTAATTGACTACCCTGAACAAACATATATTCTTTAAACATAACCTGTTCAAGGTGAAAGCCATCATACCAGTAGAATGCACTACATCCCCCTTGCAAAATACTGTTTACTTTTAAATTACATAACCCAAATCAGTGTTGATAATCTATGGGTTAGATTTCGGATTTGAAACCTGTGTGGTTCCTTGGCTGAATGGAATTTTGTTCCATGGTTTGGAGCTGTGAAGAAATCTCATTGTCCTCAAAGGTGAATTTTGCCACGGTAACAGGAGCAACATTGTGCTGGATTAAAGGTATTCTTTACCTTTTTGTCATTAGTTTTATCCTTCCTGTATTGGAATGTTTGTATCATTTTTATTTTGTATTAGCAGAGTACTGCAAATACATTCAGCACTTAGAAATTATTAAGTGCTGGTATTCTGCAGACAAATATTTTAGTAGTGGGACTTGTTTTTGTGTTTTACTTTTGCTACTTCTTCGTGAACCCACCTGATCTCTTTTTCAGATGGTGTGTTCAGGTTTTGAGAACTCCACCAAAAGGAGAAGTCATGACATTTCTTGTGGAATTCTTATATTTACCTAAAACTGTAGGTGTAATTTGGGTTCTTTTAGCCATTTTAATAATCTACATGAAATTAATCACGTATTACCACGTATCACGTGGTATTATTCCACTTGGTAGCTGAGAAATATCCTCAGTAATTAACAGCCAGTGTCTTGATTAAAATGAAGCAAACCAAAAATCCCTAACCTGCAAACTACACCTGCATCTCCTACTGTTTACACTGACAATTCAACTTTGCTTTTTTTGGTCAGACATTAAAAAATGACCTTCTTGAGCGAGTATTTCCTGCACAGCCCAAGGAACCAGAGTGACAGAGGTTGGGTGTTTGCCTCTCAGTCTCTTGCACCTGTCCCGTGGAGGAACGTTTTCTCTGCATCTTTCATGTACATCTAAGACATACTATGGGACTATGTTAGACCTGTTTGCAAATAGATATGGGGTGGTGGGAGATGTGGTGGTTGGAGGCTACTTAGGGCATAGTGATCATGAAATTGTAGAGTTCTTAATATTTGGTGAAATCAGGAAGAACATCAGTAAGACTTTTACATTAGACTTCCGGAGGGCAGACTTTGGCCTATTTCGGAGACTTATTCAGAGAGTTCCTTGGGAAGCAGCCCTTAAAAACAAAGGAGTCCAGGCAAGGTGGGCGTGCTTCAAAACGGAGATCTTGAGGGCACTGGAACAGACTGTCCCTGTGTGCTGAAAGATGAGTTACAAACATCCAGCCTGGATGGGCAATGAAGTTTTGAAAGAGCTTAGGAATGAAAAGAGGATGTATCATCTTTGGAAGGAGGGTCAGATCTGTCAGGAAGTATTTAAAGTGATTGCTAGGGCATGTAGGAAGAAAATTAGGGGGGCCAAAGCTCCCTAAATCCCAAACTAAATCCCAAATTAAATCCCAAACTTAATTTGGCAACTTTTGTAAAGCGTAATAAAAATATTTTTACAAATATATTAATGGTAAAACGAAGGTCAGGACAAACCTTCGTTCTCTATTGGATGCAGGAGGGAACTTAGTAACTGTAGATGAGAAGGTAGAGGTGCTTAACACCTTCTTTGCCTCAGTTTTTAGTGGGAAGACGGCTTGTCCTCAGGACAACTGTCCTCCTGGGCTGGTTGATGGTGTCAGGGAGCAGAATGGTTCCCCTGCTATCCAGGAGGAGGCAGTCAGAGAACTGCTGAGCTGCTTGGATGTTCATAAATCTGTGGGACCATGGATTTATGATCTATGATATGGACCAAGGATCCGTCCCAGGGTGATGAGCTTGCAAGGCTGTTCTCCATCATTTACCAACAATTTTGGCTCCCTGGTGAGGTTCCAGATGACTGGAAGCTGGCCAGTGTGACACCTATTCACAGAAAGGGTGGGAAGGAGTGTCGTCGTAATTACAGGCCAGTCAGCCTGACCTCAGTACCTGGTAAGATAATGGAGCAGTTTATACTGAGTGTCATCACTTACAGGATGGCCAGGGTATCAGACCCAAGGTTTAGGAGGGATAGGTCGTGTTTGACCAACCTGGTCTCCTTTTATGACCAGGTGACCTGCCTGGTGGATGCTGGAAAGGCTGTGGATGTTGTGTACTGGGACTTCAGCAAGGCCTTTGACACTGTCTCCCACAGCACACTCCTGGAAAAGCTGGCAGCCGACAGCTTGGACAGGATTACTCTGTGCTGGGTTAGGAACTGGCTGGATGGCTGGGCCCAGAGAGTGGTGGTGAACAGTGCTGCACCCAGCTGGGGGCCAGTCACCAGTGGTATCCCTCATGGGGCTGTGCTGGGGCCTGTTCTGTTCAATAGCTTTATTGATGACATGGATGAAGGTATTGAGTCTTTCATTGATAAATTTGCAGATGACACTAAGCTGGGAGTGTGTGTCGATCTGTTGGAAGGCAGGAGGGCTCTGCAGAGAGACCTGGAATGATTGGATGGATGGGTGGAGTCCAATAAGATGAAGTTTAATAAGTCCAAGTGCCAAGTCCTGGATTTTGGCCACAAAGCCTACCTGCAGTGCTGTAGGCTGGGGATGGTGTGGCTGGGCAGTGCCCAGGCAGAAAGGGACCTGGGGGTACTGGTGACAGCCACCATGAACATGAACGTGAACATGAAATTGTGCCCTGGTGGCCAAGAAGGCCAATGGCCCCTGGCCTGTATCAGGAATGGTGTGGCCAGCAGGAGCAGGGAGGTCATTCTCCCCCTGTACTTGGCACTGATGAGGCCACTCTTTCTCCTGACAGCAACTGACAGAACAAGAGTCTCAAACTGTGGGGAATTTAGGTTGGATATTAGGAAAAAGTTTTTTACAGAAAGTGTGATGAAGTATTGGAATGGTCTACCTGGGGAGGTGGTGGAGTCACCATCCCTGGATGTATTTAAAAAAAGACTGGATTTACTCGGTGCCATGGTCTAGTTATAGTGTTAGGGCTGGATTGGACTGGACCTTGGAGGTCTCTTCCAACCATGTGATTCTGTGATATTGATGCTTTCATAAGAAATACTGAAATCAGTTTTAAGTACCTGTTGTAGTCATATAACAACAGTGGAGATTCAACATTAGCTACTTAAAGCTGTTGGCTTTTAATGCTGCAGTATGTTTGACTGAAGCATTCACAGGAGAACATCTGTCTCTCCCTCCATTTATAATGACAAAGTAATCAATTTGGTGTAAAGTTTGACTGGAGACCAGGATTCGAGCAGTAAAGTAAGCTAAATGTGGGGTTTATGTAGATCCCTCTGATACTGTACCAGCCTTTTTAATGTGCACAAGTCACTTGTGTTCACTGACAGAGATATTGAAGGGGGAAGGGGCCCAAGGTGCTGAGGAACCTCTTCTGAGTTTCACTGTGTTACTGCAGGAGTGGTGGTGGATGTTCAGAAAAGGTGATGGGTGTGTGATGAGTGTAACATTTTCAGGAGATGCAGGAGAAAATAACAGTTAGGAGATGAAAAGTCAGAATAGAAACAAAATGCCAATAGAGGTAGTATATGTATGGATCAGAATATACTAATGTATATGCATGCACTCAAAAAACTTTGTATTTTGCAATCTTGATGAAAGTGAAATTTTTATAAAACAATGTGGTTGCAAGGGATCATTTCTTCCCACAGGCTTTTTCAGCTCATTGATTTGAGGCATGGTTGACTTAAGAAATTACCAGAGGCTCGTTTTTCTCAAACATGTACTGCAGGCATTTCTTTTATTCTGCAAAGCAGAGCATTGCTTTTGATTATTTACCTTCAACTGATACCTATAAGCCATATCAGCAGTGACATATATTAACAAAATCTCCAGCTCTCTCCCAGCCATTGCCATTATTACAATAAACCTTTGCTTTCTTCCTTCACAAATAAGGAATAAAGTATTTCTCATTTTCCTGTACTGTACTCTGCAGAGTCTCATTCCATGGTTGTTGAACTGATACAAATAATCTGATTTCACTCATGACCCATTGCTAAAGCTATGGTATAATGATTAAAGGCTCATATTTCTTGGCCACGGAGAAAATGAAATTTAACTGAAGACTTATAATGATGTAAAAATAGTGCCTTCTGGAACATAAACCCCAATTTTAACTAGGTAATTGTGCAAAATCCATGACCAATCCATAACAATTTGTGATTTTCCTTATTAGTTTATACCTCCTTGCTGTGTCTATGCCCATTTGAAGCTTCTTCAATACCGGTGGCAATTTTGAAATGGAAAGGTGTGCACTGATGTACTGTCACTGGGACAAAGCAGCAGGATGGTAAACTGCTGTCTCTTATGTTATGACAGATATTATGGCTTGGCAGCTCCTCTTCTTTTAACATTTGCTATGAAATGTTGTAAGCGAAACATGAGAACCGGTAGCTAAGTGTGGAGAAGCATGCTGTATGTTGAAATTCCCATGACTTAATTAAGAAATAGTTTTTTAATTAAAATAATAGCTTCAGGTTTTTAAAATCACTTGGTTGTTTCTCATTTTGATACATCATTATTCTATTGCTGATAAAATGAGCTAGAAATGGAGATGCTTTCACTTAAAAATACATGGGAATTTTTATTAAAAATTCAAGATGGAAAAAAAAGTAGTTCAAGTTTTATCTTCATTTCTACAGTTCCACAAGAATTTATTAAAACTTTTTTGCAAGTATTATCTATGCTTCCTCTCTAAAATAGTTTCGGAGAGACACTAAATTATTTTGACATTTCTGTAGTTTGAATAGGTCTCTTTTGTAAAAGTATTGACTATAGTTAGAAATGCAGCTATACTAATTACAGAACCAGTTTGTGAGAGAGGGCTGCCATTTACAGGCATGCCTGAGCATGTGCATATCTTCAAGCACATCACTTAGTGAAATGGAAATTTTCAGGATTACTCCTGGGGTTTGATGTCTTCCTGGTCAAACTGTCAGTTCTTGGGCAGGAAAAATTGTTCAGAAGATAGTGATGACACAGGGCTCTAAAATATATTTTGAAATTGGGCCAGTTTCTTAAAAAAGACCTTTTTGCTTGCAATGGGCAAATTTGAAAACTTTGAAGAATATATAGGTTTTGCTTACTGAAAAACTCTGTAGAATGGGTGGGAAGCAGACTTAGGCAAATTAGCGCTAGGGCTCACGGCTGTTAAATTATAATTACTTTTTCCCTCCCTAGAAATATATGGGTGTCACTATAGTCAGAGGCATTTCTTTTGACTATTTTTTTGCTTCTCTGCTGACAAAAAAGGAAAAGGGAAAGTTGGATAACTGCTCTTTGAAACTGAAGAAACATCTATTATGCTTTTAGCCATTGGATGTCACCAGAGTACAGAGAGTAAGTATTAGATGATGTGGAACTGATTTATGTCTTCCCTTGGCTGTTTATTTTGGACTGGGAAGGCTCCAGCCCTGGAGAGGCTTTCTCAGATCAGTAGTCTCAGCATCTTGGCCAGTTTCATCATGTCTGTAAGTCTCTTAAGTTCAGAATACTGAGCAGGAAATGTATCCTTGTCCTGCATCCAGAGGCATTGACACCAATGAAGCAGGGGAGGAAGCAAACAAGAGGTGAACAAATATCACCACACTTCAGCCTTGGTATTTCCCTGCTTCTTACAGTGGCATAATTGGTAGAGGCCGTGAAAACAACTTGTGTCCCCACTGCACACATCGTGGTGGGATTCCTAAGTAGCTCAGGTACCTCATTTGCTCCCAGCTGTGGGTTGGTGGTGCCCTGCCAGGTGTATGGGGCATGGCTTCTGCTCTGTCAGGTGCCTTTAGGGCAGCCCTGGGCACTGCCTGGGCTTTGCTGCAAACACTGAACCTGCTGTGGCTCAGCTGAGTCTGGGGGCATCTGCAGGAGTTTCAGTACAAACAGGTTAATTAAAGCACAGGAGACCTTTACAAAGAGCTTTGAGAATCAGGTGAGGCTCCAGTGAGTCGTTAAGGACTTTATGCTTTGAGATGTGAAAAGTTTAGTGAGTATGTTTTTTAACAGAAGGATTTTTTCCAGGCAGTGTGGCACTATAAATGGACTTTAGAGCATTTTAGTTGTAAAGCTTAAGTTTTAGCTATTATGTGTATAGTCCTGCTTGAAGGTCTTGCTTTCCATCAGTAATGGTGCAACAAAGATCTGTGAAAATAACAATTGGGTTTTAATTGCCTTATAGGAGTCAATAGTAAATATACACACACACACACACACACACACACACACACACACATATATATATATATGCGCATATATGTATATATATATATATATTCTGTATTTTCTGAATAATTTCTATGTAGCATTGCTGTTCCTGTGCTAATATGAAATACCTTCGTTCTTACTGGTGATCATTTCCAAAATTAAGCATTAGCATGGAACCTATGGAATCCACCTTTCAGAGACACATAAAGGAGGGACAAAGAAGGAAAAACATCCGGAATTCGGTATTGATATCCAGAATCTATTAGAGAACCAAGTGAGAGATGTGACATAAGAGATTTTATTTAAGCACATGATAGGAAGAAGCTTTGTAAAATGTTTTCAGATCAATGCCTGGAAGTGCCACTCTGATGTGAATTGAAAATTGCTGGAAGGAGTGTAAAGTGAAAAAGGATTTGAGCATGGTGGAGAAAAAAATAAGACTTCTTAGAGATAAAAAACAATGTCTTTGTAAACTAGGAAAGGAGAAAGAGATTTTGAAATGGGAAAGGTGTTGAAATCGAGTAAATTAGAGAAAAAAATATGAACAGTGACAAGCAAACCAAAATACCTGCAAAGCTGGAGATAATGAAATGAAAAGAACTGATAAAATACAGAAGATTTGAAGAAAAATATGATGGAATGTGTCCGTTAATGGTAATTTAAAAGACTATCCATCCAACTAGACTGAGAGAGAACTGGTTAGGCAGCTATTTGTAAATTTATTACAGGTGTTTATAGATTTGCTAAAAGTGATCTTTCTTCAAGTTTCCCCAGTGTCTCACAGTTGTGTAGAATAGTTTTTGAGATAAACAGTAGTACTCTCAGGAGCAGTCTGCATTTCTGAGAGGTGAAGATGGACTTGATATGAGAAGTGTTTTTGTCTGAGTTGAAACTTACGTGCATTTAAAGTGCATCCCAAGAGGAACAGGTAGAGCAGAAAAAAATCCTGCGCTGGAGGGCTTGATCGAAGCAGAATTACAGATGTCAAGAACATTTTCATTCTTCTGATGCAAAAGTCTTCATTGGGGTTTTATGAGTTTGTGACAATACCACTTCAGATGTCTTGTGAGACCTCATGATATCAGATTGTACCTGAGCTGGAAACAAGCTGTTTCTCTGCCCTTTCTGCTATTTGATAGAAGCACATTTTTCCTGCATTTTACTCCTGTTTTCTATCTTTGCAGGTTCTTCACCTTGTAAGTAAGCAGAACTGACTATTCTGTTCCACTCACCTATATTTGAATCTTAACTTGGATGTGATCTGATCATAAGGGCTAAGCAGGTTGAAAATGAAGAGTTCACTTGATGTATGTTCTTTCCCAATTCTAAATCTATAGGGCAAAAAGCGCTGGAATTTATTTTGAGCCTGTCTCTACTACTATGTCTGTCAAAGATTTTTGCCTGAAATATTTTATTTTTTCATTCATCACTTTCAAAATGTGTTCCATAGGGAAGAAAGATCTTTTGAGCATAGACGTTCACATTTGGAAAAAGAAAAGCAAGTGAATAGGCATTTCAAGACCTCTAAAAAATGTTAATGCTAAATATATAAATGTGGTCAAGAAAGGAAAGGAGCTAAAAAAGAAAAAAAGCTCATGTAGATATTGTTCTCTGAGAGGGTCAGAGGGGTTTGTATTTCATTGAAAATGTTACATCCATATGATCCCAGAGGTAATACTTGCGGATGTAAATATTTACATCAGTATGATATTTTAGAGTAACAGCTCTGTTTTGGTGGAACATTGACCTATGAGTTGAAGAAAAAAACTACTTAGATATACAGAAGATTAATGAACAAATTAATCATTTTTATAGGGAGAAGTGAAAGATGGGATGTTTTATTATACTTGGCTTCATTGGATTTTAACCACATGTTCCAGAAATGAGCATTTAAAAATATTGCATGTAGTTTTTTCTCCACATTTCTAAGTTATAGACATGACCTTTTCATATTTTGAAATATAATCTTAGTCTTCCACAGTATTTGGCTTTCTTCTTTTATTGAAATCCCAAGGTGGAATGAATGTACTGTGTGACTGAAAATAATCTGTTTAATCCTGAAATTGCTGGAGGTGTGTTGGCAGGCCCACTGCAGGGAAACCCTGGAGATGGCCTTGATTTGAGGGCAGCTGTGTCAAAGTAGCTTTGCAGGGCAAGGAGATGCCACAGACAGTTTGCAGTAGTTAACTGATGCTTTTGGAGCCAACTTCTGCTGTGCTGTTCTGTTTCAGTGCTCTCAGTGGGGGACAACTGGGAGTTTTGCTGGGGGAATAATTGCAGTATTTTCACACTGATTTCAGTTGTGATGGTGTTTGTTTTATTCATCGTGAACACTGATAAAGTGTGTGTAAATATAATGTGTGTGTACTTACATAAATGTAAAAGGTATTATAATCCAATGCCAGCCTTCTCTTCTAGAATAAAAAACTCACTGTTTTGGGATATGCTGAATACTTCTGAGCAAGTTTAAGGGCCTTGTACTAGTGAAATTCCTTCTAAGGTAAATCTTTTGGTTTTCAGTAGAGAGACTTTCTTGTATTTTCATGTGTAGGTTAGAATGAGAGGTAAATGTTGAATGGAGAAGTAGAATTCAAAGGTAAGATTAAATTTCATGCCAATTTGAGGGCCATATTTTTTAGTATTTCTTCTTATAAGTTCCTTCACTAATTTTATTGGAAAGCACCACATCTGAAGCTTTTCACCATTTGCCAACTTAGTGGGAAGGAGTATAATTCTGTTCTTGGTTGTATCAGAATAAATACTACACTTCTAGCATCTCTGCAAAAAAAATCAATGTGGTTTTTTTTTTTCAATTTAAACACAGGACTGACATCTCTTTGTGGCTCTAGATAGCTTTTCTATTTCAGCAAGGAATGTCTCACCATTCTTTTTCAAAATAGTGCAAAGAGGTTTTGAGAAAATAAAACCTTTCTTATTCAGGTTTGGCAATACTTCAGTCAGTGGGTGACCACAAAGACCAGTTTCTACATAGAAGTAAATAAAATCGAGTACTTGGATGTCTTTTTATTTTTTTTTCCAGCCTTGACTGTGGGTCCTCCAACTTCTCAGAAGAAAAAATTCCAATGTAGATTGTCAGGAAAGCTTATACTGCAATGAAGAAATTACTGTAGACCCTTACAAATTTTATTTAGAATACGCTTTTCACAGTTTACAGACCAGGTATTCTTAAAAAGAAAAAGTAAGATGCAGAAAAGAATGGTGGGAGATATACCTAATACACAAAACTAGAGAAAAAATAAGATCCAGAAGCTCTTGTCAGCTAAAGTTGTATGACCTATACATCTGTTGAGTGTGTATTTTAAAACCAAATACAGACAGTACATATGTGAAAAATATTAGTAAGATTTGAACATAACTGACACCTATTCTAAGCAGAAGGATCATCTTTCTCCTCACCCATTTGAATTCTGATTTTTTCTTGTGGAATATATGCAGAAATGTTTCAGGGTGTTAAGTAGATGTCTGGTATAACAAGAATTACAGAAAATAACAGCAAATGGGTATTCAGGGTTACAAATAAGACTTCAGAAACCAAGATTTATGTTATGTGGAGTCATCCTGAGTGCCAAATTTTAGTTTCTGTTAGTAGGTAGTGTCCTTTAGAGTATAAATTGTCTTAACTAATCTTTTGTCAGCAGGGTAGATGCTTTGGTTGTTCATGTGCTCTCTCTGTTTTTATTTTATTATTTTTTTTTTTTAATTTTCTTTCTTTTCTTTTGTTTATTAACCTGGACAATGCAATACCACTTCTATAAAAGGTTCAGGTATGAAGTAGATGATCATTTTATTTGGAAATAAATTAGGTGTGTTTTTCTTATATAAAAGGCCTTAGTTCTCACTTGAATAATGGCTCTGATCATTGATGGTTAGCTGTAGTTGCTATTTTTTAACTCTGATTCTACCTCCCAGAAAGCTACTTCCCAGTGCTGCTCTTAGGTTAAAAAATATTAATTTGTATACTTAAAAAACACAATGAAGTGTGCAAGTGGAGAATATGGGAGATTTTTTCATTACTTTTAGAGGCAGGGAATTCAAAGGCTTCCTACCTGGTGTACTCTTGTTTGCCCAGATCCAGTGTGGGACCTGAGAGCAGTGTACTGAATAACCTTAGGGCAGTAAAGCAGCCTTGTTTCAGAGGCTGTGGGCCATGGGCTTATGGAAGATGTCTTCTCCTCTGGCACCTCATCTGAGACTGCGGAGCAGGTCCAGGGTCCTGGCAGAGGAAAAGCCGTGAGCCTGCCAGGCTGAGCCAAGTCAGCACCCAGGGCACCAGAGGGGCTGGGAACCCCTGCTGTGGGCACAACTCACTGGCTGCAGAGTTGCTGCTTGCTCAGGGCTTGGAATTTGGATGTTGCAGACGCGTATGCCCCGGGGTTGTGCTGCCTGGCCCTCAGCACTGCTCATCCTTGTCCCCAGAGCCATCTTCCCTGCAGTGCCTGGTGCCTGTGTGAGTCAGCAGTGGGGAAACAACTGTGTTGCTACACCTCATTATTGGGAGGGAGAGAGGTGTGGAGAGAAAGCTGTAATTGCAGTTAACAATAACTCCTGTGCTCTCAAATCTACCAAATGTAAGATGGCTGTTTGCTCTTCACAACTTTATTTCTATTATTAGGAGATAGAGGCATATAAGTTAAAATGATGAATGACTTTTTTGTTTATTGTAGGTATTGATTGCTTTCACTTTGTGACAGGTCTGAAATGCACACACTTGGGAAAATCCAAGTAGGCTCTATGCACTTGACAGGCTTGACTGAATCACAAAGGTCTAAGAATTTGTTCAGGAAATTAGTTCAACTTGACACGTGTTGGAAAGAGCTGTTCTTTTCATTCATGTATACAGGGCAGTATTATTAAATGAAAAATAGTATCAGCAATAAAAATGAAGGAGATTTGTGTGAGATAGTCCTGTTTTCCTGCAAGACGTGGCAGAAGCAGAAGTGTGAATAAACTACATAGAAAGGCATGTTGAATGCAGTCTGGTAATCAGTTCTGTTATATCTGACACTTATCTTGTGAGTAGGGCTGAAAGTCAAGTGCCTGCAATCAGCAGAGAAGTGTAGATGCACTTCCATTATAAATTAAGTAGTCTAATTGTATTTGGTTGACTTTTGTTGTGGAATTTCAAATTTTATTAGGCCATTTCCTGTCAAGCAGAAGTGTTATATGATGTTTTTAAAAGTGCATGTATTTTTTAAGTTATGAGAGTTCAGGTGTGGCTCCGATAGGACCTGACAGTCCAGGCAAACCCTTGCTAACCTCTTCACCTTATTCTTAAGATTTTAAATGTGTTAAAAAAAAAAAAGGATAAAAAAATTCTGGGCAGGGTGTGCCCACTGGGGCAATTCCAGTTGACTTAGTTGTTTTTCCCTGTCTCATAAGTTTTCTTTTGTTTCCTGTCTATATCAATCTCTTGGAAATTCTTCTACCCACCTCTACATTTGGGGTTGGTTTTTTGCCTTCTCAGTACACACTAGAAGAGCTAATTCTATGAATGGTGTTTGTAGACTATAATGATGACAAGGTTTAGCAATAACCAAATTTCTTAGAGGAAAGATTCTTAACCTGACCATAATACTATGCTAGAGATCAGCTGGCAACCCCCGCTTACTTTACCTATGCGGGTTTTGGTTTTTGTTGTTGTTTTTGGTATTGGCTGTTTGTTTTAGTACAGGTTAAGATGCTCACTTGTGCGTGCTGTTTCATAAAGGGTTGTGGTCATTTGCAAAACCTTGTTTATACTGTGTTGGAAAATTAATAATTTAATTTTAATTAGTGGATCTTTTCTGTTGCAGCAGAAACCTTTTAAGAGATTAAAATGTAACTGAATCCATTAGATCAAATTTTGTGCATTTTCTCATCTGTGAAGTTAGTCACATTAGGTGAGATGCAGTAGGTACCTTGTCAGGGACCTGATACTATCTTCAGGTGATGTTTACAAGTAATAACAAGTACATGGGAGTATCTGACAGTGACTTTAAAATTCCTTTAATAAAGCCTATTACATCAATAAAATAATGAGAAGAACAGAAATGAACCAGGGAAATTGCCTTACTTCTTAAAACGTTCTGAAAAGCACAAGTCCTCTATATATGAATACATGAATCTGACTGTAAAGGATTTAAGAGTTAGTGCTTTAAGTTTTGCTATTTTACACTTAGTATGCTGTGTATCACGACCCAGAGATGTTATAACTACAGAGGAATTTTTTTTTTAGTCCAGGATGGGGAAGAAGGATTGGAAGAGAAAGCAGTGATTTCATTAGCAGCTTTACTATTCAGCTCTCTCACAGGCATTCTACATCTACTTGTCATTCAAAAAAACCTCAAAGATAAATGGATAATTCATTCATTAAATGGCACCAGGAGGGAGACACCTTATTCAAATAATCTGACTGAAAGTGTCAGTTTGACAAAAATTCCAGTTTTGAGAGATGATCCGTAGATTTTTTTGTATGTGTTTGTTACTGCAGCACTGTTAACTCTTGGGGACAAAGGGTGCAGAGGAAATACCCCTGTAAAGTATTGAAGCTTCTGAAGTTGCTGAGGGAATTTGGTGCTTTGTGGCAACACATCTGCTAGTAGTGTTGCAAAAGAAAGAGGGAATACTTGTTGGTGACTTGACACTAATGATTCCAGTGAATCCTGGCATCTCTTGGAAAATTGCCAAGAGATACACCAAGGCCAAGTATGCTTGCAGTGTATTTAGGTTACTGAGTCTAGCATTCCCAAGGAAGAATGTGAAAAATTTAGGAAAGACTTCTCTGATTGTTGTGGGTATTGATTAATTTAAATTCAGCTTCCAGAAAGTTTTAATTACTCTTCTTTGGAAATCTGCATCTTACCTGTTGCTGCTGAGATTATGGTACTGGTATTTCAGTGTGTTTGGGACTAAAATTGCACATGGTCTGTTATCAAACTCTGGACTCATTATTGTGTTTTGATGAATAACATATGTAGAACAAACAAAGTCTGCCATCAAAATGTTTTTGCTCAGTCATTCTGTAGAAGGGTGAGCATTTAGACATTCAGCTAACACTGTGTAACAATAAAGAGAAGTTTCACAGAGGCTGCTGGCAAGAATGTAGAATATTGAATACAAAGAAGGTGTTTAAGTACAGAGAGGCCAGAAGGTCCTTAGTGACCTATGAGACTCTACAACCAGATAAAACAGGTTAACCTTGTAAAAGGTAACAGGGACACGCTGCAGAGTGACTGTCTGGACGGCTGTGGCTGTGCATATGGGGAGCTGGAGACCAAACCAAAGTTCTACCTGCTTGGCTGTCTCTTTTTTTGTTCTAGGTTACTCTGACACGAGCTTCTAATCTAAACTGAGAAATATATCTTCCTCTATCAGAACATGGTTAACGCTGTGTCATTGCTCAGCCTTGAAGATGAAGCAGCTCTCCCCAGCTGGCAAAATGGAGATTTCACACTTGTTTTTAATTCTGAATCATCCTCAGGCATTTCACCTTAAAATCAAAAACCTATTGTGCATGTACAAAATTTTAGATTCTGTTTGTAGAAATCCAACAGTTGCTAGTTTTTTTTTTGTCTCCATGTCTGACTTTTCAGGAAGGAAGATAAAGAATGCTGTATGAAAACATCTACTTATATCTGAAACATTTATAAACTACTTTTCTCCTGGTAGTTAGTATGAATATCTACAAAATATTGTGTGACAAAATATGGATTTTTTTCTTTTGCAGTACAAATGAAAAGATTTTTGTGGTAATGATCTGTTCATAATGCTCTTCAAAATCGTTGACCAATGCAGCTGTCTAAACTCCCCAAATAGGAGTCCTAAGATAATGCATTGGCTCTTATTTTTAATAATTCAAACATAGTAAAACTTCAATATAGCAGCAAAATACCTTTCCCAAGTGTGGCATCTGAGGGAAAGGTGAAGTTGGTTTTTGCAAGAGGGTGCTCCATGGTATTTCTGGTATGTCCCTGCTCTTCAGTTTGGCATCATAGCTGAAATAAGCAGGCTACATTGTTTATCCAAAAGTTCTGGATTGGAGTTACAGGCATGTTTGTTCTGTCTGGTTTGCATCTGGCCTTTGGATAGTGCTCTACCTTTTTGAAGTCCCCCAGAAAAACTGGGATTTGGGAGCAAGTGGTGTAAGTAAAAGAAAGTCATGTTGTAAAGCAGTTGGTCTGGGAATCTGAATATGTGGCATACAGTCTCTAGATGGCTGACAACAGCAGAGGAGTTTTGGTGACAGCAGAGACAGCAAATTACATCTTTTCATCACATCAGTTGGGAGTGCAAGTGAAAAGAGCACATCTGGTACTGATGTGCAGACACCAAGGATCTTGCAAAGTAAAGTCCTTCATCTGATCACTTAAACTTGCTACCTCAGTTTGAAAAGGGCTGTTTTAGACAGTTATTTCTCAATTAAATAGGAAAGCTGAATTAATCTATGTAATAAAATTTGAGGCAGCTAAATGTAAAACACTATAGCAACACAAATATACCATTACTAAAATTACCTTTAGTAGGGGACAGTGGCATGACTGATGCCTCTTTCCTTGCTGTAGAGAAGGGGGTACTGAGGAATAACTCCTGGTGTTATTTTGTTGGGTGTAAGTGAGCCGTGTTCAGCCCTGTGCTGCTCACAAGGGAATAGTGGCACCCAGTGAGGTACCTGTGCTTCTTCACTAAGGTCAGCATGGTGGCCAGGAGGAAGTCTGAGGGAAAGTAATAATGGCTGTGCTGTCCTCAGAGCCCAGATAATTGTTGTGTCTGTAATGTAAATTGCCTGCCTTTGGTTTTAAGAACAGCAACAAAAACATATCCTGTTTTCCCAGCATAATGAATGAACATAACTCACATAAGCAGCCTTGCATGTTAAGAAATGAAAATGAACACTTCGCAGTGTTACCAGAGTAATGCATCATGTTCAGTATCTTCCACAAAATGATGGAAGGGAAGCCTCAAAATCTGTCTCATTTCTACACCTGAAGTAAATACCTTTACATATATATTTGAGGTACAATATTTGCTCTGTGTGTGCTTCCACATTTAATGTTTACTGTCGAAAAATGCACATGAATTCAGTGATGTTTTCTTAAGTCATATAACTAAATTGAGACAGTATCAGAAAACAGTACTACAGTCAGGAGCTGCTTTTAACCTTTAGACTGTAATGTATAGGTCTGGTAGTTCTCCTGCTAGTTTTCATTGGATTTTTATACTTGGCCCATGAATTTTTATTTTGTTTTCATTGTCCACTAATCATAAGTGTTTTCTTAGAATAGAAATTTCTGCTGACATGTCAGCTTTGGGCTGTGTTATAAAGATAAAATTTGATGTCAGCCACAGGTTCACAGCAAGGTCTTGTTTAAGACAGATAATGATGGTTGCTTGCTTAAGACAAGACTCAGATAGTAAGTAAATAGATTAGCTAGCTGTACTGCACAGCTCTAATTATGATGCTATCTACAAAATCAAACTCCTCAGAGTTACAGCTACATGACAAAAGCACATTTGATAATTTTCCTGTTGATCCAAAGGACCCAGAGGTGCTGAGTGACACAAGTAAAAGGTTGTGACTATAGCTTTGAACATAACTATGTACAATTTCTTCTTGCATTACAGTGCATTTTAGACTATTCTTGTTTTTAAGATATTTTTTTGCGAGTTGGAATATTTGGAAATTGCTAATTAGGTAAGAAAGATAAATACAAAATGCCATCTGTATTTATAACCCTTTTTCTGGTTTGTTTGTTTTTGTTTTTTTACAGGAATAAAAAGCTGTACAGATGCTCTCAGTGCAAGATTGCTAAATACTGTGGTAGATCCTGTCAGGTAAGATGAAAAATAACAGCTATAAAGCATTTAAGAAATCAGGCATTTGAATACTTTTTTTACAGAGTCTCCATACATTTTGCATGTTGTCATACCTCCACACTGCAATTTATTTGTAATTTTGGACAGGGTGGGTAAACATGCTGCCTTGTTTTATTTGAGTGTTTTTATAGCTACAAATATAAGATTATGATCAGTACAAAAGACAAAACTAAGCTGAAATGTGTTTGACTGTACTTAGTGAGAGGGGGAGGAATAACTCAAGCTTCACTGTCTGTAGCTTTAAGCCAATTTTACAGTAAAACAATTTGTATTTGAAGAGTACTTTTTATAATGGTAAATTCTATATTACAGTTTTTTAAGAGGAAATAAGGATCAAGAATGTGTTGAGAAGACAAGGCCTTAAGCAAAACTGCATCTCTGAGGAGGTTTTCAAGAAGAAAAGTGGTGCATGGCAGGAGGACAAGGGACAACAGGCTTAAGTTGAAAGCCCAGAGGTTCATATGAGATACAAGGAAAAGCTCTTGACAGTCAAGAGGTGGGACAGGCTGGCCAGGGTGTTTGTGTAATCTCTCTGTTTGAGGGTTTGGAGACCCTACTGGATAAAGCTCTGAGCTGGATCTCACCATAGAGCTGACCCTGCTTTGCAACTGGAGATCTTCATAGAGCTATTCAGCCTGACTTATCCTGTGATTCTATCCTATGAAATATTTCACAAAAGTGAAAAGTTCTCAAAGGCCCAAGTTCTCAGCTTTTATATTTGACTAGATCTATAGGATTGCCTCATAGAACACTTGAAGTTTTAAATAGTTCCTCATAGTTTTGCACTGTAATTTTTTTTTTTTTGGTGGGAGACTGAGGGTTGGTAGGGGTTATTTTTTGGGGGAAGGTGTGTGTTATTTTTTTTTTTCTTTTCCTTAATAGAGAAAAATGAAGAAAAGCAACTACTAGTCAAAGTAGACTAGCAGTAATACTCTATAACTTTTTAAGTCTTCGACATTCCAACAATCATGGAATGAAAACATCATAGAATGGTTTGTGTTAGAAGGGATCTTAGAGATCATGTAGTTCCATGGGCAGACACCTTCCACTAGATCAGGTTGCTGAAAGCATTGCTCCAAGCATGCCATTTGACCTAACATTGAACACTTCCAGGGATGGAGCTTCACATCAGCGTCTTTGGACAACCTGTTCTAGTGCCTCACCACCCTCACAGTAAAGAAGTTGTTCCTAATTAAGCTAAATGTACTCTCAGTTTGAAGCCATTCTCCCTTGTCCTATCACTACATGCCGTGTAAACAGTCCTTCTCCAGCTCTTTTATAGTCCCCCCTGTTTTAGGTACTGGAAGGCTACTGCTCAACCTGTCGCCTTAGGAGAGGTGGTCCAGCTCTCTGGTCATCTTTGTGGCCCTCCTCTGGACTTGCTCCATGTTCTTCTTATGTTGGGGACCCCAGAGCTGGTGCAGCACTCCAGGTGGGTCTCACCAGAGCAGAGCAGAGGGGCAGAATCCCCTCCCTTGCCCGGTGCCGCGGCGATGGAAAGCCTGGAGCACCGCAACTTCTCCAGAGACAGCCTTGAGAAAGGCTGGGCCGAAGCACCTGTGAGCAGCTTCGAGCAGTCGAGTGATTCCAGCTCAGCTCAGCAATAGTCAAGTGATTCCAGCTCAGCTCAGTAGTAGTCCAGTGATTTCAGCTCAGCAGTAGTCCAGTGATTTCAGCTCAGCTCAGCTGTGGCAGGCAAGCAACACAGGAAGCAGGGACGAGAAAGCTGGTCCAGCGTTCCACCAAGCACAAGCCTTTATTCAGGCAGAGCTTCAGCGAAGGGTGCCGGCAACAGCGAATCTCCCGAACAGGGAAAAACCCGGGATATTTATGGGGAAGGAGAGGGGCGGGGGGAAGCCCAATATACCTGTATCGGGGTGGGACAGCAGGGGAGAACACCAATGAAACACAACAGTTTAACATATCTAACTCAAAGATCCCTGGGAGTGACACATTGTGAGAGTAGAGAAGTATCTCCTCTCCAGGGGAGAGCCAGGATCTCGGGCCCAGTGGGCTCCTCTGTACCCACAGCCTGGCTGCCCACAGTGCTTTGTACACAGCTCAGGACACGTTTGGCTCTCTGAGCTGCACAAGGCTGGGTCATGTTAAGCTTCTTTTCAACCAACACCCCCACGTCTTTCTCCCCAAGTCTTTCTTCTCAGGGCTGATCTTGTCATGTATCATGTACTTCTATAAACCATTCTGCTTTAATGTAATCTGTAGTGTTCTCAAGACACCACAAATACGTCCTTTTGGGGATTAAAAACATATGGAGAGGGAAAAGAGGAAGATTTGTCATTTTGATTCATTGTATGGCAAATGTGTGCAACGTACATTAGGTGCTTACTGTAGCATCAATAATAATGCCACAGGTAGATTTATTATGGGAGACCATAAGGAAAACATGGCCATAAGGGCTATAAAAGCCCAGAGTATTTGTAGGGTAAGTTTAAAAATCTTCTAGGAGAGTCATTGTTAAAGCTTCTGTTGGCAGGTCTCTAAAGTGAACTGAACTGCGGGCACAGACCTGCAAAAGCAAATCCACAAGGTGTAATGCAATAACCTGTTCCAACTTAGGTGTAGAGGCAGTGGAGGTAGGAACAGGAGCTTTCTCTTTGAGAAGCACAACTGTGTGAACATTCTTCAAGGATTCATAAGGGATAGCCTGAAGCCAACCTGAGTATCTTTGCTTTGTGCTTCCAGCTCTGGGGTTTGCATGCTTGAAGCCACCCATAGTTGTAGGTAGGGATTTCAGTGAGACAGGCTATTGCTGCTAAAAGTAATCTGCACTCAACATGCTGTGTATTTGCAGTTACATAATTTCTTGAACTATTTATATAAATAAATTAATGTTGATCTAATGTATGTAATATCCTGTGATGTTATGTAACGATACAGAATAACAGAAAAAAACCAGTCATTTTGTAGTCAAAGCAGTGAATTTATTGGGAGCAGGTGATAAAGATAAAACTGAGACCAGCCAGATCTCTTTGCTCTTGAGAACTGTCCTCTGATTCATATTTGTTCTAATAAGTTGGCTAAACTATTGTGCTGCTCTGGTTTTACAGCAGCTGCTAGTAAAGCTAAACCAAATGCTTTGTGCCCTACTTAGCCTCTGTAGCTTAAGTGCAATATTCATTAATATGTACACTTCTAATTGAACTAACTGGTCAACAAATAAACAGCAGGGTATTCAGTAGGGATGGAATGGCACTTTTCACATTTAAAAAAGTGAATATTTGCAGAACAGAACTATTTTAGTTATACAAATACAGATAACTTTGAAATGCAAATTATGCAGCTGAATTTGCAGTTCACACTTAGTTGCAGAATGATTTAATTATTTTTGAATGTGTGATACTGGATCTCAAAACACTTAGGCTTAAAACCTGTTATTTTTCTGGAGTTTTGTAATTAATACGTTGAATGAAATCAGAATTAATATAAAAATCTGACTTAAAAAATTTAATCTCAGTAAATGTACTGGGTCTAGAATAAAAGTGGATTTTGTGAAAGAAACTTCAATATAAATGCAACAGGGGATTTATATTTCAGAGTGTACCAAAAAGAGCCATTTTTAAAGCTGCAAATACCTTGTAAACATCTTCATTTGTTTTAAAATGTCAAGTGGTATAAAAAGCTATCTTCAGGCTAATCTTAAGAAGAAATAGTCTTTGGAAATGTTTCTCTTCTTTGTAACTTACAGTGAGAGTAGTTATCCTTTAAGGGAATATGTATGCAGAGCTGGTAGTCCTGGAGAAAACCTATATACAAATCAGAATATACAATTTTTACAAATCTCCATAATGTTGATTTTAAAGATTGTGAGTGAGTTGTTCCAAATTTCAAAAATTCACATTATTTTTCTTTTTCAGGCCAGTTGAAACCAGCTGTTTTCACTTTTACTACTTCAATTTAATTTAAAAAAATATTAGGAATGTGGAACTGGAACTTATTACAAGGGATCCTTAAGGATGACCTTTTGCAACTGAATTCTGAATTCAGGATCAAGTACATATAGATATTTTGCTTTTAATTTTTTTTTTCTTTCAGTCAGACCTCATTGTTTTTTGCCCCTATTTGGCATTTCCCTGTTGTAGCTCCCTCTCCACTTGTTGATACCTAATTTCATGGGCTGCCTGCCTCTTAGCAATGTTATGTCATCTGGGTGTCTCTCCTAAGGTAGGGTTATCACATCTGCTGCTCCTCATAATCACTGTTGTGATCACCCCTGGCAATGCTTATTAATATGGTCTTATCTCATAGATTGGGAACCAATGATATAGATGATAATCCCTGAAAAATGGAAGAGTAATTTCAGTCAGAATTCAGTGTGATATTATCAAACATTATTGAAATATTCTAATAAAGGTAAAATACCATAATTAAAAAGATGTGTGAAAATTCAAACAATGCTTTGGAAATTACAGATTATTTACTTTTAACAGATCAAAACCTTCTAATGGAAAAATATACTGTGTTGATTTTTTTTTACTTTATTTGTTAATCACCTCTAGTCTTTTAACAGCTTTTTATTAGCACATTATTCTGCAGGAAGTGTTTATTTATTTTGATCTTGCATAGAAGACATGGGAAACCTTTGTTTCATCAACATTGGTTTAGGATCTTTTGTAGATTCAGGCTCCAAGGGGAGACAGCAATAGCGTATGCCTGTGAAAGAATGGATATGCATTGGCAAAATCAGCTGAAAATATCTGAGACATTGAAAGCATTTCAATGAGTGAGGGGGCCTGGCCCGTGACCTGAGCCAGCAGGAGGTGATCATGGGGCTGGGCTGTGCAGGGAGGCGTTGGAGCTGGTCTGGGGCTGGTTCAGCAGGCAGACTGTCAATCTGCCACCAGTGAAGAGCTCTGTGCTGCACCATCCCTGTAGCCATGTGGGTGCTGACCAGTTTCACTTGCGTGAAGCTTGAGGATTTGCACTTGGGATACACTGAGGTTGAAGGAGAGACAATGCTTTGGGAGGAGATAAACAGAAAGATATTCTTTCCAAGTTCCTAAGTGTAGTGAAGCCTTGAGGAGGAGGGTTTTGTATTGCCCTGTACTGTTCACTTGCCTTTCTTTGCCTCCTATTAGTGCTCATTTCTAGCAGGGGAAAAATAAATCTTTGCAAAATTGGAAGACCTTCCCTGGCATGGGGGGAAGGGTCGTACCAAGTGGACATGCATCTGCACTGCAGTGCTTGTACTCATGCTAGATATAGAATATTAAAACCTTGACTGAAGGCCAGGATACACAGAATGAAAAAAACCCTCCCACCTCTAAGAAATGTGGTGCTAATGTAAGTGCGACCAGTAAGTATTGTTAGAGACTGACTTTAAAAGTAGGTATCTCCAGGGTCACAAATCCTTGTTTTCATTTTGTCCTGTAATTTGTATCCATGTTGTATAGATAGTAAGAATAAATATTGTTGAATTTCATTATATTTAATACATTTTATATATATATATATATTTCCCTGATAATTTGGGAACAAATGACTGGCAATCCCCATTCCATCTCCTTCTGCAGAGGAATCAGGGTGATTCCTTTTTAGCATCAGTTTTAGCCAAGGTACTGTTTCACAAAAGGTGTATATTTGAACTATTCTTCTCACATGGGAATGCTCTCAAGGAAACATGGCATATAATGCTATGAGGTACAGTATATTTCATCTCATTGGAGCTATGTTGGTCAGGTAAGTTATTAATCATTTTGATGTCACCTCTAGCATGTTTAAAATTCTGTGCAACATTTATGTAGAGGAAAGAATTTGACAGATCAAAGCTTACTCCTAGGAACATTTTTAGTTTAAGTTGGATAAAAATGCCAATATAATTATATTACACAGAATGATGTCTGGACATTTACAAGCATGACCTTGTTTTTTCTAGACTAGGATAATTCTATTCAGCACTAAAAACTTTAATTTGTTGGACAGCATGTGACATTAACTGTATTTGGATTAATGCCTTCTTGGTGTCATTTTTTCCCCTTGTAGAGTTATGGGTAAAAGAAATGAAATCACAAATCTCTCATGTATCTGGAAGAAATAAAATGTTCCATTTATTTATTATGTGTAAGCCACAGGGGAAAAAATTCTGAATTAAATATAATAAATGCTACTGGTGCTGTAACCTAGTTATCTGAAACAATTCCCTCACTTAAATGCAGATTAATAAAAAATTGTGTGATTGCCTTTGGAATCTTTATAACTTGCATGTCAGCATCTCCAGGTCTGATGTGCCCTTACACATAGCTCTGCCCTTTTCTCTTTTTTAAAAATTGTTGAACATGTACTTAACATTAGACAATCATTTCCTCTGTGGCACTCACTGGGTTCATGTTTTCTTCCCTTACTGCATATTTGTGAGAAAATGTCACGTTCAGAAGCACTTGGTTCTGAGTACTTGTCATTGTAGCAAATTTTTGTTGTGCCCTGTTCTTTTAATTTGCTTTTAAAACTATTTGAAACAGCTGTGTGGTTTCAAACATAAACTGTGAAAATACAAATCAAATGTGTAAGTATGTAGTATGTAAATGAATGGACTTGGAGTTTTTGTATATTATAAACAAAAGTTTCTGCTTGTAGAGACTGAAGACAGGAAAAAGAGGTGATCAGAAATTTTCTTGCGACATGTTTCTTTAGCTAAAAACTCATTCTTGCTGCTCTTCTGCACTAATCTAGTGGCAACAATGAATGGTAGAGAAAAAAAGAAACTTATTTCAATGTTTCCATTATCTTGTCATCCTGAATCTTCCCTGCTATGGAAGTGTTAGTCTGTCTCTGCCATTCAAACCTAAGTGGTCCATGAAACAAAAATATCAGGTTTGGGTAATATATGCAAATAAAATATTTTTGGTTCTGTTTTCTGTTTTGGTATCAGTGGCCACTCCTGGTCTGAACTGGTGAAAAATATTGCTATCAGTCCTCCCAGCTGTGGGCATTGATACTTCATCAGCTTGGGGATGTTTGGGGACAGTTTTTGAAGCACTGAAAACTTGACCACTGCATTAGAGCAGCTGCATTTAGTGCAGTGGATGGACTCTGAAGGCTTCTGCAGGCTTGATTGCTGGGTGAACATGTGCCTAGAGTTTTGTGTATGTTAGATAGCATCCTTTCTATTTCTCTCCAATCTTGGGAAGCAGCTACATACTGTCACTGCTTCATGCCACAATGTATGAGAATCAGTATGCATTGTTTTGAGCCTGTTTGTGTGCATATACAACTATAGATAACTATATATATATAGTTATATATATATATTTATATATATATAAAAGATATTAAAATACAGGTTATGCAAAATAAAATGCACTTTATTTTCCTTTTCTTCCTTTTTAAAATATCCTGATAGAAAGAAGCTTGGATGGACCACAAGCAGGAATGCAGGTGTCTTAAGAGCATCGAGCCCAATTTTCCTCCAGACTCTGTCAGACTTGCTGGCAGGATTGTTTTTAAACTAGTAAGTGATGTTCTTTTAGATTGATTCAGTGCAGCAAATTCTGAAAAATGATTTCTCACTCTACATTTTTAATGTAATTATGAGCCACAAGGCTAAAGTGACTGGGAATGCTGAAAAAAATTAGACTGCAAATTGCATTGCAAATTTACTGATTAATTTGCAGAAATTCTGGAAGGATTAAGAGATTCCAAAATGGACATAACTAAGCTCAAGGGATATGTTTATTGACTTTTCTTTCCCATGGCTATGTGGTAGTATTCTAAGCTTATTCTAGTCTGGAAGGAAAACACAGGGAGACACTGTTTTCTCTTCAATGTTATAGAAGTTATTGGTGCTTTTTTATTAACCTAATGGAAGTCTCATTTGGTATTTGAATGAGTGGTAAGCACAGAAGCACTGGCAGCTAGCCCATTCTTTAGAGGGCATGATGCCATGCTCTCCATGTTGGGTTCTCTTAATCTCAATTACCTTTTATAATATTTTTCTAAACTCACTTGAAAGTCCTGGGTGTTTGACATTCCTATGGTTTGATTACTCTATATGGACTAAATTTTCTGTTAGTTTAAGCAGATTATACATATGTGGGATTGTAAATCCAAAGGGATTTGCTCTTTTTTTTTGGCTGAACCTGCTAAGATGCTGTCTATATTGGATAAAAGTGCGGGCTGCTGTTGCGGTCTGAGGTGGTAAAGCATGATTTCACATTTATTTTATAAATTGTTGTGAAGAGTTTGTGCATGATAGTTTTAAAGGGCAAATATGTACCTAGCAATACTGTGCATTAATTATAGTCACATAAACTCTGAAACTACAAACCTCATAAGCTGATTTCAATTATGCTCTGAAGGGCTAAAGTATGTTACTAAAGGTAAGCTGCTAAAGTGTTAAAAATTAAAATTGTTAGAAAGTCCTGTAGCAACAAAGAAATACAGTTTTTTAGGATAGTTTGTGCAAAGTCCTGGATTGATGTTGATGCTGTTGGCCTTACCTAATTATCTTACATGGAATCATCTGTCTTGTAGAGTGTTTTCAAGATAAAACATGCCATGTAAGTGTTAATTATATTTTTCCTCTACAGCTCAGACAATCAGTATGCCCTTCTGAGAGACTCTACTCTTTTTATGATCTTCAGTCGAGTAAGTAATTGCCAGCCAGAATTCAGAATATACTTCCAAGGTCTGCTTTATGAAAGGGCCATCTGATTTTCCTGCAGCTTGCCTTCTGAATGTTTGCTCTGTAGAGTGACAGAATCAAAGACAAAAACCTCTGTGGGAAGGAACAGTTATTCCAAAGATAAAAAGAAAAACATGTCTGTTGTCTTGAAGCAAAACCTTAATCTGTTTTTTTTGCTTCAGTGCTTTTATTGTCTCATTTTACAATGAACATCTTGCCTTCTCATTTTTTAATTTACCCAGTGACTGTCTTACTACATACACTGTCAATATTTCTACATATATATATATACAATAGTACATATATTTTTACATTGAGTTTTTACTTTTTAAGACCTATGTGCTATTGCATAAAGCTTCAAAATAACTTCCAGAAATAGGAAAGTTAAACTTAAAATGGATATATGTATATTTTTCATATACATGACCTTTCAATAGAGAAAAAAGATGAAACTGTGCAGTTATTACTTTTGTGGCTTCACAAGTTTCAGCTGCTTGGATAGAAAATGATTCTCATTAAAATCTCTCAGTAGAGAAAATGTTGAAATAGGAAACTTTTTTTTCATATTTTGTGGCATCTTGAAGAGTTAGAAAAGAAGACATACATCCTTGGTTCATTTTTGCATCTTATTTAGAGGGATTTTGTGGAGGGTAATGTGAATACTTTGATTACTTCAATTTTTTTTAATATTCGGAGTTTTCGCTACAAACCACCTTGATCAATTGGTGTAGTTAGTTAGAAATAAAACCCATATAAACATAAAAAATGCAATACATAGCATTAATTTTACTTCTGAACACCCTGAAATTCTTCTGCCTTCTCCCAAACTGCAAGGGCAAAAGACCTTGATAAGGCAGCAAATTAAAATGGATAGATTTCAGCTATTTAAAACATGGTGATTTTCTGCAATGGATATTATTAATTCGTGTAACAAAGGTTTATGGAAAACAGGTGCTTCAAATTAAGTTAAAATTATGTAGACTATGGACTTTTATGCTTCGTTACACTGCTGGGATCCAAAGAAAGAGTCTTTATTGTACCAATGGCGGATTGCAGAGTGGCACAGGAGGAACTCAACAGAAGAGTCTCCCTTTAAAAATTAAATATGGATCACTTGTATAGCAGTTGTCTCTAGCGCAGACAAAGATTTTTTTGTAACTGGTCGTTCCATACAAACTAGGGTTTGTCAGTACCCTTCAGGAGATGATCTCAGCTTTCCTTGACTTGACTGGAGACAAGGGGACTGTGATAAGTTGTCTGGAGAGAAGCTTGGTGTTGAATAGGCCTGATCTGCAATGGATAAATGGTCCAAAAGTCTGTAGAGGGGCCAGAAGCTTCTGCTAAAATTCTCATTCTGAAGGAAATGGTGATATGGCCTGTGATATAGATGGGATGACTGTCCTTTCACTGATACAGAAACAGCTGGTACATAGCTAGTTAGTTTAGGAGAAGACAAATGAGAGATCCACAGGTAGTGTTTCATCTGTACTTACTCTGAGTCTTAATAACAATTCCTGTGGAATCTTAACTCCACAGCACCAAGTGTTTAGGACATAACACATTAACTGAAGTTGATACTTCAGACTACAGTACAAATGGCCTATGCATATTCTTATGTAAAGGTTTTATCTAACTCTTTACTTGTGTTGTTTTCCCGGCATCATTGTTAGAGTGAATAGATGGTCCTTATGGTTCTGGAGTTAAAATAATCCAAAAGTGTTTTGCGTTGGTGTGAGAGCTGGTAGTAGCTGTGATGTTTTTTGCTGCCTCTGTATGCTCCAAAAGCTCCTGTTATCTCATAACAATTTCCCCAGTTGCTGCACAATTTATGAGTGGTATTGATTGATAAACTTTTTGGTTTTTTGTGTGCTTAGTGGGATCTATAGAAAAGTCAGAAATGCATTTTCATTAATATAATAAGTATATAGAAGATACATTATATAATAAGTTATAATATATATTAAGTTATAATAAGAAGATAATGTTTCAACACTAATCACAAATGTGACAGAATTCTCATTGATACTCTTTCTATCTTTTTTTGGTTTTTTTTCCTCCATACTTGTAATTCCAAAATATTTTATTTTTGAAAATAGTTATTAACACTATGCTGTCTCATTTTGCTTTACACTGTTACTTTTCAACATTACTTTATACTGTTGGTTGATTTTTAGTGTGGGAGACATACAAATGAATAGAAGCATATAAAGTTTTCTACACTATTGAATAATTATCTGCTAAAACATATAAAACATGAAAAACCACAAAGCATGTGGAGGCATCCAGCCCCTTATGAAGTTTTTTCCCAATCTCCATAGTTCCTTGAAATTCCTTTAGATGCCCTGAAACTCAGAATAAGTAGGAGGAGTCTCTCTGAGCATTGTCACTTTTGCTAGTTCTCATTTATCTCTAGACAATTCCTTCCTTCCTTAGTTCTCTGGGGTCTCTATATGTTACAGTAATTTAGAAATCATCTTTGTTTTTACTTACCAAGACTCAGTATTCAGAAAATAGTTTGTCTGCTGTATTTTGGGGCAGATATTTTTTTCTTCTTTACTTGTATAAGTATCAGAGTTACATAATCAAATCCCCATGCCTTATTTAAAATATTTGTCATAGGCCTTTTATAGCATTTTGTCTCTCACACCAGGTTTCTTAAACAATTGAAAAAAGTTTCTTA
This sequence comes from Pseudopodoces humilis, assembly GCF_049639895.1. Lineage (NCBI taxonomy): Eukaryota > Metazoa > Chordata > Aves > Passeriformes > Paridae > Pseudopodoces > Pseudopodoces humilis. The sequence continues at coordinate 33,906,194 of NC_142202.1, read as the reverse complement.
AAAACAAAAAATTAAAAAATTCACAAATTTCATTTTGCTTTTGGCTTTGTTTTCTTATGTGCTCAGAAAACCAGGTCTTGATAATTTTCCATTAAAATTCCCATGGATTTTTTTTTTTTTTGGGATCATTAGCTCTGATGTCCTGGAAAAATTCCAGTGTGGATAATTGCATTCTGCTTCCATCTCTATCAGTTCTCCCTGAAGTTCCAGCTGGTTTTGGTATTTATGTTCACGTCTGTCCTAAGCTACAGTGTCCATTTGTAGCATGTTTCTTATATGATTTATCTTCTTTAGTCTAGGGTTGTTTTATTTGCCAATAATGAAACAAACCATACCTTTCTCTCTATGTTATAACATATTTTGCAGTGTATAGATAGTTTAAGGGAAATCACATGTTGTCTTGAATAATTACATTTGAAGGAAAAAGCATTTTTGTTTTCAGAGGAATATTATATAAGAAATGCAAGTGTGTGTTTATAATTTTTCTTTTATATTTTTTAAACTTGATTGTTTTAGTAATCTAAAAGTTTGCTGGTTCTTTGAAGACACAGTCCTCATAGATATTATACTTTTCTATACCAGAAATTTTCTGTACATTGTGAAAAACATACATGTCTGGATTTCTAACATTTACATTCATTCATGCTTGCAAAATCACTTGCAAACATCCACAGTGTTAATTGCACTTGGGTAGCGCTCTGAGCATCTGCAGATGTTTATAGTAAAATAGCAATTCACCATTATGCAAAGATAAAATTGATTCATGGCGCATCATAAATCTCTGCCTTTTGTTATAGGCTGGTGCTTGAATATGTTGAGCTTCACATTCTCCCTTTTGTACTAACTGGTAGGAGAAGGAAAGTGTGAATCAGGTAGTCAGGCAGTGAACTTGCTAGGGCAGCAGCAGTTTCACTTTCTATGTTACCAGAGACCTGATGCATCCATAATCACTTACTTAGAAAATGAGGCACTGTGATTCTTTCTGCTTCAGGATTTCTAGCTGCTGAACATGAATAGTGGTGCTTTATAATAAAGTGATACTTACTTCATATTCTTTCATATTCATTGTTTGCCAGTTGCTCTGTATGAAACTCCTTTTGTTCATAAATACTTTTCTGTTTCATCTGCCAGCATAAAGTGTTTCTTACACATTTATGCAGAATACAGTATAAAAGTATGCACTGCTGCATAAAGTTCCAAGCATATTTCTAATGTGGTTAATGTTACAAACCCAGATGACTAATTTTTGTATGTAATGTCTGACATCTGCTTACACATCTGCTTTACCTATCGGCCTTTGATCTTTAACTTGCTGTTGTATTCATATGATTTGGCAGTAGCAACCTGATAGACTCTTCTGTGTGTTGATAAGTAACTGTCACAAAAAATGAGAAATGTCTGCTCTCTGTCAAAATTGCCCTCTGTCAAGATTAATTCCTGGTCTGGAAATGTCTAGACTATATGGCTGCCATTGGATGTTTTAAAAACGTTGGTGAAATGTTCTGTTTATGACATGTTCTACTTTTTTTCCTCTTTCCCCATAAGACACTGAACGGTTAAGTGAAGAAATGAAAGATGGCCTCAGGCACCTTGCGCAGACTTTGCAACTGTATTTGAAAACTGAGATCCAGGATGAGTCTCAATTGCCACCTGCAATTGACTTTTTTCAGATCTTCACAAAAGTAAGTGTTAAAATCTAGTTTTGACAACTCATAAATTATCTTTTCCTCGTGTTCACAATTTATTTCTGAGTGTGAGTTCAGTAGATACATTCAGAATGTGATATATGACAAAGTGAGTTCAAACTTTTTTATTTAGTCAGTATTTAAGCAGAAGTAATATAACTTTAATATAATTGCAGCACTTCAAAATTAAAGCACTAGCCAGAGGATAATTTTTTCTTTTTCCTTTTTAAAATTATCATGTTAAAGTTGTTGGGTGAGAAAAAAAGCAAGAAAATTCAAATGTAATCAAGTCAATCAACCTGAGTAATTTTTTCACAGTAATAAAGAACATATCACTCTTCAGCCTAGAATTTTTCTGCAAAGTGAAATATATTTGAAGATATACTCCTATCCCATTTTGTCGTTTAGAGGTATATGCTAATGTTTGTGATAGTACTGTATCCTACAAGCTTCTTTTTCCAGAGGCTTTGTGGATAATTTATTCTAGAAGACTACATATAAAGTACTTAAAATTAGATTCCACAGTATGTTGTTTATTGTGTTACTAACTAAATATTGTTGGCTTTTGGTGTAGATATTTTATTACTTTTGATTCAGGATGCTAAATTCAAACAATGCTAGCAGAAATATTTTATATGAAGAGTACTTACAGTTTTAACTCCATTTAATTTTTTTGATTTCTAATTGATTGATAAGGTAAATGGCAGAAGTTAACTTATTTATGTTTTGGTTGTTTTAGTAAGTGTATTCTTATGAAGTAAGCCGAAGTCTGACATCTTTTTACTTCTGATATAAATTAAAGAGTGAGTCTTTTTGGCAGAAATGAAAAATGCTATACATTTTTTTTTTTAAATTGAATAGAGATCTGTTTGTACAGTTACAGAACCTTCTTATTTTTTGCTGTGGACATGAGTAGGAGCAATATAATCGACTCTGTTTTTTTCTTTTTTTTTTTTTGTTATTATTTTTACTGGTGATTAGACTGCTATGATGTAAAGTTACAATTTTACCTGAAAAATCTCACAGTCTGAAATTGACCCAGTCAAAAGGGTGCATAGATGAAGCCCCTTAAGTCCTTTGTCATCTCCACTCAAGTTGTTTTATTGTCTTGTGTTGGCTTGCTGGTTTGGCCTGAACTTTGTCGGATGCATTTCACATGAAGCATGCACATTGTGTTATCTGGTGTAGAGAATTTGTGCAGCTGAAGATAAAACTGATTTTCAGATCATCAGTTTGAGCTGAGTTGCAGCTTGTAAGAAATTCCTTCCAAATGTTGTTGCCTTCTATGTATTAATAAGCTTAAGGTGGAGAATGGCCAGGGGGCTTTACAGAAACAGTGTGATGATCACTTAACACATTGGAACACTGGTGAAGAGAATGCAGAAAGTTTATTTTTTTATGTATACACATGAACAAGCATGTGCACATATGTGCACCTCCTCTCCCCTCCTGTGTAGTTTACCAAGGTGATGTATGTGGCCATCAAGAGCAGAGTGAAAACCAACACTTCCCAGCTCCATGTCTTGTTAACTGGAGAACTGGGAATGCTCCTGTTAATGATAACATTTGGCCCACTGTACCTTGGGTATCAAAAAGATATTCTTAACTCGATGTATTCTGTATGTTGACTGTGAATTTTTCCCCACCCTTTTAAATGTAGCGCAAAGTGCTGAGTTTTTGGGTTGTTGTTTTTGGTTTGGGATTTTTTTGTCCATTAGACTAGGGCTCATTTCTTTTGCTGGTTTTGCTTAATCTGTGTGACAGTCTGCTCTGGGAAAATGGAGAGCAAATGACATAGACCTGTCATGTGTACAAATACTTGGTATCATTAATACTAACAAGAACTGGCAGAATGGATAGAAGAATCTGACTGGACAGGTGAGTGTCTGGGAGAAAAGAGCAGTCAACAGCCATGTGCTCTACATGAGTAAAATTAGTATCTTGTTCAGAGTTCAGTCAAGCACAACTGTCAAGCTTTTTGTAAGACCTTGTTGTCATCCTCTAATTTTCCATGTGGCATTTTATGACTTTCCCAATTTGGTTGTCAAATGAGTTTGCCAAGTTTGACGAATTACGGGTGTGATATTGTATTAAAATATTAATTTAGTATTCCCCCATTCCTAAGGAAGTAGTAGCAGATGTGTTCTGCCATTCCCATGGAACATGGAATGTTCTTTGGAAGATGAGCTGGCTGTCCACACAAAGTTGGTTTTTTTTAACGCTGTATAGGGATGCTTATTCTCAGCAGGTAAAATTTAAGACTTTGGAACTGTAAAGTCTCTGGTAAGACTTCTGCAGTCACTTCTCTGTGGTTTAATTCTAAAGAAGACCAGCTGTGATGACTTCCCTGTGTGAATAAAGAAATGCTACAGATACATAACTTCAAGATGTAATCTTGTTTTCCCAACTGCTTCCAACATTCCTTTAAAGTTCAGTAGGTGCTTATTCGAACATTGAACTTTTTTGGATCAGTTCTTTCATTGCATGCCACAAAAAGATCCAGTCAAAGGTCATATTTTATTCTGTTTGATGCTGGATCCTCGAGAAGGAAAATAAACAGACTGCCAGACAAAAGAGAAAAATTATCCCGTGGTGAGGTGACTAAATACCAGATGGTTCTTGGAAAATCTCCAACCTGATTTAGGTCAAAAGAGCTTCTCGGAAGCTCTTTTAAAGAGTCCTCCTTCTCTGCTGTCCCCTGCTCTTGTCTTTGTGAAAATTAATTATAGTTCTATTCACCTGCTTGTGATTCTTAATAGTCAGAGAATCCCCCTGAGTGTGTATTTGTAGAAACTGCCCATTGAAAATCAAAGAAAATGTTGCCATTTCTTTCCATGGGGGCAGAATTTCACCCCAATGTCTTTTTAGATTGCACAAGATCTGTGGAAAATACCAGCTGTACTGGATGGGGAGGTGTTTCAGAAGGGTTATGTACCTTTCTTTCTGACCGTGTTGCCCTGTCCTTACTAGACAATTTGCTTTTGTATCAACTGTCCTTTGAGCTGGAGTTGAATTTTCTCATTTTTGTTATCTGATCACTTTTTGCAAGCTTCAGTTTATTTAGCGTGCCATTTATCAAGGTTGTGACTGTTTTAAAATTCTGATCCTCAGTATTAAACAGAATTATCTGCAGCTAATTACGTGGTAAGGCTTTAACTCCACTGAGACATTTTCTAATGTCAAGATAATTTTTTTACAGCATGGTTTTATGGTTTAATGATGTTTCTATAACCTTGAGATAAAATCAGTCCTTGCTTTTTATTCTTCAGCTTTTACTTACATGTGTGAGGAGGTGGCCTGGAGTCCTTTGAGACATTTAATGGATGTGGGATAAAGAATTAAATTTCTAGTATACATTTATGGTTCTTTTAATACTAGCAGACAGAACAATGTGAACCTCTTTAAGACATTGAATAAACTCTGTTCCTACCATGTTGACTGTAAACCTGTAAGTGACTCTACCTCAGGCCTAAGATGACTTTTGTTAGACCAAATATAGGCTTGGTGTTTTACATAGAATTGCAACTACTCATACTGTGTCAGAATTAACTTTTTGCACATTTTGAAATAGTTGAAAAATTTCCAATTACTGATAAATAAAAAAGATTCTGCTGTTTGATAGAATTATAGCAATTTTAAAGATTGCCTAATTTCAGGTCCTCACATTTGTAAGAATAATGAGGTATACGCCACCTCTGTCATGAACTAGCAGTAAGATAAAATCCAGTGACAGTTAATGAACTCTTACAAGCAGACTTATAGGGCAGTTTAGTAAACTTAAAATGGAATTTTATTGGAAAGAAGTTTTCTAGAGGATGTTTTGATGAAACTGTTGATAAACTTTTTGGGAAAGGATACTGGATTGAAGATTTTAGTGAGCCCCATATGATGCTATTTTGGGTTTTACCTTTTTTTCCTTTTATATGTTCTTTGTATTCTTTGCACATGTATTTGTAGTTCTGTATCCTATTGTATTTGCAGCTGGTTTTCCATGGCACACAGAAAGACAAAGCTCCAAGAGCTCCAAGCCCCAGAGGGTACAAGGCCCCTGTGCTATCTTGGTTCTTCCTGGGAACCAAGGCCCACAGCAACTCTTTGAGATACATTTTCATGGACAAAGTACAGCTAGTGCTGAGGGGGGTACTCCAGAGAAGAGGCTTGACCTGGGGGGGAAATTGAATCAGCACTTGTCCTCGTAATTGGTGTTTTTTGCAGATTATGCTAGTTTCCTAAAGCCTATAAATGTGTACTCATCTGTGTGGAGGTGGGCTTTTGTGGACATCTTTCCATAACTGTCCCTGAAAGCCTTCAAATAAAGATCCTCTTTTATATTACCTCTGTACTAAAATTATCTCAGGTTTAATTTCCAAGTTGGGAAAAAGGCAGCACATAAGCAGAGATGATACTTACCTCCTGAAATAACAGCATTCCTAGAATAATTCCTAATTCTTCTGTTGTGCAAAATTTCACTTCTAGGCAGTATTTTAACCACACATGGGATGATTTGGACTAGACAAAGAATTTTTAGCTTTCTGAAATTTTCAATCTATCCTGCAGTTCCAATCTTGACACCTTTTTGTTATGAACGGATTCTACTTTGAAAGTAGGTGTGCTGCATTCTTTCAGTTCACTGGAGAGGTCACACACCTGTATATGTGGGAGGTGAGCAGTCCTCTTTATGCAGGTGGTAGAGGTGCTGCTCACCACTGTCTTGCTGCTCTACTCTTTCCTTTTCAGGTTAGTTTAGAATTGACACAGATTAAAAACAGATCTGAATGACTGTAGAGCTGTAAGTCTAGGATAGTATAAGAAGAAGTATCTGCATGTATTAGAAACATATGTGCAACTTTTATATGTCAGATTAATTTCTTTTTTTATTACTTTTTTGAGGTTTGTAAAATTGGCATTAGGGTAAAGAGGAGATACAAGTTTGATACTGTAGGCTAGTCTCTGTGCCCACAAAAATTTTTAACCAAAAGACCAGTTGTCTGTTTAGGCTGTTGCTGTAGTTGGTTTTGTTTTAAACTTAAGAAGTAGTAAGGAGGCTCTATGAAGTGCAGAGGTACATCCCTCAAGAGGCAAAGTGTCCTAGTCTCTTTAAAATCCTTTGTTTATTTCTCCTGTCAAAATTTAGATATTTTTACTTGTTTTAACTTTTCTGTACTTACTCTTTTTTTCCACTCAATGCTTTGAAAGAATTTCTTTTCAACATAAGAGGTATTAGTACCAATTAAAAAGAAATCTCACTGTTAAAAGGGTTTTGGTATGGATGTGCATAGGCAGAAGAGAACTAGGAGTTGAGTAGTGTCATTTGGTCTCTGTAAAGCCTGAATACTAAATTCTGGTAATTTATTTGTGTGTTGTTTTATATGCAAATTGGAGGAGATACTTAATGATATGACTGATGAAGTGTGTTTCATCTTCACGTTGCTCCTTCAGATCTTATAGGCTCAGTGTTCTCTGAGAGGACCTTGGAATACAAGATACATCTACCTGATCAAGATATTCTTCAGTAATGCTTTCAGTAGTTACTCTTGCTTAGGATTCACTGGTTAACTTAATAATTCCTGGAATCAGGGAAATTAAAATCAATTTATATCAAGAAAGTCAAAAGAAATATTAGGATAAAGTTACGAGCAGGTTAGGAGTTGTTAAAGACATTTGGGTGAAGGTTGCTTGCTGATGCTAGGCTTGCTAATCTGATTAACTCTGGATGCACTTGTTCAGTTTCCCTGTGATTGGGAGGCTGTGAAGATTTTTTCCTGGAGGCAGGGAAAAAAAAAGCAAGTGCACATTTAATCCATCATTGTTCCTTGTGTAATTCGAAGGTAATGTACATTGCTACCCTGTCTCACGGTAAATTGAAGACCAGTACTGACAAATTTGTGTTTAGTCATGGCCCAGAAAACTATTTTGCAAAAACCTTTGAATTTTGATAGTTCTTGTTTTCTATTATAAATGCCAAAGTCTTATAATTTCCATGAATTATTATACCAACATTGGTTAAGGTTAGGTGTCCAACATACATTTGTGTTTTAATTTGTTTTTTAATTTTAATCTTCTTGACTCTTCTTTTTATTTTAGAGTTGTTTGTTGTTCCTGCTCATCAAACTCTATCAGAACGTTTTTCTCTGGCTATTGCCATCTTTAAGTCTACTGCATGAGATTTGTGATTATCTTTTTACCTATAGTGCTATTGATTTAGTTGATAAGGTTTTGTTTGGTGGGAATATGGACATGGGAATATGGACTCTCCAGTTCTGTGCGTGAGGTTTTAAGCTATTGAAAGCTTCACACTTACAGCTGTGAAGAACTGACTTGCAATCATCAGTAATACTGTGTTTGTCACTTACAAAATAATTTCAGGAGAATTTTTCTGTACTCTTTCCACTGTATTCCACAGGAACATAACAGAAAGTCATTCTGATAGACCTTTGTAGTTGTACTGAGAAAACGTGAATGGTCACTTGCCTAATGTGTTGCTGATTCCGAGTTATTGTCTTACCTAGCAAGAGGGAAAAAAACTAAGATCAGCCTTTGCAGTACACAAACTCAAAGGAAATGGGAAAAGCTAAATGTGTTAGGAGAAAACCAGTCATTAGTTTGTGCAGCATAGAAAACAGCCAGAATTTATTTGAATGTTGTGTTTTATTGCTTACATTCTTGAACTTCAGCATTTTAAACTCCTTTTTTGATGTGATCCAGTAACTGAGAAAAAAAGGTTCATTCAGGTGCTTGCACACGCCTCCTAACAAAACAGCTCCCTTGGATTTGGTAGACAGCCTTGCAGGAGCTTGGATGAACCAGTGTCACCTGATGAGCAGAGCTGTTTGACCCCTGGACTTGCAAGCAGTACTAGAAAAAGTGCGTGATGCAGACTAATCTGTGTCGTGACTTCATTCTGGGTCTTAGCTCTTTTGAAGAAGGGTGATTTTTTTCTAAGTACAGGGAGGTGCAAAAAGTAAGGAGCTGGTGTTTTAGCAAAGAATGGTGTGAGGGAAGACTTTGGTCTATTTAATAATTTGTTCCCTTGGTCTGAGATCACAGGATTTTCAGCCTGCTATCCCTTGTTTCCCCTTCAATTCTGCTGCTCTTGAAAGCATAGCAATATGTAGGAAACCTGAAGCTTACCTTATTTTTAATTTAAATCGGCCTGTGATTTCAGCATCTCTGTTAAATGGCAATAATGCTTTTCACATATGTAGTGCCTCCAATAAGCCTCAAGAAGAACTTGAATGAGATCTAGCAACAATTCTTTATAGTTTTCTTGTGTACCAGACAAGTATTTATAAGAAAATTAAGGCTAATAGAAAGTGTTCCTAAAGCTGCCTTTTCATTAGAGTTCTGTAGGGCAGTCAGAACCAACCACATTTGTTCTACCACACAGTGTAGCAGTCACACTCTGCTGCTTGTTTCTACAATGGAATAGTCAGCAAGTATAAAGATGACTGGAATATGCACAGTTGTTTTTAAGAACCTATATCTTAAGTTGTATCTTTTAAACTTTGCAGAAATAGTTCTATACTGCTGCTAGGATTTGCATTGTATTTCTCATGATATTTGTTTAGCTCAGTGCTGTTTCTTGGAGTCAAGATTGCAGAGGAAATGGCAACCACTGTGCATCAGCTTTAGAAGCAATATCGTAAATAGAGATTACAGAAAAATTACTAAATATTTTAACAAAATAGGAAGAAATATTGCAACATCACCCTAGAATAAGGGTGATAAACAGTATGAAAAGACTCCTCTCTCTTTACTTTGCCAAATGAAAGTTGAGTCACCATAGGAAGTTTTTTTTGTCTAAGGTGATTTTTCAGTTTTAGTGATTTTCAGTTATTTCATTGAATTATAATTTGGGGAGATAATTTTCCATAGCAATTATCTTAATTTTCTGTCACATTAGTTACCTTGAAGAGCAAAAGGATATTATACCAGACCATGAAACAAAGCTTCAAACATTCCATCTGATTTTAATATAGGGTACATGGTCACAATTAAAATATAAGCTTTTGCTAACAAAGCTTGTTGCAGTGAAAGTAAGACTGTAAGTCTTCAATTCTTCAAACTGAACTTACGGTATAATTGGGGTCCTCTCATTTAGTTGTATGTACCATCTGTTTTTACAAACTGCCTGCAGTATAACAAGCACCAGGTGTAGAAAATGAGGTAGAAGAGTTTTAAAGCAAGAATATATTACAAGGAGTGGTTGGGTAGAATTTTTAATAATTTGGTTTTGTGTGGTAGGAAAGAAAGCTTTGTTCTTGAAGGGTGAAGGGAAGCAAAAAGACAAATATTTAAGGAAGTTAATTCAGCATAGATTAAAAAGCATAAACTGATAAAAAAGTTGTTGAGAGGAGTGGGCCAGCATGGGGGGATATGAAAGGTAAGTTGTATACTCCTTGTTCACTTGACATTCTTCTGTTGTGCCAACTTGAAAGTAATAAAATGGCAGAAAACAGTTTAGAGAAATAAATGGTAGGATAGTGTAGGCTATTTTGCAACAGGTTGGGTTTTTAAAATTATATTTACTTTCTAATTTTTTATATTATTTTTTTAGTGTAGAACTGAAAAGGACCCAGGTGGTCAGAACATTAATTACCATTATTTTCCCTAATTCTGCTCAGAGCATACCCACAAAACACACTTTTTAAAAAGCCAATGGTCTCTGTCATGTGATATATATATATATATACACATCAGTCTGTTGTCTGTTTTCTGACACCCTTATGGAAGTGAACTGGAAACAGTAATGATAAAAAGCTTTAGTGGTTGTAGCAATTGCAGTACATGCAAAAAATGTGTGGGGTGAGGCACCTTTTCTGTTTAGGAAAAGCCAGCATGAAACAAGGTCATGGAGATATTTAGTAAAGGTCTGAGTAGTAGATGAAAACCATTTACATCCTCTATCAGCAATTTTAAAAGCCTTTAATTGAGGAGGATAAGCCTTATACCTGATTTTAATGCTGTTGGCAGCAAAGTGTTCTATCCTTGTCTTTAGAATCACCTGCAGTGGAGTTGCTTAAAGCATTTTTTATTTGTTTTGGCTGTGGCAGAGCTCGGATTTTGTGTGGAAGGATTATTAATCAGCTCAGAGACTTGTTCAACATGTTTAATAGATGAAAAGGCAAAAAACTCTTTTTCTTCCAGAATGACATTGTGATAGCCAGTTGAAAAATACCATGCTCTTGGAATATAGGATGCTCTTTGACTATAGGATGGGGAACCATGTATTTGTGGTGCTATTGTTGACTTGCTATATATTTTGAGCTGCTCCAGAATCTCTCTGAAAATGAGGATAATATATGTCTAAGGTATGCTGTAGAGCTAAATAGTTGAAGTTATAGTTAGTTACAGCTGAACTATCAGTTGAGCAACAAGTTCCGTCTCATGTTGGAATTTCAGTGGGTGTCAATTAAATTATACCTACTTACATGAAATTTAGTGCTCAAAAGTGTGTTCTCTTCCTATTCCCCAGTATATGAATCTATCTTTTTGCTTTAACTGTAGTTGTGGTGTGTCATGTTCTATTTCATTAAAAATAATCCTAACTTTGTTACAGAAATAAGATGGAGAAGGAAACTAATAGACCATGATGCTGGTTCAGTAGGATAATTGAATTGATCCTGTATTTTGGTATGGGTGAGCAGCTGTCACACTGTGGCTGTAGCACTGATGCGCTGTCGGCTGGTGTGAGATCACTTGGCTTGTGCCACAGCAACCTGAAGCTGATAAAGGCGGTCTCAAATAGTTTCATGACAGTACATGACAGTGCTTATGGATATTCTGCAATAGTGGTTGGCAGTAGGTCGTGCAAGCAAGGTGCAAAAACTCTGCCATCGACAGCCAGGAAGGATAATTTGTCATAGCTTTCTTGCTTTCCTCTCCTTGCACGCCTACACTGCAAGCTCCCATGCTGTCCCCATGTAAGTTAGATGTAGATTGACAGGCAGAGTCAGACCAAGGAATATTCCCTTTAGGAAGTCATCTAATTTGCCTTAGTGATTTAATTTTTTTCCCTCCCCCTTTCCTCCTGACTATATAAATATTGACTAGACTTTTTTCATGCCTGTAATCACCAATAAATTGTATTTCTTCTTATGACTCTTTTGAAACCTTCTATGCTGGTTATGGGCTTTTTGAAATTTTAAATGTGTTCACTGAAATGTGTCCCTAATGTCATAGATACTGCAGATAGTGGATTTGAACTTATCTCCCTTCTGGATTTAAAGTAATTGTGGGCTGTTATTAAAGTTTTTATAATCCCTTTTGGAAATCTGGCAGTATTTTTCTAGTTTAAAATAGAAATCTGCAGTATTAAAGCTTTCTTCCTTCTCACATTCCGCAAGAATATTCTTAAGTCTGTCAACAAACCTTGTGCTTTGCCTGTGCTCACAAATATAAAATTCATCTTCTTTCTTCTTCTATTACCATCAAGGCCAAGTTTTCATTCAGCTTTCAGAGGAAAGTGGATTGGACGTGCAACCTTTGATGGGTGTTTTTATGCATCACAAAGTCACTGAAGTCAGAGTTTCATCATGTAAATAGATAGGATGTGGTGATGTGTTGCTCCTAGTCAAGATAGAAATGGTGAAGTGCTAACCTGCTGCTTTGTTAACATCCATTCAGTGCTGTGGGTGAAAATTGCTTGTTTGGGTCTTTAGTCTGGGAAGACAGTAAAGAAGGGTACACACGTTGTCTGCGACATCAGTGTTTTCTGCTATGCAGAAATTATGTAGACTAAGTAAGGCTGACATTTTTCTCATTTTTCTCATTTTGTAGTAATTTCAGCCTTTAAGCTTGTTCTCAAAAAATAAGTATTTTAAGCAGCAGCTTGCATGGTGTGCACTTGTGCTGTCTAATCCTCTGAAAGAGTCATATTTGCTTTTATACTATGAGTAAAATTGTGGCTGATAGTGAGAAGCTGTTGCAGCAGCATAGAATTGCTTGTTTAGTTTTGAACTTCCAACTTTTCTTTGGTATTTTTATATTTTCGGGGTTTCTTCTAACCTGAGAAAATATCCGTCATCCTGGTGATAATTTAAATGACATAAATCTGAACCCAACATCTCTCTAAATGAAAGATTTAATTTCCTTCAGTTTTATAATTAACGTTGCATCTATTGACTACTTTTTTTCCTATTAAAATGTGAAGTACAGTCTATAGTTTTATAAAAAAATATATATATAGTAGCTGAGGAATCACCTTGTGAGAATGTAATGATAGTGTTGGAATATCCTTAGTGGATTTGGACCAATGACAGATATGAGTCCAACATAATTTGCTGCCTTAATTATACAAGATCATTATTTCTCATTCCACAGCATTTTTTTTTTCCTTTAGACTATCCTTTTAGACAGTCAGATGGTAATTTTTAATGTAAGTTCCAGTTCATTTGATTGGAAAGCCACAGTTTTGAAAAGCTCTAGTGATAAAGGTTAGTGCAGTACTTCATCAGCTTGTCCCCAATCTGTCAGTTTTCTCAGGACCAAAATTTGTCCAATTGCCTGAATCATCTACCTAGGCTGACTCCAGAGCTGAATGATGGCAGGAATGACCAAGAAGGGAATTCAGCTTTTTGTCTTAACATCCTTGTACCTGATAGTTAAATCAGGAATAAGTGCATTTAACCATCTCCTATAAAAATAATATACTTGAATTAACAGTGGCTGTTGAGAATCATGGCAAGATTTGTACCATCATCTTCAGCATGAGTGAACCACAAGGTATAAAAAATAGAAGCAATTTGGGTCAATTGTGTTAACTGTCATTTTGAAAAATACCTATTCCTGGTTAACTTTAACTTTACACAGGTACCAAAAAACCTTCTTGACTTAATGATGATATTAATGGATATGCCTCTTATGTATTATTTAATTGTCTTTGTAATATGTTGTCATGGCAGAAATTAGAGAATATAAGAATGTGTAAACAAAAAGTACTCGATAATAGCAGGATGGTGTGGAACATTAACGGTTCTTATTTGCAAGCTTTCATCTTCTTGGAAGCAGCTGAATTTAGGTAGACTTCTGATGTCTCACAATGGCCCTGGATGTTGCTGGTGGTGTCACTAGATAATAAATCATAGTGCATGCTCTTGGGTCAGGGCAAAAAGCAAATCTGTATCTGGGTGCAAGACCAGAGAGATGACAAATCTCCATAACCACACAAATTGTGTAAATGCAGGAAAACACTGCGAAATAAATAGAGATGTGTCTGGTAGCTTTGTATTCTGGAACAAACTGTGATCCATTGGTAGGGATCTGCTGGAAAAGAAAACTGAAAGAGCTGGATATCCACAGCAGTGAGCGATTTTTGACCATGAAGTGGCCTATTGTTTGGGAGAAGAGTAAGCCTATACACATCTACTTTCCAAGCATGGTGCTGCCAGCTGTATTTCTTTGAAGTTTTTATCTTCAAATCAAAGAATTAGACTACAAACAGCAGAATAAATAAATTTTTTGCTGGCAACCCTGTCCATGATATAAGCAAACTGATCAGCCCAGTTTAGTAGATCCAAAATGGTATGATTTCTAGTAACTCTTTTTACTACTGTCTGTTGTAGATTCACAAGAAATTACATTGGCAAATTTAATTTTCTGTTCATTCGATTTCTAGATGAGATGGATGAAGGAATGTGAAGACTCATAAGAGAGGCACAAAAAAACAAGCCTGCTTATAAGGGAACGTGGTGTTTTCCAGTTAGGTCTGAGACAATATTTGAACCTTTGCTTTTTGTCAGAGCATCTCTTGGATTTTTGGGATGTGCATACAGATATTTGTAGTAATGTAAGTGAATGTGCCTAAATGTGAGAAATGGAGGTGATGAGAGGCTGGTGAGTTCCTACTCATTTGTGCAGTTCATCATATTCTATATTAATTATTTTGCTGGCATTAGCCTGTACACATAGGGGAAGCGGGAAGTTGTGAATATATGTCACTATATGGTCTTAATCATGCTGTGTTGCTGATACCCCTTTGACTGGAGTTCTGTTTTCAGTGTGCAATCTGAGGAGGTTTCTCTGGACTCCATTTTTGCATTGCTGTGGTGGAGCGGAGCAATGGTGCATAGGCAGATATAAGATGAAGCTGGTTGGATCAAACAAGCACATAGTAATCATAGTTTGTATTTATCTGCTGCTTTCTCCTGAACTGTTTTACTCCAGAGTTCTCACAGTCAGCTTTCCAAGATGTGAAGGTAGGAGTGCATTACATGCTGTCATTCAGTGGCAATTGATATTTACTTGAGCTAATATTAAGTAGGGAATGTTTGATTGTCTGATGATAATTCTGTAATTAGTATTCTTAGTTATTAGAAGTCTCATTGGGTCTCATGAAACAATTTATTTACACGTAGCAATATGAATTAAGGTATGTATTTGCAGCTTGGCAAGTTTTCTCTTGGTGTCTCATCTTTCCAGTGAGTAGCTGTTGTTCATCTGCCATTTCAGTGGGGAGATGCTAGTTGTCTTAGTTCTTTATGGCAGAAAAAAGAAACAGCTCTTTAGACCAACAAAATTTGCTTACTTGTTACAGTGCAAAGCAAATGAGAAGCTCTAAATCCCACTTTTTAGAATCAAAATCACACAGAGAATTTGGAGGACCTTCAGGAGGGAGAACAGGTTACTATTCTAGCTCATGAAAGCAAGTGATGTTGATTAAATACAGGTAATGATCAATTGTGAAATTTAGAATAGTGAGGCAAAGTGAATGTCTTATTGTTCCAAGTTAAGCTGAGTTCTTAGGAAAAAAGAGTAAAAGATCTGGCCATGGGATCCTACAATGTTCACTTGGTCTTTTTGGAAGCTAACTAGCTTTTTTTAAATAATCAATTTTGCTCTTCTCTTGCTAACACTGATTTTATAACTGGGTATATGTGAAAGAGAGCCAATAGATTTTATTTGCAGAATGCCTGAAAGATTTTTAAGGCTGAAAGATAATTTTGCATAGTGATCTCCTGTTCTGGTCCAGATTGCAGATCTGTATGGCGATCATGTGCCCAAGCATATATGTGCTGTTTGACTTGGGTATACATTCTGACTCTCTGACCTTGTGTTCAACCTTGTGTGTTGAGATTCTGGTAGGCTGAGAGTCCCATCATTGATTTCATGGAATTTGGGACAAGTTGCAAGAAGCACTAATTGCTTCTTAAGAGCAAACAGGGAACAAAACTTGAATTTTTCCCACAGTGATTTGCTGCCAGAAGCTGCCTGCATCCACTCACATGTTGTTCTGTCTTGGTAAATCAATCTGCCTCCACATATCTGGCTTAGCTCTTCTGTGTTCTGGGAGATGTTATATTGGAATTATGATCAGCACAATGTATGTTCAGTGTGAAAAGTACACTGTGGAATGATAACACTAGCAGCACTGCACATGCTGTTTTGCTATAGGTTAGGAAGATTTAATTAGCACTGCTATTATTAAAGTGTTACTAATTAACGTTACACTGTAGTCATATGCTGTGAAAAGTTTTCAATAATCTGTTCAATAAGCTGTTTCACATATGTAACAGACATATGTTGTTATGCAAAAGAAAGGTGACTGAAATCAGGATTGCCTAGGGTTTTATTGATGTAGATGCATTTTCTAGGGAAAATGAAACTAAAGTCTTACAGATCACACAAGACTTCTGTATGTGTCGGTTCTACAGAAGGGGACATGTGAGTCTATGATCTTTGAAACCCCGAGAGAAGACCTTTAATGAAGCTTGACTTTGTGCCAGAATACTCGGAAATCAGTTTGAAAATATTATTGATGTGTTTATTGTAAGTTAAGACATTCAACATTGTAAAGGAATGCTGGAGTACTTTCGAAGTTAGGATGAAAACTACTTTAGAAGTACTTCCCATGAAAACACTCTTGCTCTTTGATGCTTCCATATGGTTGTGGCAAATGTTTCTGCTCCTTTATTTAAACTGGCAGGGAACCTGTAATTAAAGTATAGAAAGATGCACTGGAAAAAAAAAAAGTCTTTACTTTGAGAATTCAGCTGGATTTCCTAGCTATAGGGATATTTTTATTTGTAGAAAAGTAAGACATGCTTGGAAATGCAGAAGGCTGCTTTGATGCTCTCTCAAGACATCTGTCCTTGATTAGCTGCTTGAACCAGTGATGTGTGTTCGTGCCTTGTTGCCAGGGAAGCCATCACTGATGGCTTCTTTTGAGAAAGGAACAGCAGCAGATGAAAATGTACTCATTTGCTGCTTCATTCTGAGGCTGAAACATGCCCCAAATTAACTTTTGCACATTTCAGTTTTTGAAGGCTTTGTGGTTCTGTGACTGAATAATTGGGAAATACAAAAGCATAAGGGATAGAAAATACACTGTAAATTAAAAATGTTGAGCTATGGTTCATTCATTCACAACTACCATGCCATTTAAAAGATACCCTGTGAACAGCATTTGATCATGCAGTTATTTGTATTAATGGACTTCACCCAGGAAAACTTATTTCAGATGTATTCCTAGTAGTTGGTGAATTAAAAAAAGCCAATTACCTTTTATATCTTCCAATGTGAGACAAATTCCTTGTCTGATGTCTACTAGTTTAAGCTTCAGCAGCTGTTGCCAACAGCCTACCTGTCTAACCTAAGTAGCTTTTGGATTGCACCGTAATACTTTGAATGAAATTCTTTCAATAAATGAGTTTTCATGTTATAAATGAACATTTGTGAATTTCTGAAACTCCCTTAGTTACAAGGGACTGTCAGTGCCTAAACTGAAAAAGGTTGTTAGATTTAAATACAAATAAGTCTTTATTTTTTACTTGTTTCCAAGCAAATGGTGAATTGAATTTTTTAATAAGTCAGTGACAGTGAAATACTTAAGTTTTTGAAGTAATTTTGATAGCTTTCCTGCAGTTGTGTCTTATACACCTGTAGAGATGAGGCTAGAATAACAATACTGAGCTTCTTTGGTGAGTTTATTACAGAAGAATTACTACAGACTTCAAATCAATTTTGATTTTTTGCCTCACTGAAATGCATCATCTTCACAGAAAAGAAGGTGCGCCATTGTGATACTTGAAACTTCCTAAACAGCTTTAATATTGCTGTTCTTTTAGAAAAGGTCTGTCTTTCTCTTTGCATCTGAATGACTTTCTCATTGATCTGTCCAAATGAGCCTGGTAATGCCATACTTGCATAACTGCTTCCTGTGGAATTTCTGGCTGCAGGAAGGCATTGTTACCAGCAGAGCATGACTGTAGGCAGGGGCATCTCCTACAGGCTAGGGAGGTTTGAAGAGAGCAGAAGAGGCAATCCAAAGGTCATTCGAACATGGGGGTTTTTTTTATATGATGCAAAATAAAGAAGATGTTTCACCACAGAGTTTATTTTCTCTTCTTGCAGTGTTACTGGATTAAAAAATAATCCATAATGTAAACAATATTAGTGTTATTTGTAACTGCTTTCTACATTTTGGATAATGCTACTCTATGTGTGTCAAGAAACCAGTACATGGAGATAAACCAAGAATATAAGAACTAATCAGTTTATTTTAAACATGATTTGCTATCACTCTGCTGCTTTTGTGAAGACAGTAGTTATGTTTGGACATGACATGAAGCAGAATCTTTCAGCAAAATCCCTCATGAATTTTATGGTTGCAGTGGGGTTATTTCTTTCTGCCCTTTAAAAAGTATGGTACAGAAGTGATGTAAGATTTAATGGGACTCTCTTATGATTGAAAAAGTATAATTGCCTTTGGTGGACGCTGAACTAGGAAACAGGAAATACTGATCATGTGTGACGTAATCTAGGATTGAATTGCTTGTGTTTTTATTCCTTTTGGCATTTATCTGAAATTTCCTTTTTTAGCATTAGAAAACACAGGGAAGAATAATCTCAATGCCTCTTTATTATAACAGGTATTTCTGTGTAGGCTCAGCTTTGTTAGGAAAACTAGTTGTGACTGCTGGATAATTATAGGGTTGGGATTGCCCTTGGAAAGCTAGATGCAGTGCATGAATTAAAAGCTGGCAGATTTTTTGGCTTTCTTTAAAGGGGTGTTGTTGTTGATGGTGGCTTTTTCTTTTTTGACTAAACACAATATATTTTGATATATTAGTTTTCAAACTCATTTGTCTTTATTAAAAAGGGGCTATGTTAAGCTTTTGCAGGCCAATTTGGACTGTTTAGAATGACATGACTGGTGTTTAAATGTGGTCTTCAGAAAATGCTTTGTTAATGGAGTCTATATTTGTTCCTGCTCTCTTACTAAACAGTTTGAAAAGGGTAGAACTGGTTCACATCAAAGCTCTGGTTTGTCTAACAGCCTGTTAACATAAAATAAATTAAGTTGAACTAGGTCAGTATATTGTGATCTAATCATATTAATGCAATGTTTTGTTTTATTTTTTAAATACTATTATAATTTAAAAGATTGGTGTTTCCTGAACCTTGAACCTGAAAAAATAAGCTCTTGTATGTTTGACTCAACCCCCTTTTTTTTTCCTTTCTATATAAATACAGAAAATAGTAACTGTTCTTAAGATAAGTGTAGAAAACCAAGAAACTGCGTGACATACCTAGAGAAAAGAAGCAAGAAAGGCAGAAGTAAGGGGTGTTAGGTGGCCTTTTCCTATTCTCCAAATTAGCTTCTGGTAGGGAGATATCAGATCAATGAGAAAAGGGCCAGCAGTCCACTTCCAGTTGCATTTTATGTAGCATTTCACAGTAAACAAACTTTGGGTCTTAAGGCAAATGGTTTAAATGAAGCCTTTTAAAGAAGAAGTAAAACACCTAGTGTTTTAAATTTGGAGATTTTCACTGGTTTTGTTGCTATATCAAACAGACTAAATGATTTATGAGATTCTGAAATACTACAGAACATTTTTACTAACTTAAAAATATTTTGGATTGGCATGGTACAGAATAAATGGCAAGTCATTCTTGTGGCTGAGCCCCTATCCTCACTTTCCCTGTTGTAGATAAGAAGGTACAGGAAAAGGGGGAGGAGGGAGGGGGGAGCAGGGAGAGAAAGAGTAGAAAAGGACATGTGAAGGCTTTCATTTGGTGATTTTTATTTATTTTTGGTCCATATGCATTGGATCCAAGATGCTGGGTAGCTACAGACAAGTTACGAGTTGGCAGGTTTGCCTTGACAGCTGTTACCTTGGACTTTGGAATATCCTCCCTCATCAGTGGTACCATCTGGCTGTTCTGACATGATCTTTCTACTTCATCAGTCTTTGGTAAGTTGGGTAGAGCTGTGGGAGCTGTTTCATCCTGTGTTTCTAATGCTGTGTTGCTGTAATACAGTTATCTGTAAGAAGTCAGAGATCAAAAGGTAAGGCCTGAGGGGAGAAGGTAACATCAGATTTGTCATGTCTTAGACTGGTGTGACTACTGGTCTGCTGATTTGAAAGAAAAGGCACTGTCAGTTTTAAAATGAATACAGCCTTTGGCTCAGGAAATTCCTAAGGCAGAGGTGGGTACTGGGATGGATGTATTGGTGGAAAGATCCCTCTCTCTTGGGTATTTGGTACCTGTTTTCACAAAGAATCTGGTGTGGGCTGGTCAGAAACATGACCTTGCTTGCTCATTCACATTTGTTTAGGCCTGGAATGTCCTTAAATGATGATTTGTTAATCCTATTTATCAAAAGTAACCTGATGATCTGTGGCCCTACTGCTAGAATTCCCCCTGTCAACTTATGTTCATAAAAATGAGAATTAAAACTCCCTAAAAGAGTAAAATTAAATATTTCGTGTTTCAAATGCATAGAAACCTTCTAAATAGATGATGTTATTAAACAGGATGGGTATTAAATGGTGTATGACATTGTAGCAATGACTGTAAATCTTAAACCTTATAATGACACTGCTCATGTTTGCATGTTCATATGCTCTCTCCCACACCATATGAAAATAATTTAACTGGTCTAAATTCAGATAGCTTTCCTGGTTTCAGTGGGGAGCATTGGGAACTGCAGCTCTGTACTTTCCAGAAACAAAGTATAGTGGTTGCTAGCAAGGAGGCAGCTAATTAATAATGCCAATGATTTTATGTCAATAAAATGTAATGATTTTATGGTCAATAGGTGGAAATTATCTGCATTTGATTTTTATGTGGGAAAGTGAACAAAGAAATTATTTTTGTCCTTTAAACAGGAATCATGTACGTGCCTGCTACATAATGCAGGTTAAATTGGTTAAAATATTAGGAGTTATATAACTCCTAATTAGGAGTTATATTTATAAGCAAGTGAATCACACATAACACCAGTCTGTATTTTTGCTGTTCTTTTTTAGTGTATTTAATATAAAAAATGTGTTGTGGGAGTTTGTTCAGTTTTGTTTTAGTTATTTTACTCTTACAGTATCTTTTTCTCACCATAAAGATGATCAATCAATAATTAAAAAGATAAAGGTTCCGCATGCATCAGTTATTTTCCACTTTGTCCTGATGATAATGTCAATGTCAAATGCAAAATATTCTCCATAAAGACAATATATGGATGTAAATCAAATCTTACCAAATCAGTCTTAACTGGAAAGGTGGCACAGGGGAGATCTGAGCAGCGTGTTGGTCTTTTCCAAGTAACAAGTGGTAGGACAAGAGGAAACAGCCTAAAGTTGTGTAAAGGAAGGGTTAGGTTGGATATTAAGGTTTGGTTTTTTTCCCATGGAAAGAGTTGTCAAGCATTAGAACAGGCTGCCTGGTGCTGGAGTCCTTATCCCTGGAGGTGTTTAAAATATCTGTATATGTGGCACTTAGGGACTTGGCAGTGCTAGGTTTATGGTTGGACTTGATTTTCAATGTTTTTTCCAGCCTGAATGATTCTGTGACCCTATGACCTTATGGATAATAGATCCTTGCTAAACTATTTATAGGGTTTTATTGATGAGTTTACATGTTTGGTAGAGAAAGGTAATATTAATATTAAACCAAGTTTTATCTTTTAGGTCATGTAAATTAAGAAAAAATGTATATCACATGCTAACTAAAAGCCTTGCAGAATTTTGCAGTTATCATAGCATTCATTGAAAATGAGACTATTCCCTGTACATGCCTTTTTGATGTCTGATTCACAGGGGTAGATTCTTGACCTTGTGGTATTCAATACTTTAGTGAGGGTCTTTGCAGGTGGTGATGGCTTTATTCATTTGCCCTAGCACTAACAAAACAACGGGCTAAATTGCAGCTGTTTGGTAAGACATTGGGATGAACCCAAACTTTTTATTTCAATACAGACAATATTTATTCCATTGTATTGTTACCCTGTGAATTGCATCTTCACTTGGCCAAAACCATGTATTCTTGCTCTAAGAATAAATTGTTTATGGGTATAGAGTGACTACTGGGGATTTTTAAAGAGTCGGGACTAAAGTCTCTGTTATTCTTTTTCTGTGGTGAAAGAGAGCTGATCTATTCCCATTTATTTAAAAGATGAAGAAGACAAAAGGAATTATTTAAACCAGTCAGCAGAAATATAGAAAACATTGTCTTCTGTTTTAAAAGCTAATATGGCAGGCAGTATTTTTCTCCCCCATCCAACGGATTACCACAGTAGTATGTCTTACTACAGTTGATTGTTTTCATTATGCTTGGACAACCTTTCATGCACCTTTATTTGAGTTTGGCAGTGCTTTTGTTACTTTTCTTTTTAAAAGAGACATAGAGCTCAGAAGCTATATGCTACTTACTCTGAAGCTGAAGTTTTAACTTACTAGCTTCCTCAGAATGATTTGGGAATGTTGTGCTCTCTTGATTATTCTTTACCAAAATGTCGCATGTGCCACAGCAGAAGTAGCTGGGACGCACTCCTTAAGTTGTTCTCTAGGATTTAAATATTTTAGTTTAAGTACTGGTGAAAGAAGTGGCTATTGATGAGAAACAAAGGGGTATGTGTGTGTGTGTGCTTGTTTCCAGCTTTTACCCCATCATGGCATGTATTCCTGGAGGAAGAGCAGGAGATGGTCTCATACAGTGGAGAATTACAAACAAATATTTCTGTGCGGTTTATAGTCATAGAAGTACTATGGATGGTCTTGATCTAGACATTGGTTTTGCAATGATAAAACACTTTAATAGCAAGATTTTACCCATGCACAATTTCATTGCACCCCTTCAGACAGGATTAACTTTGTTACTTACTTGCATGACTAGATAAGGATGTTTTCTCTATAATGTTTTATTTGGAATGAATTTGAATGTTCACTTTCGGTATGTGAAAACAGCTAAAATGCTTCAAAATTTTTAAGTAACTTATTTTCCAGTTATTGTGGTAGCAAATCATGGATTTGTGCAAATGTAAGCCTTTTGTATTAGGAAGTCACAAAACTTCTAAAATAATAAATGGATATTCAATAATTTTACAAAAGCTTATTTAAAACTTGCAAATCTTGTTCTCATAGAAGGAAGTAAATATGCAGAATTTCTTGGTAGACTTGAGACTGTCAGAGGGAGATACAGCAAGTTCAAAAAATACAGTATCCTCATTTTTTTGTGGCTTACTGACAAAATAAGTGCTGAGGTCATATTTGTATATAAGTAATCTTTTGATGTTCTTCCTGATAATCAAATTGTCTGAGAAAATTCTTTGTGTTATCATAAATCTGTCTGTGCAGTCATTTTATGCAGGTGATTTTAAAAAGTAGATTTTAGACCTGAAAGAAATTGAAATGTTTCTTAGAAATGAGAAGGAAACTTCAATGAGGAGTATATGACATTATTCTTGTTAAAATCTTAACAGGCAAAATTGTGGATGCTTTTTAAAAAATACATCTTCACATCACATCCCAAGGAAAATCTTGACATTCTCACTCAGTGATGCTTAACCAATTTTCATAATAAGCGCTGCAGTCAGTATTCCCTCCCATGAGAAGAGAAAAAATGCAAGCTTGGTCTGGTAAAATTGGCAGGCTTTACTTTCTGCTGAGGAGTGAGCTCTGGAATCAAGGATTTTTCACAGAAAACACCTGATCTTTTATACTTCTTCTTCAAAGACTATAAAGTAGGGTGTTAGCTGGATGTTTGCTGGTAAACAAATGGTACCCTGTGAAGGGCTTTAAATATTAACATCCATCTGAGGAACACTATATAGCTAGAGGCCAATCTACAGGCAAGCTGTATTATTGTGCCAGCATATAGCAAAGTTAAACAAGCAGCTGTTTTCTGCACTGCCTTCAGCTTTTAGCTGGCCTTGTGTGGTCTGGATGGATTATGTTACAGTAATCTGGTCCTGATGAGACAGTCTTTGGTAAACATAGCAATGAACATAACTGGAACTCTCTTTTCTTACATATTTCTTTTTACGAATGGAATAGACAAAAAAAGTAGTGCTTACTTATGACTCTCCATTTGAATAAGAGTTTCCCAAGAATTAATGAGACCCTTAGGTGTGATCTTGTACGAGAAGAAATGCACTTTATTTCTTCCCCAGAAAAGCTGTGTACGCTGTCATCACTTGATTGAAACTTAGGCTTTTTCTGGGCATTTCTCTTTAAAATTTATTTACGAGTTTTTATTAAAGACCAACCGTGTATTTACTCCAGGAAGGGGGAAAGGTTTCCTTCTGTCCTGTAAGAAATCTGTTTCACCAGCTCAGTAACAGGGCCAGTATTCTCTGTGTTGATTTCACCTGGCCACTGCTCCTACAAAGTTTGCCTTCATAGCAGCCATGGCACTGTGTCTTGATTGCTCTACCTCAGAGCAAGGCTCCATACTCTTATTACAATAATTTTGTTGGTGCTGGCAAGCAAAAGTATTGAACTAATCCCCTACTGTTCTGATTGATTTCCACAGTTTTCTGGCATTAACTCAGTTTTGCCTCAGCAGCCTTAGTCATCTGCATCTGGTCCAGCTTCTGGCTAATTTCATGCAGGGGGTCAGTAGCTCCAGTGAAAGACTGATGTCTGATTCGTGTGGTTCAAGACTGAAGGGATGATTGCAACCCTCAGTTCTTCCACAAGTCAGTCTGATAGAACAAAGGATTATATGATATCAGTGTCATTAAACTGTGCCTGACCAAAATGGCTTTCAAATGTACCAGTTTTGTCTTTTTATTGAACTGAGGGTGGCCATAAAATCTTTGCACTGTCCTCATGGGGACAAGGGCTGCAATTTTCTGTAGCTAGCTTGTGGGAATTTCCAAGAGCGAATACATTGACCCTCTGCTGAAAACTGTTTATATATCAACAGTTTTTTCTTTTATGGTTTCCACTATTTAATGTTTATTTTCAAGTGTTGGTGTGCTGTATGGATGCAGATCAGTTGAACTTGTCCTTCTGAATCAGTTATTGCAAATGCTGCTATATTGGTACTCTTCCTTAAGTTTGTCAGATGTCCACAAGACATGACTGTTTTGGTGGTGTATTATGAATGTATGCTTTGAGCATTTTTTTGTGACACATTATGGAATTTTTCTTTTTTTCCCTTAAACTACAGAGGGAACCTCTCCCTGCCTAAGATTTTTCTGGTGAAAGAGTGCTCTAATAAATTATGTTTTAGGAGGTAGGGTGTGAAGAATTGTGAAAGAGTTATTAAAACATGGTCAGAAGTCTCAAAAAAAAAAGAGCTGGAGGACAAAAATGTTTCATATGCCAGTTTATACTTGCTGTGAGATTTAGCCAAGTATTTCAAGTTTTGAGTCATGACAAGGTTCTACTGTGCTGATGAATGGTTTTTCATGCACTGTTTGATTGTAGATTGTAGAGATGAAACTTGATGCTGAAAATGGGAAATACTGAGCTAGCCTTACTGCTGTGGGATACCATTCCTTTAGACAAAGGCAGAGTAGAGTGCTGGCTGGACATCATGTGCAGACCTAGGTGTCTCAGACATTTTATGAAAGAACAATTCCAGCTATTTCCTATCCTTTAACTACTAGTTTCAACACTACTAAGTGAGGAACTAACAGTCTGCTATTTGTAGTCACTTAAAATGAACTTGTGAACTTCCTTAATGAATCATGAAGCTATTTCATTAAAAAATATCTAATCAAATTATAATATTTTAGCTGTTGGAAGTATAGTCCTTACAGTTACGGATTTACAACTTGTCTAAACCATAACATTTCTGCTTAGTAGATCTTGTCACATAGGAATGCTGCTTAAATTTTTTTTATTATGTTTGAGGAAAATCCTGTAAAACAGCTTTATATAAAGCCTATGATGTAATAACTTCATAGCCTTATCCTAACCCCTGTACATCTCTAAAGATACTGCCTGTAAAGGAGGCACGGTTTGTGTCCAAATACTCTGTGTATACTGAGCATGTACCTCCCTTCTCAAATACTTACAAATGGGAAACAAGACACAAAAGGAAATCATTAGTGTGAACATAGTGATAAAAAGACATTTCTTAACTTTTTCAGAAGAGAGTATTTGCCATTGCAAACTTTTACTATAGTATAAAAAACTTCCCCCTCCACTAAGAAATCTGAGCATGGTACAAATGTGACCACAAAAAAACTAGCATACTCAAAGATGAAAAAACAGAGAAAAAATCTCCCTCCCAGCAATGTTTGTAATTCTCATGAGACATTTCCTGATTAAATACTTCCCATTTTATTAGTTTATTCCTGAGTATATTTGTTTATGAAGGAAGGCAATATGTATTTAACCACAGATCACATATTGTATCAAATATCTGATGTTTATAGTAATAAATAAAAATGGTTTTTAGTACTTGTGTGTACTATCAGTCAACTTAGTCACTTAGTAAC
Organism: Pseudopodoces humilis; assembly: GCF_049639895.1. Classification (NCBI taxonomy): domain Eukaryota; kingdom Metazoa; phylum Chordata; class Aves; order Passeriformes; family Paridae; genus Pseudopodoces; species Pseudopodoces humilis. Next base: position 33,879,839 of record NC_142202.1, on the reverse strand, counting down.
ATTTAAATTATTTTTATTTTTAATATATGAGTCAACATAAATTCATTTGCTGAGAAGGCACATAGGAAAATATGGTATAATTAAGAAGCAGCATATGATGGATATCAAAAAAAGAATTAGAATGATAATAGCTTGAGTTTTTGTTACCTCCAAAAAATAAGTTGGTTCTGTACCTTTCTGAGTTTCTTGGGTGATGTATTTAAATTAAACAGTTGAAGAAAGAAAAGGAAATTTTGAAAATGAAGTAGATGCCACACTGACACTGTATTTGAATACCGTACAGGTTTCTTAAAGGAAAACATGTTTGTGATCAGGATGAGCGAGCTTTTTTGGTTAAAAGAGGAGAAACTGAAGGTTCTATTCAAAACTCACTTAAAATGCTGAATTTTTCTAAACTATTCAAAAGTCACTTAAAATGCTGAAATAACTCCCTTGTGTTTACCACCACCTCCTTTTGGAGAGAGACCTCTTTCATCTGCGTTTAACTTCTTAAAGAGAAAAACAGGTAGGATAAGATCCTTTCCCCCCAAACTGTTGCTTCAGTCTTCCTTAAATTTAGCATTTGTGTTCCATGCTCCATAAGAAGCTCCAGACCCATGCCAGCTTCTTTACAGATTTTATTTTATTTCTCATTATTTATTTTCCTGTATTCTTATTCTCATTTTCTTGTTGGTGCTGCAGAAAAATGTATTGTTGCCAAAGTTTGGTATTCTGAAGTATGAAATACAGCCTGTTATGTAAAAACAGCAGAAAAGTGACATTTTGATGGGAAAAATAATCTATTGAAGTCAGTCCTTGGTAAACAATTGAAAGAATGTGTTCTCCCTGCCATTGAAATTATTTCCATCACAAAGAAAGAAATCCTTGAGCTATCTCAATTTACTTATTTCCTCTCATGAATCAAATGTATACTTCTGTGTTTCTAGTCTATTACAATCTATACTTGTTATATTGATTTGTGTGTTTCTAGCAAACAAGATCAATGATTTTGATATAGCAGAGACAGTATGTTATAGTCCACACAATCTTATTTCTAAATCTCAAACAGTGAAGTGAAACTGTTTAAAAACACATTTTTCAATTAGATTTCTAATGCATTCACATAAGAAAAGAATCTCCAGAGGGTTCAGGTGAAGGCAGGTATTATAAAAAGTGCCAGTCAGCTACCAAATTAATATAATTAAACATTAGATCACTATCCAAAAATAATATCAGAGCAGAATTGACAGTTTTCAATTATCTTATTATAGGACTAAGCCAGCTTTTGCTCACAAGGGATTAATTATCACTGTATGTTTCCATATGAGCCTGCACTCAAATCACCATTGTAGCTGTCACTTTGACTTTGGTTTTGTCTTTTTTTGATAGGTGACTGTACAGTCATGAAGCGCTGAAAGGTTGTTAAAGTTTGTAGTGGAAAAATTATTTAATCTTTACTCTGCTGGTAAATTTGACTCTTAAGGACCCCACCAAATGTGTTGGACTGCTGCCCTGTACTGTGTTTGTGCTGTGTAAACAAACATCTGGCCTGGCTGTTGGCCTGGCTGTTGAGGTTGTGTACCTAACCCTAAATTAGCAGAACAGTATATTTGTACCTGAATTCTTATTACACTGTGAATTTATGAATCATAGTAAGCCAGGTGATGAAAGGGAAGGTGTTAACTGATGAATTTAATGTTGCTGGACTGCAGTTATCTATGCCAGAAATGGAAATGAATTTGTGTGTGAATGAGTGTTGGTGCTACACCTAACTGAGATAGGTGTGAAGCATTGCTGATAGAGAAATCTAATTCTCCAAAGTGTGATGGTTGCTAGTGTCAGCCAATGGAAATGTCTCATCTTCCACTTGCAGGGCTACAAGAGCCTAGAGAGAGTAAAGTGGGAGATGGGACACAGCCAGGACTGGGTAGAGGACTGAGGTGGAGGCATTCGCCTCTTCTGATCATAAAGCTGTAGGGGAAAACTGTATCTGAATGCTTGAGTCCATGACTGCATAAGTTAAACTGAAGTGGAGATACTGTTGATTTCCCCTTCTTGCCTTCATTAATCATAGTTGCTGCTTCCTTGCCCCACAGCATTAGCAGCCAACTGACCAAAAAGAGAAGGATGGGTCAGGGTTTGAATCAGTTAAAACCAGTCCCAGAGAAAGTGAGATGGAAAAGCAGGTCACAGAATTTAAAGTCTCCAGATCTGTTAAAGTAATAAATAAAATAGTATGCTTGAAGGTGGCATTATAATTTTAAGTCCGTGCATAGCTGGACTTGGTTCAGAATTCCTGTTGTGTTTGTTTTTAGCATATTTGTTTTTTGGTGCTTTCTTCTGTAACTAATTTGTGAGTGACCTTTCAATAAATTAACTGATCTCACACATTTGCCTTTGATATAATAGAGCATTCCCTTTGGTTTTCAATTTCAGTTAATCAGGAATCCTGTATTACAAAAAGCAAAGTATTTTGAGATCTGATTCTAAATGTCTCTTGGTAAAAGTCTTACTGACCATACCAATATTTCTGGATGAAGTACAGTGGCCCAGTTGTTGAGAATTCATTCTTAATACATCAGATTCCTTTAAATGAAACCTACTTATCAGCAATTCTGAAGTGGTATGAAAAAGCTGATACTTGCTATAGAATAACTAGTATTTGAATTGCTTTTTGGCTGGCGAAAGACAAGGGATTTATTTGAAAGTAAGGGAAAATATGTTAAGCTTTATTGTGCTTTAGTGCATGGAATACTCATGGAGCAATTTAAGCTAAGACGGATGAAGTAGAAGGTTGTTTAAGCAAGACTTTTTGGTCCTACCCAGAATGTACTTTAGGGAATATTTGAATTGCAGATACTTCCACTTGTAACAAGAAATTAAATTTTGATTTAGACATACTAAAATTAGTAGTAAATATTATTTAGTCCAGTTTTTCTCATCAGGTGTCAAGAATTGTAGGTGAGTTTGTTTTTTTTTTTCTCTTTCCCATCCTCCTTTCTGCAATAACCAAAAACTATAAGGAAACAAAGTCTTTTAAGCAAAGCCATGTGTGGTAACAATTATAAGCAATACATGTGGATACCCTGTAGTTTGTGTGTTTGCCTAGGGCTTTTGTTGTTAGAGCACCATCATATGCCAGCTACAGTGCTAGCAAATTTTTTTTATTTTTATTTTTTAAATTTTTTTTTATTTTTATTTTATTTTTTAGATTTTATTTCAGTATGAGGTAGGTAAAAGAAATGAAAATGCTGGCTACCTTCCTTCTTGAGTAGAGCAGTTTGTCAGCTGAGTACATCTGGCCTTTGACAGGCATGCTTGTATTTGATTACCTACTGAAGATGTAGTGCAGGCACACACAAGTTGGGTAAACATGCTGAGGGGGCAGTTTCCTTACCTCCCATGAAGAATATTCATCTTGTTTTATGTAGAATTAAACTCATGCAGTTTCTGTTAGAAGGAACTTTTACTAAGTCATTAATTATTTATGTGAATTTACATGCTATACTTTTGTCAAAAAATGATTTTATGATTTAATATGTTGTTGTAATGAATATACACAATAAAACAGTGTTTTTTAAGATGCTGGATCTTAAAAGAAATAAGAGGCTTTTTCTTTTGTGTGTGTTTTACCTGCAGATGATGCAATTATTCTGTTTAAGTCTACTCAGAGAGGAGAGCTAGAGAGCATGAAGTGTTTAGTGAAAGATTCATTGACCTTCACCCCCAGACTGCTTACATGAGCAATGCCTACAGTGGGACACAAAAAAGTCTTTGCTTAACCAATACACTTGAGCAAAATATATCTGCAATATTTTTCTTTAACGTTTGCCATTATGGCAGTCATGAGTAGCTTATATTGCTGCATCGTCTGTTTCTCTCGTCTTCTTTTAGTTGCCATGATTTGGGTTGTTTTTTCTTTTTAAAGGCAAGAAGATGCATAACTAAAACATAATGACTTACCTGCTGAATATTTTAAGTGTAGCAAAGAAACTGAAATAAGATTTGACAACTTGACTTATGATGTGTGGTGGAGAGAAGGGAAAAATATTTTAAGGGGACTGCATTGCTCAGAGACATTCAGAGAGCTCTGCAAATCAATGCTGAGAGTGACGGACTCATATATCAACCATGACTCTGCACCAGCTAGAAAGTAATGAGAACTTCAGTAATTTGGCTCTGCTATGGTTGAATGCTGCTTCTGGGTGAAATTTCATGAGCATATTAGAAGTGAGACCAGGTCACTTCTGTTTTAGCAGACTGAGGTAATTTTAAAAATAGTGGTACTTGCCCTGGAAATAAAACTTAGGTGAACAGCAAACTATAGCTGTATTTGAGAGTAAGTGTATGAATTACTCTTGAGCCATTTATTTGCACCCTTTCTGTAGTATTTTTGAGTTGTTGTTTCCTCATCAGATAGATTTGAGGGTAAATCTGTAAATAAAGAGGTTAAGAAATGTATTCACAGGTAAACTGTGAGAAACTGTTGTGGTTTATATACCAGGATATTGGGATAACTCACTCTGTGGGAGATGTTAAAAAAGAAAATAAAAAAGAAAACCAACCCCTTAATGTTTACTTTTTCTGGTACTACTCTTTTCATACCTTCCTTACATGAAAAAGTGGTGTGTTTACTTGCTCTTCTTTTAGCTGGAATAGGAAACTTTGCTGTAGCCTGAGATTTTGCAAAGTAAAGAAGGGCTGTTCTTTTGATACTGAAAGGGAAAACACTTCTGATTTGCACTGGGAAGCCTCTTTTTGTAACTAGTTTTAGATTCACCCTGCTCTAAGAAATCTTCTAGTGTAGTAGTACATTACCAACGTATTCTGATTAGGTTAGAATGACTTTCAAGAAAATATTTTAGTTGTTTACCAAAATAGATCAGAATCAAATTAAATTTGTACAGTGATGACAGTCCATCAGGGAGCCTCTTTGAGCCTTATGGAGAATGAGGATTGACTACTGTTAATGCATGAATAATGTTTAACTCATTGCCTTTGTATTGCTTTCCAAATCATGCTGTTGTTTACAGAAGTCAGAGGCTTGTCCAAAGACAAGCTCTATTTTTGAAAACTGGCAAAATTTTCCATGAGGAAATCATTTGGATGAATAATAAGAGGTATGTTGTCTTTCCCCTCTGCCCCATGTTTAAAGCATCTTTCTCTCATTGCCAAGCCATATCTTGTTCTTTTGGGTTGCAGTTACTGTTATCAGATACTCAGATGGCTGTAAGAAGTCAGAGTGGATATTTTCCACTTTTTCCTGAGCTAAAAATGTATTATTATGGCTTCTTTTCTTCTATATATTTAAAGTCCTGCTAGAGTAATCCATCTCTATCCCTTCCATGGGTTGCTGCTGCAGTGTGGGTTCATCTTAAGTACAGTGGGAAGCTGAATTTTGTCCCTCAAGTTTAGAAATTGTCAGTCAAATTTCTGAATTAAAAAATTCCCAAACCAACAACATTTTTCAATCCAATTTAAAATTAGTTTACATTTTTCTATAAAATAACACATAGTTTAAAAAAATTATCTCAACATTTAAAATTTGTGTATTCAACTGTTATTCGTGTATTTGTTGCTTTTCCCATGATAACATTAATTTTAAAATATGCAAAGATTAAAAAAAAAAGTTTCAATATAGCATGAACAGATGGCACTAGATTATTGAAATGACCTTTGGACTGAAAAATAAATTTTTATACAAGAACTTTCTGACTTCCTCTTAGCTTTGAAAATAGTTCATGTAAGAGAGTCTGTTACAACAGTTTTCACGCATCCATGGATAGATGTGATTTATGGCAGTAATCCTCAACTAAAAATGTGTAGCAGAGTGAAATCACATTTCTTTAAGTCTTATCTTCCTTGCTGCCTATCTGTGTGATACACATGGTAAATATGGGCAGGATCTAGCCTGAACACCTCCCAGTACCAGGAGGGTAAGTAGGGGAATCCTTGAGCATTGAGCTCAAGAATGACTGAAATTCCATTGTTTCCAGGACTATCACAGCCTCTTGTCTAACTGATAAGCTCTTCCAGTTAAAATAATTGCAGAATAGTGATTGTCATTCCTGGAAAATGCCTGATTAGATGCTCTCTAGAGTAGAGAGTAGTTAGAGTAGAATAAATCAGTGACAGGAAGGGAGGAGATGTTTTGCCTTTGTTGTTCAGTCATGTTGATTTCCAGTATGCAGGTGGCATCTTCATGCTAGAGTGATAGACATATTAGAAAAATATACCAGTGGGACTTTGCCCCATTTCAGTCAAAATTGCAGAGGTAATTAATGGGGTAAGGAGAAAATGCCACTCTCTTAGATAACTGTTCAGCACATTAGATAAAAACATGAGTCACTCCTTTGGACAGGAATAGCCATTGCAGAGGAAGCTGTTGGGCTTTGATGGCTTGGATGAAGGAGGTTGTTAGAAGTCCTGAACAAGAATTTGAAATGAGGAATATTGAATATATTTCCAAAATTATTCTTTCCAGGAAACAGTACTTCATATTCCATCTTAAAATTAATTTTAAAATTAAGAAACCTTAGGTACAAGAAATATACTTTATCTTTTGCTTTTCAGAATCAATCCTCTTAAATTCATTAGTTTTCCATATGTTGTCTCTAGGGCATAATTTTGTGATAACTGTATGCTCTATTTGTGATATTTGATAGTCGTTCTTGAGGGGCAGGTAAGCTTGTTAGTGCCCAAAGCAGTAAATGCAGTTACCTGAATGGTGGGGCCTTGTCTAGAGAGGGTTGGGTTTCAAGGCAGGGCTTTTTGCCTTGCAGTTTTTTTTCTTTTTAATTAGACATTGCTCCACATATTTTTCAGCTGAGAAGTATATTAAGAGATATTTGGACCAGGTCTTCTATGACAATCAGAATCATCAAGGTTGGAAGAGACTTTTAAGCATTAAGTCAATTTTTTCACAGAAGGAGATCAGGTTGGTCAAACAGGACCTTCCATTTGTAAATCCATATTGGCTGGGCTTGGTCCCCTGGTTGTCCTGCATGTGTAATGGCACTCAGAATCATCTCTTCCACAACCTTGCCTGGAACCACAGTCAGTGTGATGGGTCTGTAATGACCTGGATCATCCTTCTGACCCTAACAAAATTTCATTAATAATTTGCTTGACCTTACTACTACTCTGGCACTCCTACTACCACAGAAATTGCCTGGATAAGTTAAAAACTGGCAAGGGCTTTCATCCATCCTGGTATCAAGCTTATTTTTAACAACTAAGTGCCCAACCTTGAAAATTAAATTAAAGGGTCATATTGCATGCCTCTTCACTGCTATCTATGGAAGAACTCTTGCTCATTGCACATGTTGCAATTACACATGGAAGCCTGTGTTGGTGGTGCTGGACTGCAGATTTTCTGTGGGTTTGGGTGGCCTTCAGAAAGGGAGGTGATGGCAGGCCTAGAGGAGCACTCCTTGTCCTTGATACTGTTAGTACACTTCCCAGCGGTTAATTTATCATGAGCTACTGCCTTGCTGACCTCTGCAGAGAACTAAAATAATGTACTTTTTAGGTTTTTGTGAGAGATGGATGCCACTTCCCACAATCCAATTCAGTTGCCTGTGATAAAACTAAGTGTGCCAAGCCAAAACTAAATGTGAATGAGGCTGCACTGAGGTGCATGGGGGAAGGAGTTGACTTATTCCCATTTGTTTTCTTTCAAGAAACACTGGTAAAGTTTGAAAGATTGCTACTTGTCAGGAATCTATCTTCTGTTTCATCATTGTGTAGTAGCTTGATTTCCAGTCCCTCATGTTTTGTGACAGCCTTGTAAGAAACTAATGCTGCTGCTGTGACTGCTCAGAAAGGAGAAGTGAAAGGGATGTTATCTAGAATTGTATTACAAACCTGCTTTCATGTAAGGACCCCATTACATTGCTTACATTTTTTTATATTACACCATGTGCTTTGCCTTTTTAATCACACCATACCTAATTTCAGTTTTTGGGGGTTTGTTTATTTTATTCAGCCTCTACTGCAGAAGATGATTAATGAGCAATACTTTTTTCTTTTAACCTGCTGTGTATGCAGTGCTGCATGCCACTGCAGTTTGTCTCTTCTTTTGTATCCACTGGACGCCTGCTTTTTTTTTTGTTTTTTTTTTGTTTTATTTTTGTCCCAGTATAAACCTATTTGGCTTGCTGATGCCTCCCAGGAATATGTAGCTTCTCAAAAAGTTTGTGCATAAAATACAGATGCAGATGTTTGTGTATGTTTTAAATTAGATGTCTAAAGTATTTAGTATTCAGATACAATAGTTTGTTTTGGGCAAATGAAATTTAATTACAAGGCAGATTGTACTTGTCTTCAAAAATAGGATACAAGACAAAAATCTAATCCATTTCTTCTACAATAACTGTTGCAGTAAAAATTCAAATTCATAGACTATTTGTCATATAAACAACTGTTCTTGAAGTTATAATTCATAAATAAGGACAAGAATTAGATTCCAAACAGCCTCCTGGCAAATGCAACAAAAGACGAGATGATCTAGTTTCGTAATGGGGAGTCTGTTGCCCTCTGTGACAAGCCTGAGAAGAGATAACGTGCATATGGGACTGATATGGAGGTCATGTAAGGAGGAATCTTTTAATTTAATTAAAAGCATAATTAATCATAGAGAGATTGTGTTACCCTCTATGGTTGGATTTTATGTGTCTGCAGTGTTTGCAAGCCAAAAAGTAAATGTATTTTTGACATTTAAAGATGAGAAAGTATCACTTTTTTTTTTTTGCCAAGAAACTTATCTGATGAAGAAAGAATTAGTGAAATATTAAATGTCAATTTGCTGGCAAACATAAAATAGGCAATGCAAACCTTTGTCTCTTGCAGAAAACACTTTTTTCCACACTGACTTGTTCTGTTGAGTTCTGCCTCTAGGATTTTTCGTAGAAGACTGCTATCATACTTGTTATGTGGTGCTGTTCAGTGGCCACAAAAGCTAAGGCATGAGGCATGAATTTTAGAATAAATGATACATTAAGGATTTAACAAAATAACATTTGCATTATGATGCTGCCTTCCATTTTCTGAGAACAAGCTGAAGAGTATAATACACTTAACTCCATTTTAACAGGAACAGTTGCCTATGATGAAATGATATTCCTTTTGCTTGATGAATCTTCATTTTATCAAGAGCTAATGAGCCTCCGCTGCGCTCCTCCAGCTGAGAAGAGAGAAGGAATTTGTTGTTTCACATGGCTGGAACACCTTAGCTCCTGTTGTGCTAGTGGTTCAGCATTTCTTGTAATTGGTCTGAAAGCAAAGGGTCATCCGTTATGAACCTGCTGTTCATCACCTCTGTCTTGCTAAAATGACATCAATTTATCTATCTATCGTAAAGTTACTGGGCCAGCAGTCTGAGACTTTGATGGCTTATTTCAAGATAGAGTCGTCCTGAGACATAATGCATTCTACTTCCCGAATTCTTCATCTGCAGGAATACTGAAATAATTATTAGCAAAATTGGGATTGTGCACACGTGTTTTGTAGTCTGTAACTTTTTAGAGATGGCATCTACATACTTCACTTTGCTATAATGAACGGTGTAGAGTAGTTATTTTTTCAAATTCCAGCATTGAACTCTGATTCCTCAGAAAAGCATCAATTTTCTTGCAACTAATAGTGGAAATTGATAGTTACCAAGACTGTTCAGAGTAATTTACCAGGCCTATGAGAAAGAAAGACTCAGGAATCTAGCCTAGCACAACATCTTTAACTTGTTAGTGTGACTGCAGTAACATTAGCCTTTTGGCAAGTCATAAACGCTGAGCCTGATTTCCTCCTATAGGGTGAATGTACTAAAGGAAGGGAGAAGTTCATTTTGGTTCCTGAACTGCTAGAACTGGGTGGCCTCTTGTCTTCCCCCACATTGTATCATGTGCTCTTCTAACTCAAAGAAATTTTTCTAAGGTTCTCAGGTCAACATAAACATATGTTTCTCTTCTGCATTCCTCCTTTTCAGAATTTCCTGACTGGTTGTTCTGAGTTTTTGCATTTAAAACTTTTATTCCGTGTCCAAGTATAATCTGGTATTAAAAATCATGGATAGTCTCCATGGATTATGGTAACCAGAGCTATCACAGACTCCTCAACTGCTATTTACACCATGTAAAAATTTACAAGAACTGAAGCAATAGTGTAGTTAAGTCAGTTCATTGTTCTATTTTGAGCAGTGTTGAAAGTGTATGTAAGAGGTTGCAAATCCTGAATAGCTAAAGCTAAATAATAGCTAAATAATAGCTGAAGACCATAGGATTTAAAAAAAATTGCCACGTACACTTGCATAATCTTGTGTATAAAACATGTGGTAAAGATGGATAGAACACAGCACAATAAGAAGCATAATGATTTCCTTCCAAGTATCAAGAAGTGTGTAGGTAAAGAAGGGCTGCTTGGTGATGACACTGCTTCCTGCAGCAAAGCAGGAGGAGAGCATACTAAAGACCAGTAACAAAGAACCAGACAAAGAGAGAAGAATTTGGGTAAGTATTTGAAAAAGTTGCTTCCCAGGTAGAAAGGAGACCATTTAAAGGATAGGTGACTGTTGTAGGGGAAATACAAACTAGCAAGTGGGCTAAGGAGAGAAAAGAAAAAGCAGAACATACATAAAGTGCAAAAAATGTGTAGTAAGAAGAGAGCTACCCATGTTATGATTGAGAGTGTTAGAAAATAAGACAGGAAATAAGATACTAAATGAAGTGACACAACTGGGATGGTGGCAAGAGCTGAGCTGATATATGATGTAGCTCCAACAAAAGAGGTGGTAAATAAAGGAGAGATGTTTCTTGCTGGTTTCACATGGAAGTGATAGGATTGCTTAGTAGATTTTTGTTTGGCCATCCTTCTCCAAAACACTTGCTCAATTTACTGCCTGTGTAGTGTATGTTCAGTCATCATGGTTTGAGTTATAAAAACTCAACACCTTGATGCATTTAGAAATGCCATTTCAATTCTTTAAAATCTATTTGAAAGCCGAGAAAAGCTTAAAGCGAAAAAGTACATCTTTGAGTGCAAAAATTAACTTTGCTTCCAAAATACATTAGGAGAGCCATTTTTTAAATCTCTATGCTTTCTTTGAGCTTCATCTTTATTCTGCCTTTATGAATTCAGATCCCTTGTGTCCTTTCCTTTTTCCCCTGTTTGGGACATCTCTTGATTGTTTCACAATTTATCTTTGCTGCCCAGGGAATCCAACCGTCTGGGGCTAGTGGCTTTATCCTGCCTTGGTGTCAAGGTCAAAATCTTTAATTTTACAGGTAGAGTGAGTATTGTGACCTCAGGGTCTGCTGCTGTATATTTAAATGCTGTCAGTGTTCTTAGAATGGCAATGTCTGAGGTTTATATATGTCAGCTGCTTTATTGGCTCTTTGATATTTTGTCTAATTTCTCTTAGCAAGCATATAGGTATTTTCTTGTTAACACCAAAAGCCTGTGGCAGTAAAAACCCTCAGATAAAAAAAGAGGCTTAACAACATTCTTATTACAATTAAATTGAAGAGTATATTTGTAAAGGTAAAAACAGTTTTGGTAACATAATAGACATAAGTTTGCCTTACTACAGTTTCTGCATTATATCTTTGATCAATAGTTATGCTAAGGATGTCTTTCATATATTTCTATTCTTGGAAAAGCCATTGAAACAGGGAAGAATTTGAATTACATTTTGCATCTTTCCTTTGGTCCATTTTTTTGCCGATATAGAGTACTTAGACTTTCTGATTGGATCTGCCTGTCTTTCATCAACGAGATGTAGTAGGAATATAAACTGAAACATGGGATCTCTTGTGTATTTTCCGTATTACTTGGATCTTAACAATGATTCGGATCAGTACTAATTCACTGAAACAATTGCAGTAGCTTCTTTGCACAAATATATCAACATATTTCTATGTTTTCAAAAAACACAAGGTAAGTAAATTAAGGAAGGTGTCAGGAAAAGCCAGTTACTCTAAAAGGGGAAAATACCATTTCAGTTGCACATAGGAGTTGAGAGACTAATGTGTATTTGGAGCAAAACTAGATGATGTTTCAGCTCTAACAAATGGGTAATTTATTAAATCATTTATTCTGACATTTCTTCCTGATGTTATAAATTTGGTTTCTGGTGAATAATTTTTAGACACATCTAACAAATTTTATTATTGCTTTAAGGTGTAGAAGTGTCACAGTAACTCAACAAAATAATTACAATATTTCTTTTCCCTTAGGAGCAAAAGAAAAACTTTCTGTCAGCCCCCACCCCAAATTTTTTGAGATCTTATTGCCTAAATATTTTACTTCTCGCCCCTTCCAATCTCCTGATCTTTTAAAAACAAAAAGCAAACAAACAAACCAACCTAAATCTGGTAATCTGCTTTGACAATATCAGCTAAAACAGATGACTAATATGGAAGAATAATGGGCCTCTGAGAACATCTAATAACTTTAAGGGCCTTGGATCTAGAGTTGCCGAGAACATTTTCCGTTATCCATTTCCAAACTATTCTTTGTCTATTAAGAAAAACAAAAGAAAAAAAAACTACAGTTTTCTTAAAATTTAGTCATCTTGTTGATATGCTGGTTTGAACTGCATGAAAGCACTTATTTATCCATTACACACCACTTAAAATTCTATGTTAGCTATTTATATGTGCCAGTTGACTGAATATTTTGAAAGGCTGCCCTCAAATTTGCATTATTTCTGCTGATAGTCCTGTGAATAACAAACTGATGTACTCGTGAAAGCTAAACAAACTTCTACAGGCAGAAATTACAAATTCACAGGTCAGCCTTTCCATTAGAAAGAAAACCAGAGGAACCCCACCCAATTGTCTTCTTGGATTTGACCTATACTTAATATTAATAATATTAAGACTTAATATTTGGTATTGAAAGGAGATGTGGCAGTTATCTGATGCCAGATCAATACCGGAAGCTGTAATTTTGAGAAAGGTGAAAAAGACTTTTTGAAACAATCTGTTGGCATCCATGAAACCCCCAAAACTGGATACCTTAATCAGTTGAGTAGCTGTGTTGCCTTTTTTAAAGAATGTGGTGTATTGTTTCTAGTCAAAAATGTTTTTGTCTGCTCAGTTTGCATTAAGATAGATTACCCATGCTGTATGTGCAAATTGTGGCTGCACTCAGTGGTCCAGGCATATGGACATTTGTGCTGACTGAGCTGTTTTAACAACTCTTATCAACTCTGTCAGCAAAACAGTTGCATATTTTTAATGTGATAGTATTCCAAGTTTCTCAGCTTTCACCTACCTTTCGTATCATCTATAGAGAAGACTGCTGCAGTTTTTGAAGAATCATTATTAATTCATCTTAATTTAGGAAATTACCTTATCTGAAACTGAGCTGAAGTTCACATATAAATAAGCAGGACCCAGATAATAAAGAGAAGCAGATGCAGTGGGACTCCTACACTCTTAGTGGCCTCCAAACATGTGGTCTAGTACTTCTGGCTAAATGCAAGTCACAGATTAGGCTTTCAGCACTGCTATGAACAAGTAAATACCATTTACAGAACAAAACCTTGAATTTCAGTTACCAATTCTGTATGGTTGCTGTATTTTATATCTATTCAGATGTAGAGACAGAGGCATAGTTTATTAAGAAACTGTGTTTAGCACAGTTTGCAAGTAGCGCTCTTCTAAAAGTACAGTGAGGAGTGCTCTAATTTCTTTGTCTTTGATTAAAATAACATTATATGACTAAAGTTTCCTTGATACCCTAAGCAAAGTTACTCTCTCTGAAGAGATGACTGAGCATTTTGCTACAGTGTTTTGCAGGCAGCTTTGAATGTACCCCTGTAAAGCTGTCAGGAGCTACGTGGGAGGCTCTGAGGCCTTTTATATGGGCCTATGTTCTTATGTATGTATTTAGTCATTAACTTTAAAATTTGGGAATGATTAGTAGAACATGTGAGATGACAAAACAGATGAAATATACTACACTGTTTTTACTGCTGATTTATTTGAGATATTTTTTGTGTTTTAAAAAGTTCCTTTTAGTTTGTTATTATTGGCTCCTTCAGTATTTTGCATATATTGCTCAGATGAAAAAACTGAGGCAGATATTTATTTGCTAAGTATATTGAAAACATCAATTATACATGCTGGAATTCTTGCTGACTTATCTCTTACTTGTTGGGTTACTCTGTCTTTAATTTTTAGCTTGTTCAAGCTTTAACCTGGAATTGAGTTTTGGTGTGGGAGACTTTTTTTTAACAGCGTATTTTGCATTATGGATTCTCTCTGCTTTTGTTTACTGTTCTTCAGCTGCAGTGATTTACTTTAGAGTGTTCTTAACTAGTTTTCTTGTAGCATTCTACATACAGTTCCACTTGAATGCTCAGAAATATATTATATTTGCCTTGTTGAAATGAGGTTGACGCATGGCCGGAAGAAATTTACAGCTGGTAAGTGACAGCAGCAAATTTGCATTGTACAATTTAAAAAGGTCATAGGTTTTGTCACTATTCTCCATTAGTTTGGATTATGATATTGCAGGAAACAACCCCCTAGCATATGCATGAAAGGCATGTGCTTATTTGTATAATCCCTAGAAGAATTTTTTCAGACAACCTAGTCTAGTCAAGGGGCAGTTCTTGGGTCTTGTCCCTTCATCAAAACAGAATGTAAATCTGAACCTCTTTGATGTTCTCAGTAGTTCTGCACACTTTGCAAACAAATGACAAATTTTGTCTGGAGTAACTTGCTAAGTTGTGGATGGGAATATATGTGAAGCCAGAAAAAATTTATTAAGGTTTTTTCCCCATTTTCTTTAAACAGTTATATTTGAAGCTTTGTTTTATTTTCAGTTCAGTAGGAAGGAAAGGGGAGAATGGATGTGCATAATCATTGCCAACTGTGGGAGGAGATGTCTGCCGTGGACATAGGGAGCACTTCAATTCCATATCTGAAGTAATATTTTTGTCACTTTTTAGGGTGTTTCTCTTCTGACTTAAAAACATAGATTTTTTTTTTCCCCTGTGTGCTAACTAATACACAGCCCTGATAGCATTTGCATCCATATTAAAAATAAAAATTTAAAAAATCCTCATTTAAGGTAAGATTTTTAGATTATCCTAATAATTTAGTCATATAATTTTCTTGTATAAGTATTAATTCACTGATGTCAGTCTTAATATGTTTACATGCTAAATAAAAACAGGTAATATTTCAGAATGTCCAAACCCACATAATTACCTAAAGATAA